>NC_081376.1:24356487-24666634 GCF_030684315.1 Stegostoma tigrinum
ATTCCAAAAATAATATTGATACATTACACATTTTTCATCACAGTGGTGAGGTGCAGGCCAGTTTAGTTGCAAATACAACAGACATCACCATAATGAAGTGAATCATTACTTTTCCCTGCCCCCAAAACAGTTTGTGAAACACTTTTCATGAATAAAGTATCCTTGTCAGGGCCACAGTATACCAATAAGACTTAAACATTTCATGCATAGTCCTGCCCATTCTATGCCCAACCACCCACCACCAAATCCCAGCTGAGCAGATGTAGCAGTGCTCACTAGAGCCAAAATCTCCTTTCCAGTTCATCTTGTGAAGCTAAGTTGGATGTAGACAGGGCAGGCAGCATAACTCCCAAATTGTTCCCTATTTAGCAAACTATGGTAAGATCAAAATTCTAATTTTCTACAAAGTACACAGCTCACACATATTGGGGCATTCCCCCATCCCAGTAGGAAAAAGGGCCTGACAGATAACAATAAACCATAACATGGGGCTAAAGATGTCTTAGCCTGGGTCAAAAAGCAAAAGAACTATTTTGTGCTTTCGATATCCCATGTAAGGTTCCTTCCAACGGAGAATTCCCACCTGCAGTTTTCTAATTTCCTGTATCCTCACTGCTTTGCTATCAAGACTCAGCACATTATCTTTGATTTTATTCCCTTTGACTCCTTTACTCCCACAGTGATAGATCTCCTGAACTTCCCAATTTCCTCTGTTTTCTGGTTGGGAAGTGGAGGTTGCAGCTTCCTGCTGCTTCCTGCTAAATTTGTTGCTTCTTTGCCAGTGAACAGTGAACAATTGAACAGTGTACATTGTTGTTTGGGTACCTCAGTCAAATACCCAATGATGATGAGTGTTATCGGGTTATTGTGCCAAAGGAGGCAACACAAGCAAGCCTGATCCTTTCCTCACACAACCACCCCTGCAAGTATTTTCTAATAGGCATATTGGGATAGTGACTAAGAATCACTCATTTGTGGCATGATCCAGCACAGAAATAGATCTTTCAGCCCATCAAGTTCATAGCGATGTTATCCTCTGTATGAGCCAAATCTCCTGCTCATTCACACTCCCTTCAAGGTCCCACCTGTCTGTTTCCATTCTCTGGCTCACTCCCTTTACCCTCACTCTGCTCACTTGATTTTATATCAAAGTAAACTTAAAAACAACGGCCTGAACATTTGCCCTGAGAGGGGCCTTGCTGAATGAATTGAACAGTGTACCTACTAAATAAGAATCATAACAAGAAAATCTGGAAATCAAACCGTACTCCTGCTGTGCTTCCACTTGTTGACAAAATGTGACTGTCCAGTTAGTGTTTCCCTTTGTTCCACACTGACCCCTGTCATGTCATTTGACATAAGTTAGCATTCTGGTTGATTTTTAACTTCTGAAATCAAATGATGATAATATGTGACTGACACATGGTTACTAATTTATAGCCAGCAATGATGATCAGCCGAAGCTTCTTGAGTGTTACAGTGACTATCTCAAGGAAATTATCTGCACCTGGAATGTAGGCCCCAACGCAAACTGTTCCACTGATTACAGTCTGAAGTGCAAGTTGATGATCGATTTTGATGAAATATGCAAGTAAGTAATAGTATTTTTATCTGCTTGGCACTGAACAATGTTATTCCAGTGAAAATGAAAGAAAGCAGAGGAACAAGACTTGACAAGCAAAAATAAGATGAAAGGAATCCAATATGGAAGGATAGTACCCCTGATATATGAGAGAATAGTTTAGATGCTAAAGCTTTGATAACAACTTATGGAGTGCATGTTACCGAGTAATATGTAAAGCCTAGCGCATTGAATATAATATCCACATCCCATTAGCCTCTCTCACAAATCAATCACCAAAAGCATGTTCAAGCCACTAAACGTTAGCCTGACTACATGTGATTGGAAGTAGGGCTAATTCTATGAGACTAGCAACGGTAACATCTGGAATCAAAACTGGTTGAAGAATTCAAATCAATGCCTCTTTCTTTATATTTTTCAGCGTAATGGATATTAAAACTCTTCCCAAATCAACCTGCCAATGCAGGATCACAAAACCAACTTTGGTATTTTCTGCCGATTATGAAATTATGGTCCTTTTCAAAGGAACAGTGGTTCTTTCCAAACTCATTAGACCATCACAAACCAGTAAGTAGATTCCTGGGCCACTGTTTCTTGGCAATAGCTTTAAATAAATGTTTGATGTGTAAGTATCTATTCTGGATGTGAGTTTGCTCGCTGAGCTGGAAGGTTCGTTTTCAGACGTTTCGTCACCATTCTAGGTAACATCATCAGTGAGCCTCCGGTGAAGCGCTGGTGTTATGTCCCGCTTTCTATTTATCTGTTCAGGTTTCCTTGGGTTGGTGATGTCATTTCCTGTCCTTTTTCTCAGAGAGTGATAGATGGGCTCCAAATCAATGTGTTTGTTGATGGAGTTCCGGTTGGAATGCCATGCTTCTAGGAATTCTCGTGTGTGTCTCTGTTTGGCTTGTCCTAGGATGGATGTGTTGTCCCAATCAAAGTGGTGTCCTTCCTCATCTGTATGTAAGGATACGAGTGATAGTGGGTCATGTCGTTTTGTGGCTAGTTGATGTTCATGTATCCTGGTGGCTAGCTTTCTGCCAGTTTGTCCAATGTAGTGTTTGTCACAGTTCTTGCAAGATATTTTGTAAATGATGTTCATTTTGCTTGTTGTGTGTATAGGGTCTTTTAAGTTCATTAGCTGCTGTTTTAGTGTGTTGGTGGGTCTGAGAAAAAGAACAGGAAATGACATCACCAACCCAAGGAAACCTAACCAGATAAATAGAAAGCGGGACATAACACCAGCGCTTCACTGGAGGCTCACTGATGATGTTACCTGGAATGGTGAGGAAACGTCTGAAAACAAACCTTCCAGCTCAGCGAGCAAACTCACATCCAGAACCTCAACCTGAGCTACAAATCTCCTCAAAACTCGCTAGTATCTATTCTGTTAGTGAGATTTGTTACCCTATTTGTTTCTCCCCATTTCCATCTCCTTCCATATTTGTTCTGCTCGGGGCATTACCTCCTTTAGTGGGATTCAATTCCTTGTTAGGGTGTAGTTCTAGACATCTTCCAATAAGTCACTATGCTGGTGTCACCTCAAAAATTTAGTATGACGAGATGCTTCAGAACTGCTATCTTCACTTGATGATCAAATATAATTTAAACTGCCATTAAGCGGTCAATGAGAGTTAAACAAATACACCACATTAGCTGACCTTCCTTTCCAAATCCAGGGGACTAAGACCACCTGAGATATCAGAGTTTGGCATCTCTACGATTGTGTGGGTGGACTACACTGCTCAGATTAGGTTATTAAAGAAAATTATATGAGAATACTGGGATATTAAATAAAGTCCTTAGTTTAAATTCCCATGCCAGCTAAGGTTATCATGTAGAACTCTCCTTCTCAACCTTTCCCTTTGCCTGAAGTGTGGGAATGCTCAGGCTAAACCACCACCAGCTGCCTGTCTCCAATGAGAGAGCAGCCCTATGGTCTGGTGAGTCTGTGGTGACTTTACTATTAAAATGAGGTGAGGTAATGGCCTTGGTATTATCACTAGACTATGAATCCAGACTCCAGGGTTCAAATCCTGCAGATGGTGAAATTTGAAGTCAACAAAAATCTGGAATTACGAGTGTAATGATGATCATGAAACCACTGTCAGGAGAAAAACCCGTCTGGTTCACTAATATCTTTTAGTGAAGGAAATTACTGTCCTTACGTGGTCTGGCCTACACGTGACTCCAGACTCACAGCATGTGGGTGACTCCTAACTGTCCTCTGGGCCATTAGGGATGGGCAATAAATGTTGGTCCAGCCACAAACCCATGAATTACTTAAAAACAAAGTCCTTCAGAGTCCGTGGGCAGAATCAATGTTTGTTGTAGATGGGTTGTTGCATAAAATTTTCTCTTTCCAAGCTTTTCTTGCGTAAAGTTGACATTTCCTAAACAACAGAATCATTTCTTTCAGTAAAACCTTTGGCTCCACACAACCTCATGGTAAACATTTCAGCAGACAAACAGCATTTCCTAGTCTGGGATGATGATTACAACAACACATTCATCGAAAAGTATCTGGAGTATCAAATCGCTTACATGAAGACAGGAGGAAACTGGAAGGTTTGCACCCCAAATTTAGACTTCACTCCTCTTGAACTATTTTACGTTTGTTCACTGATCCTTATAATCAAATTTCTTAAATGTTTACAATTTAACCCTTTCTAAATGCTTCATGTAACTGAAGAGCTTTGAACTCAGTATTAAGATATTACCTCTCCTGTGAACAATTTGCAAAACTTTCATGAGAACAAATAGAAATCAACAGACAATTTGCTTGCTTTAAGCCCTTGCTCAATTGAAAGCTTCATGCATCACGTTTAATTAGCAGCTAAATTTAAGTTTCAGGCATATGCATGGTGTATGTCATTTAGAAACAATATTTTAGCCAGGCTTGTCCCAGTAGGTAGTCCACCTTTAGCAGTCAGTGAGATGTAGATAACACAGCCAATCTACCTTGTAAGATTTATATTCTACTCTTTGCGTCTGCTCCAGTTTTGTGTGGATAATGTCTTATTTTTAGTAATTAAGGCTGCATTGGTAGTTAGTAAATCCTTTGAAAGCCTCGAGTGTTTGAGGTTTATTTTCATGGAGATCCTCTCATTCACTATTGCAGAGATTCCGTTCAATCAAAGTTGACCCTATTTTCCACCGTCAGCCCATGGTTATCTTGAAGGATTAAGATCTCCAATGTTGTAGGATATCAATGGATATCAGTGTGATATAACCAGCCTGGAGTAAATGGGATGCAGGAGGGAATTGTTGTTCAGTTTGTGGGCTCTCTCAAATTGTTGATATAGGTAAGGAAAATTATGAACCCATAAAACATACCAAGGGATGGACGTCTTCCCTGCTACTTTTTGATATTTCAAAACTCAAATCAAGAATAAGAATCCAACATTTGGTTTACCAGAAAAGTTAGAAAGGTTAAAGGAGTAATTCTGTGATCCAGGGAGGAGGGTATGCATTCTGAACACTATCTGATATGTAACATGCAATCATTGGTTGAATGTATCCTGGTGATCACATTGACTAGCGATAAGATAAAAGTGACTTCCGTTGACATCGAGGCTACATTTGATCCAAAATGAGATCAAGAAGCCCTAGCAAAACTGGAATCATTGGGAATTGGGGAAAATTCTGCACTGAATAGGGTCAAGCCTGGCACAAACAAAGATGGTTATGGCTATTGGAGGTCAGTCATCTCAGTTGCAGGACATCTGTGCAGGGTTTCTCAGGGGAGTAGCCTAGCCCTAACTATCTTTAGCTGCTTCATCAATGAAGGCCAGAAGTGGAGAAGTTCACTGATTGCACATGTTCAGCACCATTCATGACTCCTCAGATACTGAAGCAGTCCGTGTTCAAATGCAACAAGCGTGGGTAATATCTGGGTTTGAGCTGAAAAATGGCAAGCAACATTCATGCCACACAAATGCCAGGTAATGACCATTTCTAACAAAAGAGAATCTAACCATCATCTCTTGACAATGAATGCCACACTATCAACATCCTGGTGGTTACCATTGACCAGAAACTGAACAGGATTAGCAGGTAAAGGCTGTGGCTACAAAGGCTAAGAATTTTGCTCTGAGTAACTCACCATCTGACTCTCCAAAGCCTAACCATGATCTACGAGGCACAAGTCAGGAATGTGATGGAATATTCCCCACTTGTGATGATTATGTGCAGCTCCAACAGCACTCAAGAAATTCGATACAATCCAAGACAAAGCAGCCAACTTGATTGGCACTCCGCCATAAACCTCCCCCATCAATGATGCTCAATAGCAGCAATATGTAACATCTACAAAATGTAATTCTCTAAGAGCTTTTAGACCCAAGCCCATAATTATTACAGTTTAGAAGGGTAAGCGCAGCATACACAAGGGAACATGAGCATCTGCAAGTTGCCCTCCAAGCCACTCACCATCCTGGCCGTGAAATACATTGTAATTCCTTGGTTTCACTGGGTCTAAATCCTGTAACACCACCCCTAATGGCACTAAGCATTTACCTACATCAAATGGATTGCAGTGGTTCTAAAAGACAGCTCACCACCACGTTCTCAGGGCAATGAGGGATGGTCAATAAATGCTGGCCCAACCAGTGATGCCCACTCCCCATGATGATTTTTTTTAACAAGCCCTGTTGTAAGATGAATCCTAACCACTGTTCATCATGACATTGGACTTTCTGGTAGATTTGCTGCCACCATCCTCTTTCCATGCAGGAACTAACAGGTATATTGCCTACTTGACCTAGCATGGTAAAAGTAAATCACTTAGTAATTTAATGAGAAGAGGCCCTTTTCTTCAATAAGATGTCATTTATTGCATGATAGCAACAATGTGCAAGTTACACTGCTGTGATAGAAAATGGTCCAGACATTCCGATGGCTAGATAGTAATTTTAGCAGCAACCTGAACCCAACTTGACATCCTTCCCCAAACTCCTGACCCACTTCTCACCCTTTCCACTCACCCACCTGGTCAACTACCACTTGCCCCACCCATCGATCACTCTAGTCCCACACTTATCTTTTATATTTACACTTTCATAGTAGCTGTCAGAGAGTCTGGCTATGCATCTGGGCATTTAAATTGAGGAGCACAGTGCTATTGTTGCTAAGGGATCATGAATTCAATGATGATCCTTCCTCCTGCAGGCTGTAAGGATCCCTGAACAGGTCTCACTGTTTCATAACAGAAGGTTCCTAATCTGGAATATATAGAGTAGAAGTCATCTAAATTGACCTAGTCTTGGGAAATAAGGTGGGGCAGGTGACTGAGGTGTCAGTGGGGGAGCACTTTAGAGCCAATGTCCATAATTATATTGGCTTTAAAATATTGATAGATAAGGTCACAGCAGACCGAAAAGTTAAATTCTAAATTGGAGAAAGGCAAATTTTGATGGTATTAGGCAAGAACTTTCAAAAATTTATTAGGTATGAATGTTTGCAGATAAAGGGACAGCTGGAAAATGGGAAGCCATCAAAAATGAGATATTGAGAGTTTAGAGACAGTATGTTCCTGTTAGGGTGAAGGGCAAGGCTGGTAGGTGTAGGGAATGCTGGATGACTAGAGAAACTGAGGTTTTGGTCAGAATAAGAAGGAAGCATATGTTAGGTATAGATAGCAGAAATCGGGGGATTCCCTGGAAGGGTATAAAGGCAGTAAGAATATAATTAAGAAGGAAATCAGGAGGGCAAAAATGGGAAAGTGGGTTAAGGAGAATCCAAAGGGATTCTACAAATACATTAAGGACAAAAGGGTAACAAGGGAGAGAATAGGGCACCTTAAAGATCAGCAAGGCTGCCTATGTGTGGAACTGTAGGAGATGGGAGAGATTCTGAATGAGTATTTTGCATCAGCATTTACAGTGGAGAAGGAAATGGAAAATTGAGAACGTGGGGAAATAAATAATGACATCTTGAAAAATGTCCATATTAAAGAGGAGGTGGTGCTGAACATTTTAAAATGCATAAAGATGGGTAAATCCCCAGGACCTGATCAGATGTACCCTCAAACTCTTGTCGAAAACTAGGGGAGTGATTGTTGAGCCCCTTGCTGAGATACTTGTATTATCAATAGCCACAGGTGAGGGGCCGGAAGACTGGAGGTTGGCTAACATGATGCTGCTACTCAAGAAAGGTAGTAAGGAAAAGCCATGGAATTATAGACCGGCGAGCCTGACTTCAGTGATGGGCAAGTTCTTGGATGGAATCCCGAGGGACAGGAATTACATGTATTTGGAAAGGCAAGGACTGATTAGGGATGGTCAATATGGCTTTGTGTGTGGGAAATCATGTCTCACAAACTTGATTGAGTTTTTTCAAAGAAATAACAAAGGGGAATTGATGAGGGCATCATTTGCCCTCGATTGAGGCATTCAACAAGGTTCCTCATGGTAGAAGGTAGAAGACTGAGGGTAGTGGTGGAGGGTTGCTTTTCAGACTGGAGGCCTGTGACCAGTGGTGTGCCACGAGGATCGGTGTTGTGTCCACTGCTTTTTGTCATTTACGTAATGATTTGGATGTGAACACAGGAGGTATGGTTAGTAAGTTTTCAGATAACATCAAAATTGGAAGTGTAGTGGACAGTGAAGAAGGTTACCTAAGAGTACAACGGGATCTTGATCCAATGGGCCAATATGCCGAGGAGTGACAGATGGAGTTTAATTTAGGTAAATGTGAGGAGCTGCATTTTGGAAAGGTAAATCAGGACAGGACTTATACACGTAATGGTAAGGTCCTGGAGAATGTTGCTGAACAAAGAGACCTTGGAGTGCAGGTTCATAGTTTCTTGAATGGGGAGTTGCAGGTAGATAGGATAATGAAGAAGGCATTTGGTATGCTTACCTTTATTGGTCAGTGCATCGAGTGTAGGAGTTGGGAGGTCATGTTCTGGCTGTACAGGACATTGGTTAGGCTACTATTGGAATACTGCATGTAATTTTGGTCTCCCTGCTATAGGAAGAATGTTGTTAAACTTGAAAGCATTCAGAAAAGATTGCAAGGATGTTGCCAGGATTGGAGGGTTTGAACTATAGGAAGAGGCTGAATAGGCTGGGGCTATTTTCCCTGGAGCATCGAAGGCTGAGGGGTGTCTTTATAGAGGTTTGTAAAATCATGAGCGGCATGGATAGGTTAAATAACCAAGGTTTTTCCTAGGGTTGGGAAGTCCAAAACTAGAAGGCATAGGTTTAAGGCAAGAGGGGAAAGATTTAAAAGGGATCCAAAGGGCAACTATTTCATGCAGAGGGTGGTGTATGTATGGAATGAGCTACTGGAGGAAGTGCTGGAGGCTGGTTCGATTACAACATTTAAAAGGCATCTGGATGGGTATATGAATAGAAAGGGTTTAGAGGGTTTTAGGCCAAATGCTGGCAAATGGGACCAAATTAATTTAAGATATCTGATCTGCATGGATGAATTGGAGCGAAGAGTCTGTTTCCATGCTGTATATCTCTATAACTCTAAAGCATATCTGTGTACTATTTTTCTCTGTTCTGGGCCAGCAGTAGGGTATGACCATACAAAATAGGAGCAGCAGTAGATTATCATAAGTGAATCCTGGCATCACCTTTAAACAAAAGATGCACAGTAAATTTTCTCAGGACTCCTGTTACGTGTTTATGTATTTTGATGAGATTAACATGGAAACTGGGTTTTGAGTTTGAGTGATGACTGGGAAATCACTGTCCAAAGGTAAATTTATGAATGGTGGTTTGGAGCTCCAAATTGGATGTTATAAATTGGATTGCAATGTTATAATTTGGATTGTAGAAGGTAAGAGAGATTGAGGGGAGTGAAGAACCTCAATAAGTTAATATCCTTGGAAAGTTAGGACATGCAAGGGGAAGAAAGGTAGTTAGTGTAATTGAATTGACATGCTGAAGCTGCGAATAAAATAGAACTTATTTTGAGCCTTGTCGCTGGTTTGTGTTTTACTTATTTTCTGCTGTTCTTGGGTTTGATGTAGACAATTAACACAACAAACCAGAAAATGCTGGCCCTTCAATCGGTGTTGGATCCTGGATACATCTATCATATGAAGGTTCGCTCCAAACCACTACCAGAATATCATGGGGCATGGAGTGACTGGAGCTCTGAGTGTTTGTGGTTTTACGGTAAGTGGTAAATGTAAAAAGAAATACAGATTTCATTTTCTGTGCAATTGTGCCCATCCTCTGTCTCTGCTGAAAGGAATATAGATTAATCTTCATATATTCCACCTCTGTGGCTACACAGAAACCCAATCTTCATCTTTTGAGATATAGTATTTTGCAAAAGGTTCCATTCACTGATTTAGACTCAGGAGCAGGTATCATGTCTAATTTTTCCCCTCCCTGTCTCATGGTGCAGGAAACTGCTTAGCACTTCAACTGCTGACTTGTTGGGGGTAGTATATCAGTTTGAGATATTTGTGCAGGCTTCAGCCCCGAACAAGATTAAACTTGCCAAGTTATTCATTTCCTGACAAATTGCAAAATTTTCCTTCAAGGGGGAGTCACTGAGGTTTTGAGAGGATCACAGATCCACCTGCTAATGAAAAATACAGCATTTCCAGGGCCTGTTTTGACATTTCAGAACAAGTTGAACACATAGTTGTGAAAGGGATGGTGAGGTACTGGCACGTCTCAGCAACACAACATCCTACTGCAGTCTACTATGGGTACACAACAACATTCACAGCAGGGCACTATCAAGAAATAGTTTTTGGCTGTAATCTGAGAAATCTTCGGACCTGCCTAAATGTTTTTGGGAATGCAGGGTGTGATTCACAGAGAAAACTGTTAAACAATTTCCAACAACTGCTTTCAATTCCTTCAAAACAGTTGAGGTAATGAATTTCCTGGCTACTTACTTGGCATGGCAAGTAAGAATGAACAAGACTCTCTTTTGTGCAGCAGTGGAGTTAGGTGGTATGAGAAAGCCAGGGTACAAGTCAGTTCTGTTTTCAGTTTCTCAGAATTTTTCAGAACCAGATCCTTCACAGTGAATTTTTTTGAGTACATTTTGGTTATTTTCTTTACCATTCAGGTTCCTCTGACTTTGTTTCAACTGCATTAATTGTCTTCGTGTGTATCATCATCCCTGTACCTGTGGCTATCTGCTTCTTTGGTTTCAAGTTGTAAGTTCACCTTTTTCAAACTATATATACAAAATAATATTCTCTCTACACTGTCCCATCAAACCCTCCCAGGGGTCCAACGGAATGGCTTAGATACAAAATAAAATTCTCTCCATATTGTCCCATGAAACACTGCCAGGTCAAATACATGATGGGCTTACATTCAGAGTAAATCTTGCTCTACACTGCCCCCATTAAACACTCCTGCAGCAGATACTTCAAAGGTTAGATACAGAGTAAACCTCCATACTGTCATTACAGCCATTGCATGGTGGACATATAGTGGATTAGTCCCTCACAATGTCCACTGAGTCTAGCAGATTCTATGCACACCGTTAGCTGATCTAAGTCAAGGGAAATTGTCACTGGTCCTGGTGGAGTGCTCGGCAAGCATGAACAAATCAATCTTGCCTCCCAATCCCGTGCTCACTGTCCCTGATGGAAATCGCTTTATTTGTGTGGAAATGTTAAAGGGTTTAGTTTGTAAATTGTTTGATTTCAGTTCACTGTTACGCAAATTGGTTTCCATGAATGGTACTTCAGAAATGGGTACTACAAAGTACTAAAAAACAAGATGTCCTTGGTTCATCCTCATTCTCCTTGCCCTTTCATGTTGGACATCAGCATGACATTTGGTTCTGCCTGTGGTACTGGCTGAGACAGACCACGCTCTGTGCAAGGAAGTCTGAGCTCATGACTATTGCCTTGATATTTCCTGATAAATGTCTTTACTGTTCTCCACAGTGTGAAGAAGAATTGGTGGGAGGATATTCCCAGGCCTCAACCAAAAGATCTATCTAAGGAAAACTTTGACAAATTGCAGGTATTACAACTACATGTTTATTTTTACTTACTGTCAAATGCCAGGTCTTCTCAATAGACACACAATCACTCTGCACATACACCATTCATTACATTGAATGCATTAGTGAGGAAGAATTAAAGAACACAGTGAGCCAGATAATATATTTAGAGCTTAGGAGCAATGAGAGGAACATTCTCTGTGTTCTAGGCCATAAACTAGTCATGAAATAGTAAGAAGTATGCATTTGCTGTAAAAAGATAGGAGACAAATGCAGTGTGTGCAGTGTGGTTTGAATTTGTATCTTCTCCAATTATTCCAACCTTTGAGATTAAACAGATTTTGTTTTCTTAAACAGAAGAATGGACATATTTTCAATGATGACATGCTTGATGACTGCAAAGTGGAACAAGTTTTGTGCACCAATCAACTTCCACAGTGAGTAGAGTTAGCTTTATAATTGATTCATCAAAATGCTGTTGAATTTGCAATCTATTCATATTACATCAATAGAAACACATGACGATTCTTATGGTACGGTATCTGATTTACATCACTTAACTCATCAAAATGCCTTTGAGATGCATTAGTCTGCATGAAACTATCCCAAGGCTTGTTGTCTAGTTAGTGATCTGTCTTGCACCTCTAACTTCACACTTGCTGTCACTTATCATTCTCATTGATCTTGCTATTGGCATCGCCCTTCTGAATTTCTCCTTCATGCTTTCTTTTGGATCAAAGTTCTTCTGTCTGACACATTATCCCTTTACTCTGAGTTAAAATCAAGATTCATCACATTATCTACTCTAAGTCAATTTTATTTAGGATCTCAGAATCACAAATCTTTCTCCTCCTTCAATCATTTCTCCAAAGGTCAATCCATAGCCTCTTCAAGATCACTTGTTTCGTTAGACTTCCCTTATACTCGTCGCAAACTTATTTTTGCTTTGCCACTGGCGTCAGCTACCTTTCAGTGGTAACATTTAGCCCTGAATTAGAAGGCTATCTATTAAACATCCATGTTGTAGATTTGAGCGTACAGCACTGTATTATAAATACAGATTATATTTAGGGAGTACTGCACTGTTGGAGATTTTTTTTGCAGAGCTGTCGAACAGAGGACATGTCTGCCCTTTCATATGGAATGTAAAGGAACCTATGTTCCTGTATAAAAGCTATACAAGAGTTCTTCTAGGGTCTTAGTCAAATGTTTATCCCTTGAGCAATATCACTAAAACAGTTAACCTGGCCAGCGTAAAACGGCTGGACAGTTAGCTCAGTTGGCTGGATGGCTAGTTTGCAATGCAAAGTGAGGCAACATCATGGATTCAATTCCTGCACTGGCTGAGGTCACCATGAAGGAATGCTCTTGGGGGTGGCACAGTGCTTAGCACTGCTGCCTCACAGTGCCAGGGACCCAGGTTTGATTCCAGCCTTGGGTGACTGCCTGTATGGAGTTTCTCCCTGTGCCTGTGTGGGTTTCTTTTGGGTGTTCTGGTTTCCTCCCACAGTCCAAAGACGTGTGCAGGCTGGGTGGATTTGTCATGGTAAATATAAGGATAGGATGATGTCTGGATGGGATGCTCTTCAATGGGTTGATGCAGACTTGATGTGCTGAATGGCCTCTATCTCCACAATAGGGGTTCTATGATTCAACTGACATCTCCCCTTGACTGAGGTGTGCTGACTTTCAGGTTAAACCATCACCAATTCTCTCTGTCTACGGTGACTTAACCTGTTTGTGGGATCTTGCCAACAACTACTGTACTTCACACATTAAAACAATGACAACATTTTCAGAAATATTTTACCAGAGATAAAGCATTTTAAGATGTCCTCAGTTGGTGAAAAATTAATGATTAGAAGCTGAGGTATCATTTCCATTTCATTGGACTTCAGTCTGTGGGGTGCATTTATTTTTGGAAAGAACTGTGACATAATCTTGTGGATGTTATTTGAATATAACACTGAGTGTACACAAGCATCTTAAGATTTGCATACCAGTTATTCAAAAAATACAGGAACATTGACTGCATGCAAATATTTTCTGCAAAAGCCTTGTTTGTTCAGGAGCTGTGGGGGAAGAACAGAGCTAAAGGTTAGAGCTTTAGATCTCTCGTGTGTTATTCTTTAACCTTCATTCCTAGAATGTGGTATGCCCCAGCAAGGTCAGCATTTATTACCCATTCCTGGTTGCCCTTCAGAGGGTGGTAATAAGGTAATGAGCTGCCTTCTTGAACTGCTGCAATCCATGTACTGTAGGTACACATACAGCGCTGTGAGGGAAGAAATTCCAGTATTTTGACCCATGATAGTTAATCAAGGCAAGGCGATAGAGTTCCAAGTCAAGGTGGAGTGTGACATGCAGGGGAACCTGCAGGTGGTGGTCTTCCCAATACCCATTCTGCACTTCTGTCTCTGGGTGGTGGAGGTCCTGGATTTGGCAGTTTCCGTAGATATGAAGCTATCAGTCGGGAAAAGAGACCAAACAATAAAAAGCTTGGATCTTCAGGTTTAATTGCAGATTGGTCCAGTTGTTTCTCTCTTTTGTCCTTTCACCTTTGAGATTCAATCAAGCAAAGTTGAAGAATTCCTTCCTTTCTAGACTAAAGTACTCTAATTGAAACAAATCATGTTAGGTGCAAACACTCAGTACGTGTAACCAGCTATAATTTATAACCTCATGCCCCAGAATATCCCTCACTTTATCATTATGATTAAGCACTGGTTCAATGAAGAGTGTGGGAGAGTGTGCCGGGCATGGCACTAAGAATACTTAAAAACAAAGTGTCGACCTACTGAAGCTGTAGAACAGGATTACTTGTTTGCCAAATGATGGCAACAAATTGCAATCTATTGAACAAAGTAATTCCACAGCCAGAGGGTTAGATTAAAGCTGTGAAGTCTCACTCCATATTCTGTGAATGAATGTGGAAAAATGAAACAATCAGCACAAGGGAAGGCTCCACAAGCATTCGCATCCTCAATAATGAAGGTACCTGGCATACTTGTGCAAGAGTCAAAGCTGAAACAATTGCAATCATCTTCAGCCAGAAGTGCTGGTAATGATCTACTTTAGCCTATTCCTGAGATCCCCAGCATAACAGCCAATTTGTTTGATTTTTCCCGCTATCAAGAAATGTCTAAAAGCACTAGCAATGCAAATGTTGTAGGTATTGACAATGTTCCAGTATTAATACTGAAGACCTGTGCTCTAGAACTGGCCACACCCCAGCTCCTTGACCTGTCCGTCTTCCCTGAACTGACCTATCCCCTCCTACCTCCGCACCTATACTCTCCTCTCCACCTATCTCCTTTTCTCTCCATCTTCGGTCCGCCTCCCCCTCTCTCCCTATTTATTCCAGAACCCACACCCCATCCCCCTCTCTGATGAAGGGTCTAGGCCCAAAACATCAGCTTTTGTGCTCCTGAGATGCTGCTGGGCCTGCTGTGTTCATCCAGCCTCACATTTTATTATCTCGGATTCTCCAGCATCTGCAGTTCCCATTATCACTCACACGCACCCCAGCCAAGTTGTTTTTACAGCTACAACACTGACATCTACCAAACAATGTGGAAATTGCAATGTTGTGTCCTTTCCACAGAAAATAACACAATAAATCCAATCCGGTCAATTATTTCCCCATCAGTCTTCTGTCAATTATCAGTAAAGTGATGGAAAGATTCATTGACAGCGGTATCAAGTTGCACTTACACTGCAATAATCTGTTCATTGATGCTGGGTTTGTATTCTGCAAGGATTGCTTTCTCCTAATCTCATTACGTTCTTGGTCCAACATTCACAAAAGAACTGAACGTGAGAGTGAAATGAAAATAACAGCCCTTGACGTCATCGTGCAGTAGGAATGGGTGTGGCTTCAACAGTCGTGCATATTATCATAGAATCATCGAGTTGTACCCTTCGGTCCAACTCGTCCATGCTGACCAGATATCCTAAATTAATCTAGTCCCATTTGCCAGCATTTGGCCCATAGCTTTCTAAACCTTTCCTATTAATGTACCCATCCAGATGCATATTAATTTTGTAATTGTGCCAGCCCCACCACTTCTTCTGGAAGCTCATTCCATACACTCACCACCTTCTGCATAAAAGAGTTGCCCCTTAAGTCCCTTTTAAATCTTTACCATCTCATCTTAAACTTATGCCCTCCAGTTTTGGACTGCCCCTACATTGAGGAAAGGATCTTAGCTATTCATCCTATCCATGCCCCTCATGATTTTATAAACCTTTGTAAGGTAATTCCTCTGACACTCCAGTGAAAATAGCCTCAGACTATTCATCCTCTCCCTACAGTTCAAATCCTCTAGCCTGGGAAACATTCTTGTAAATTTTTTCTGCGCCCTTTCAAGTTTAATAGACAGTTTTGCATGATTACATCATTAATCCCACATGCCAAATGGTCTCTCAGCATCTCATTAAGAATCAAACCAAAGTCACCTGCCTCTGCCAGTTGTCTTAACCTAGTCAAAAATCCCAAAACAGATCCCTGTAGTTCTTGGATTGCCGAGTAAAACTGATAGCATTTCAGAATTAGAGGGGCTCGAGGTCATAATATTCCTTAATTAAATCTATCAACCCTTGAAAGGTTTCTAGATTTGATTTGATTTGATTTATTATTGTCACATGTATCTAGGTACGATGAAAAGTTTTATTTTGCTTGTAGTACAGGTATATCATACCATACAAAGATTACAGGGTGATAGAACAGAGCAAGGAATACAAGGCTGTAAAGAGAAAAGCAAGATCAACGTTAGATTTGAAATTTGAGAGTTCTATTCAGACATCTAATAACAGCAGGGAAGAAGCTGCTCTTGAGCCTGTTGGTATATGTGTTAAGTTTTAGTATCTAGTGCCTCAGGGTATGTTAGGCTCCTAATAAATGAAAAATCAGGGAACTCAATATTCTATGAGGTCCACCTGGCTGACTTAATTACAATCAATATATAGAGGTATACAGATTCTTGATTACCAAGGGGAGCAATGATTCTTGGTAATATGTAGGAATGTAGAGTTGCAGTTATAATCAGGTCAGCCATGATCTTATACAATGGCAGAGCAGGCCCAAAGGGCTGAATGGCCTACTCATTTCTTGTTCATATCAAGCAGTCTTGGTAAAATTGAAGTCAATGTGAATCAGGCTGTTGAAGAGGGATTTGAAAGAGGAATCTGAGTCCCTTGATCAGCAGCATAAATCAATCTTTATTTGGAATTCCTTACCAATGCAGCCTGGGAGAGGTCTTTACTCCCACTGGGCAAACATTCTCCACTAGTTAGAGTCATATCAAGCACGAGTAAAGATGGTTGTAGTTGTTAAAGACTACTCATCTCAGTCCCACAACATCAATGCAAGAATTTCTCACAGAAGTGTCCTACTCCCAACCATCTTCATCTACTTTACAATACCTTTCTTGTATCATAAGGTCAGAAGTTTGCCAAGTTCAGAATAAAGTTCAGAACCATCCAAACCCATGAACACAAACATTTAGAAGGACAAGGGCAGCAGATACATGGGAACACCACCCCCTGCAGTTCCCCTCCAAGCCACTCACCATGCTACCCTGGAAATATATCACCATTCCTTCAGTGTCCTTGGATCAAAATGCTGGAACTCCCTAATGGCATTATGGGTCTACTTATAGCAGATGACTTGCAGCAGTTCAAGAAAGCAGCTCATCTCCATCTTTTCAAGGGAAACAAGGGAAGGGCAATAAATGTTGGCCTAGCAAGTGATACCCAAATCTCATTAATGAATAAAAATAAATACATTTGCAGCTGATTGGATACTGAAGCTGTGTGGGTCCATGTGCTGCAAGACCTGTATTAAACTCAAACGTAGGCTGATAAGGAGCAAGTCTTATTCGTGGAACAAGCAATGGTCTTCTCCAACAACAATAAATGTAACCATTTCCCCTTGACAGTCAGGGCTATAACCATGTTCCTTATTTATCAACATGCTGGGGATTACCATTGACCAGATATAAATACTGCGGCTACAACAAAGGTTAGGTGAAAGGCTAGGAAACCTGCAGTGAGTAACTCATTTCCTGTCTCCCCAAAGCCTGTGCACTGTCTGCAATGCACAAGTCAGGAGTGTGATGGAAGTTTCTCCTTTTACCTGGAAGAGTGCTGTTTCAATATAACACTCAGATGCTTGATAGCATCCAGGATAAAGCAGTTTGCTAGATTGACAAACCTTCCACTTCCCTAAAAATTCATTCTCTCCACCACTGATGCGCAGCAACACCAGTAAGATTCTATATACAAATGTTCTGTAGCTACTCACCACGTTTTCATCAACAGCACCTTCCAAATCCATGATCTGCACCATGTAGAAGTAGCTGACACATAGGAACAATCACACGCTGCAATTTCCCTTGCAAGTCATGTGTCATCCCAACTTGAAAACACAGTGTTATCACTTCACTTGTACTTACTCAACTTCCTGGAATTCTTGCTCGTATCACTGTGGAATACCCATACCGGATGGAGTTCTGTGAATCAAGAACATAGCTCATCACTTTCTTGGGGGAAGTTAGAAATGTACAATAACTGTTAGTCTTGCCAGTAACATTCACATCCCGTGAAAGAATTTTAAAAAAGGCTTCAACAATAACTTTGACAAAATGATCTGTGAAACTGGGCAAAGTACAGACACTGATTCAGTGAGCTGCTGGATCAGTGAGCAGTTCAGTTCCTATGCCTAGTCCTAGAGGTTAGGAGAGCTCACAGTTATACAATCATTCCCATACCTGCCAGGTAAGGGGCAAGCCTGTATTTCATAGTGTAGGAAATTAATCAAATAGTTGAATGTTCAAATACAGTTTTGCATCAAAAATTTTACATGTTTACATTTTTTTTCTTGATTTCGTCTCAGAGGGAAGAACAGGATCGAGAATATTGATGACAGGCTTTGCACAGTGAACATCCCAGTCTTTCAACCCTTGATGGAAGTCTCCAATTCCAATGACAAATTCCCCTTCCCTCTATTTCCAGGTTTCAATTTCCCAGTCCTGAAAAACTCTTTGTCTCCTTTCTCTTTGCCCTTTGAGGATTTGCCTTTTTCCACCTCTGAAGATCATGATTACTCCTTGTTCAAAAGTGTCGTAAAGGACCAACAGGAAGACAAGTACCACCCATTCACCGTAAATGAAGATAGAGACTCTCCGCTCAAACTAAGCACCTACTCACTTTGCCCAGATGCTGACAGTACAGCAACTGGATCTTCTGATCAAACTGGTTATAAATCTTTCAGCAACTGTGTCTCTGAACCCTGGACCAAATCAGCACAAACCGTGTGGAACCCAGGAGAGCAACAGATCTCAGAGGTGTTTCAGCCACAACCGGAGTCTGGTGAAATTGAGTCATCCGATTATATGTCTTCTGATAAACTTACATTCAAGTCAAGCAACAACATGATGCCAGATTGGGAAGGGGATAAAATACATAACACATCGTGTGACTTCACTGTGGATGCTGGGATTCACTTCCCAGTAGACCCCTTCCTGATGTTTCCTGAAAGCCTTCAATCTTCAGCCTTGCCTTTGAATGCACAGACACAGTGGTGGCACCCAGTCTCAATTCATGAGATGTCTGGCACAACAGAATCCGACTTCACCCCACATCTCATGACCTCACAGGATTGCTGCCTGAAACAGAAGCCAGCCTTGGGTGCAATGGACCAGGGGAATGAGGGTCAAGTAGAGTCAGACACCCCAGGAAATACAGAGAAAAAGACCCAGATGAAATACATTGTGGTCCCAGAGGACACTGAGCTGGGCCTGGGTGAGCTGACACCCTATATGAAACTGTCCTTACTTAATGTGCAAGCAACAGATAAAATTCAGTTAGCAGAGCCAATTCATCCCCTAACCAAACACGTATATCTTAATGATAATGTCACAGTTATACAAAGGGACAATATACTTGAGGGTGAATAGGATGAATAGCTGTTTACTGAGCACTTCCATGTCTTGAGAAAGATAAAGACATACATCTATGGACAAAGTATGTCAGTAATAGTAGCATGCTTCAATTCTTTTTATTTCAAAATTATACTTTATTCATCAATTATCTCTAAATTAAACAAAAGACAAATACAACACAGGTCCATACAGACTTTGCAGAAAATACACTAATAAAAACTAGAAGGGTGGGAAATAGAGCTAAGGGCAAGGTGATGTGAAGAATTGCTCAAATATGTGCAGGAAAACTTCTTGGTTAGTAGTGTATGTCTAGCCCAAAGAGAAAGGAAGAAGTGCTGAATATTGTTGTGTTATTTGCTCTTAATACAAACATCTGAACATTATAATAATGATTGGTAATCCAACAAAGGGTTGTCTATCAAGGAGTAATAAGATTCCAGGAGATCTCTTCATACACATTTTTACTGATCACCATGGCTGTGATCATTGTATTATATTACCTTCTTCCATTTAATATAATAAGGTGTATCAAACAATTTACATTTTGAATGGTACGTTTGTCAGTATATTGAAATATATGTTCTAAATACAATATCACATCTTCTTTTCTGTAAATAGAAAAGCCACAAATTATAAGGTATATATATAATTTGAATAATTTGAACAGTATGTTCAGTGTATGTATAACAGTATGCATTAACAATTACTCTGCTGATTTGACTTGATCTGGGAAATCATGAAACTGTCGCTAATTGTTGTCAAAATCTATCTAGTTCACTGGTGCCCTTAATGAAAGAAAATATGTCATCCTTACCCAATCTGGCTTACATGTATTGCAGACCCACAGTGATGTGGTTGACTGTTAACTGCTCTTTGGGTGATTAGAATGAGCAACAAAGGATGGCATTGCCAGTAATGCCCACATCCCATGAGAGACCTAAGAGGAAAAAAGACTTTTATCTTAATTCATGGGTACAGGTTAGCAACGATCTTCATTTGAGTGTTATGTGTGGCATCTTCCTTAACTTCACTCTTAGAACTTGAACGTGCATTTGAAGTGGTTCTACAGGTGTATTCAGTCCAATGCTTACAGTTGACACCTAGGGTCATTCTGTTATGGTAGCCATGACACAGAGGTGCCGGTGTTGGACTGGTGTGAACAAAGTCTGAAGTCACATGACACTAGATTATAGACCAACAGGTTTATTTGAAATCACAAGCTTTCTGAGTGCTGCTCCTCTCTCAAGCTGAACTGGAGCAGTTCATCGACTTCATTAACAATTTGCACCCCACCCTCAAATTCACTTGGTCTACCTCAAACAGCACCCTCCCCTTTCTTGACCTCTCCATTTCCATATCCAGTGACAGTTTATGGACCGACATCTACTATAAACCCACAGACTCCTGCTAACTGGACCACACCTCCTCCCACCCAGTATCCTGCAAACCTCTATCCCATTTCCCCAATTCCTGCAACTCCATTTCATCTGCTCTGACGAAACAATGTTCCACTCCCAGGAATCCCAGATGTCCTCCTATTTCAAACAACGTCCTTCCTCTCCTCTGTCATCCAGACAGCCCTCCACCATGCCTCCTCTATTCCTCGCTCCTCAGCTGTAAACTCCACCCCCAAACATATAGATAGAGTTCCCCCTTGTCCTCACTTTCCACCCCACCAGCCTCCGCATCCAATGTATCATCCTCAAACACTTCTGTAATTAGACCCCACCACCCAGAACATCTTCCACTCCCCATCCCTCTCTGCCTTCTTCTGCAAGGACCATTCCCTTCACCACTCCTTAGTTTGCGCCACACTCCAACTCATCCGGTACCTTCCCCTGTAACCGTAAAAGATGCGACACCGACCCACGCATCACCTCCCTCACCTCCATCCAAGGCCCTAAACGGTTCTTCCAAGTGAGACAGAGTTTCACCTGCATCTCCTCCAACCTAGTCTACTGCATCTGGTGCTCCCAATGTGGTCTTCTCTACTTTGTTGAGACCAAATGTAGACTATGTGACGTTTCACCAAGTATCTTCACCTGAGCCAAAATGGCCAGCCTAACCTCCTGGTCTCTGCCCATTTCAATTCCCTCGCCCCACTGCTCCTCTGACATGACCATCCTCAGCCTCCTCCAGTGTCGCAGTGAATTAGATCACAAGTTTGAGGAACAAGACCTTATCTTCAGCCTAGGTACGCTACCGCCCAGGGGACTTAATGTTGAGTTCTCTAATTTCAAATAACCTTCCTACCCATTCACTGGCTCCCTTTCCATCTACCAGCTCCCTACCACCCTTCTGTTCCAGCTGCCAACCTGATTCATCCCTCCCTCGACCAACCAGGTCATCCCTATTACCAGTATCCACCTATCACCACCATTCTGCTACTGTTCTCCCCATCCCACCCCCCTCATCTGCAGCTCCCCCTGCCCCACATCTAGCCCTGAAGAAGAGTAATACCTAAAACGTTGACTGCTCCTTTCCTCCAGATGCTACCTGGCTCGCTGTGTTCTTCCAGTCTCCTGTTTTCTACCTTGGATTCCAGCATCTGAGGTTTTTTGTTTCTAGCCGAGCTTAGCTAACGCCTACCTCTGAATTCAATTCCTCTCAAAAGTCTGACTAATGGAAAGAAATCTATATTTCAGCTGCAAAGTAAACCAATTCGTAACTTACAACTGTACCTTCAGGAGCAACTTGATCTCATCTGCTCTCCTGCAAAACGGACTTCTGTGCAGAACCTATTGAAGAAAACTCGAGTGGACATTGACTTACTGAACTCTAATTCACATGAACTAATTACAATGTATTTAATTTTAAGCAACTTGAATTTTGTAATTTCTCTCCTTTCCTTATTCTTTTCTTTTTATAGATGCAAATATGTATGAATATGTTGCAAACCATTCTTTTTTAATGTAGAAATAGGCCCTAAATTATTTTATAACCCTAGGCTTGTTCTATGCTGTAAACTTTTGGATGGTCCAAAATGTCTCTTTGAAACGCTTTTATGGAGATGGATAAGACCATAAGAAATAGAAACAGGAGTAGACCGTTCAGCCCTCAGGCCTGCTCCACCATTCAATAGGATTATGGCTAATCTGACATTGCTCACATCCACTTTCCTGTCTTTTCCCTGTAATTCCTTGATTTCCCTACTTAGCAAGAATCTGTCTATTCTCAGCCTTAAATATACACAAAAATTCTGACTCCTCAACTCTCTGTGGCACAAGCTCCAAAGACTCTCAACCCCCGAGAGAAGAAATTCTTCCTCATCTCAGTTTTAAATTAGCACCCTCCCCCCACCCTTTATTCTGAGACTGTGCCCTCTGGACATAGATGTTCCCATGAGGGGAAACATCCTCTCAGCATTCAGCTGGTCAAACCCCTTAAAAATCCTATATGTTCCAGTGGGTGAACTCATACTTGTTTACATTGAAATCTATCTGCCACAGTATTGCTCATTTGTCTACTCTATCCACACCTCTCTGTAATTTTATGCTATCAACTACAATGCCTTCCAACTGTTATCAGTAAATTTGGATATTTGACTTTCTATGCTGTTATACAAATTGTTAAGAAATTATTTGAATAATTTGAGGTTCTACAGTCTTCTACAAACTGTTAGGACCATTTGGGAGCTGCCACTGGATGGAATCTTTCTTTTTAGCCTAGTCCAAAGTGCTTATCGTCCTCATCCAACCAAGTGAAGGGAAAGCCTGCAGCAGCAATGGATTCTCCTGCTTGGGGAGCTCTGCCACTACTGTCCACTCTTCAGGTATGGCTATATGGGTAGGTGCTCCTGCACAAGTCTTAGTGACAGATAGATTTAAATAGTCAAATTTTCCCAGTTTTCAACAATCTAACCAGGACCTGATGGGAATGGAGTCAGGTGTATGCCGGACCAGGCAGATTTCCTTCTGTAAAAGGCTTTATTAAACCACATCAATTTTTAGAACAATCAACATTGCTGCAATTAGATTAGCTTTTATTGAATTCAAATTTTAACGTCCAAACCGGTGTCCCTCAAACTTTAGACTGGGCTTCTGAATTGCTTGTCCAGTAACATTACCATTATGTCACCACCTCCCCCCCAAACAGATGTTTAGCCTTTGCGTCAATCCACTGTTGCCTTTGAAAATATTTGAGGCTTGTACATATCTGTTAAGCCTTCACATATCTCAGTTACTTTGCTACCATGTTGCGCACTTCTGTTAATCACACACACTTGTTGATCATTCAACAAATAATAACATAGTGTACACATTTAATGGTCAATGGAAGGCTGTGATGACACATCTGACCTGCGTTACAGACCTGCCATCTAAGAAAAACACGTTAAAAGGACATATCAGTTTCAAAAGATTTGTACATTGGAAATTAAGTTTAAAAGATTTTTCAAGGTGAAAGGCTACAGCAGTCGTATCTGTCAGACTGCAATATTTCAAAGCCTACTGAGCTATTCTGAAATCACAAAAGGGAGACAATGCATCTAGCTCACGGTAACATTTTACTTTCTAAAATGCAAAACTGCGATACCAGCACAAACTGACATCAAAATGGAAACCATTTAAATCAATAACTACATCATTTGCAAAGCTGCTTGCCTCTGCCAACAGGCAATGTATGAGTTCAGTCCTAAGCTGTGGACATATCTACTCTTTACACTCATTCATCAGTTTGAATGAGACCTGCGTAGCTTTCTTACGGTTTGGAACTTCAAGAAGAAGGCTCTGAGGGAAACACCACCAGAGGAGGCAGCTCTGACCAAAAAGAGAGAACAAAGCTAAAGGATTTACAGAAATCCAAGTCAGGGAAGGGAAGTAAACCAGAAAGTGTCAAAACCACAAGTTGGTGAAGAATGAGGAAACTTCTCTTGTCTTCTCTCCCCCAACCAAAATCTGCTATTATGAGAAACCGACTTGTTTGAAAAAGTACCACCAATTGAATTATTGAAGCCAACGGGTCTCCACATTCTAATTTATAATGTTAACCTCTTCAGTTCAGCAATAAAGAATTCAAGCAATGAGTCTTAATGGAGCTTGTCTGTTTCAACCTTAGTATCTGCAGTTTATCTTCAATTCCTTTATTTCTTTATCCACAAGGAACTTTCAGTCATAACTTATTTTAATAAGCTTATCTTTAAACTTTAAATGAAAGCTGTGCTTCTGCTTTATTTTAACTTAAATCATACAAATTACACAGAGAGTTTCACAAGCAATCTACTGACATACCATCCATGTGATGGACAGGCTTGGTGGTCACTGTTGTGTTCTGTCTTCTGGTTGGAATGTCAGTATGCCTTTAAGAATTATACTCATCACATCATTCCTGCATCAGAGCATGTGACTTGAGGGTATAAAGATCTCAGACTCCCCACTTAACTTCGATCACTTGAAACATGACACACTACTAGGAACATTTTCCTCACCTGCAATTTAATAGTTTAGTATTAGCCCAGGAACTGATGTTCCTTGAATATGTAATATTTCTTTATATATTGGCTAGCTTAAATAAACATCTGTTGGATTCTTCAATACTACAATATCCACGAATGTTTCTTTTGTTACAGGAGCTAATATAAGCATTACCATTTCAGGTAAAATACCCTGCTGGATCAAAATCCATATCAGACATGACACCTGTAAGGCAACTGTTGTGTTCCATCTACAGAATCATGGGACTTTGTCAAAATATCCTTCCCAGTTACAATGAGGTAACATGGGGATTGAAAGAACAAGGCAACTTACATGAAAGACAGTACTGCCCAGGGATCCATAATGAAGCTCAGCTGAGTCAACACAAAAAGCCTTTCCATGCTCATGATGTTTTGTTACTATGTGTGGTCAAGAATAAATATGCGATTTCTTATGATCATAAGAGACATTTTACTGCCTACTTCCAAAATTTCCTATCACTCACACAACACATTTAAAAGACATTTGGACTGTTACATGGATAGGAATGGTTCAGAAGGACATGAGCCAAATGCAGGAAAATGGGGCTAGTTCAGTTTAGGAAACCTGGTCAGCAGGGACATGGTGGGTCAAAGGGCCTCTTTCCATGCTGCCTGCATCTACAACACTACAACTAAGGGATACATAAATTGCAACGATGGTATAAACAGGAAGCAATAGCCTAGCGATATTATTCTTGGACTATCAATCTAGACACCCAGCTAATGTTCTGGTTACTCTGGCACAAGTCCTCCCATGACAGATGGTGGAATTTGAAACCAATTTTTAAAAAACCCCGGAATTAAGAGTCTAATGATGACCATAAAATCATTGTTGATTGTCAGGAGGAAAAAACCATCTGGTTCACTAATGCCTTTTAGGCGTGAAAACTGCCATCCCTTACCTGCTGTGGTTTGTATGTGACTCCAGATCCACAGAAATGTAGTTGACTCGTAACTGCCCTCTGGGCCATTAAGGATGGCAATAAATGCTGACCTAGCCAGCAATGCCCACGTCCGTAAATGAACTTGAAAAATGGTAAGGGTAATCTTCAGTCTTTTTGGTTGCATAGAGATCACGTCAGATAACAGTCCACAGTACAGCAAAACACTCTTCCAAGACATGCAAAGTGGACTGTGAACCACATTGCATTGTCCCCATACTTTCAGATGTCAAATGGGCCAGTGGAAAGGTATAGTTGGTAAGATTACTAATGTTTGAAATATAGGGAGGCCAGTCAAGAAAGACAAGTAGCAGTGTTGCACCTGTGACCAATAAGGTTAGGCTGCCACCTCCAACAGAATGTTGTGATGGGTGTGTACCTTTAAGCAGCATATTTTAATTGGCAGTCCATCACTCTCCACCATCTGATAGGTTGTGATAGGAAATTTTAGAAGTGGTTGGTAACAAATTTACCACCTCTTACAGAAAGAAATTCCACAGCTGATGCCAATGTTTCTTGTTCTTTGAGAAAGTGACAAATATTTGATACCAAATAAAACTGCCTACATTCCAGCATCAGGCATGCTCACAAACACTTTGTGAAGTGGCCACCTGAAATTGGTCTCTTTCATGTCACTGAAAAATGATACATTTTGTCAAAGCATTTCATCTTGTACTCATCACGTCATTCACAAGAACAAAGGGGATCTACAATTATACATTATACAGTATGTCATGATAATGTTCACTCACACTGGCCAAGTGGACTCTGATTAGTACAGGCATGCCATGCAGAATACATTTGTCAGATAGTGACTGACAATTAACTGTCAAGTTTATTTAAATGTAGGCAATGGCCTAGAGGTCTTATTGCTGGATTGATAATCCAGGGACCCAGGTAACGTTCTGGGGACCCGAGTTCAAATTCCGCCCCAGTAATGGTGTAATTTGAATTCAATTTAAAAATCTGGAGTAAGAGTCTAATGATGACCATGAGTCAATTTTCAGATAAACCTAATTGGTTCACTAATGTCCTTTGGGGAAAGAAATTCCCATCCTTACCTGGTCTGGCCTACGTATAACTCCAGACCCACGGCAGTGTGGCTGACTCTTAAACGCACATCAAAATTTACATCGGGTCATAGGGTCATAATAGTCTATAACACAAAAAAGGCTTTGCCTTATTGAGTCCCTGCCTGTCAAAATCAACCACCTAACTATTCTAATCCCATTTTCCAGCACTTGGTTCAACGCTTTCTATGCCCTGATATCACAAGTGCACATCTAAATTGTTTTAAATGTTATGAGGGTTTCTGCATCTTACAGGCATTGAGTTCAAGATTTCCACCACACTTTGAGTGAACATTGTTTCCTCACATCCTCTACCCTTTACTTTGAAACAGTGATTCCCACCATCAAGGGGAAACATTCTTTCCTGTTAACTCTGTCTTTGCCCTTCATGTTTTTAAACATCTCAATCATGCTCCTCCTTCAAGTCTCCTCTGCTCCAAAGAAAACAACTTCAGTCTATTCAATCTCTCTTCATAACTAAAACCCTCTAGCCTAGTCAACATTCTGGTAAATCTACACTGGAATCTCTCCATGGATTCACATCCCTCCTATAATGCGGATTCCAGAACTGCTCACAGCACTCTAAGTGACCAACTTTTGATACAATTTAAGCATAACCTCCTTGCCCTTCTTCAGTTAATAAAAGCAAGTATCCCATATGCTCTCTTAACCACTATAAATACCCATCCTGCCACCTTGAGAACAAGCGTGCATGTACACTAACGTCCTCGGTCCGTCATATATTTCCTCACCTTGTTTGTAGTGACCAAGTGCATTACCTTGCACTCAGCTGGATTAAATTCCATTTGCCACTGATCATCAATCTAAAGATATCCTCCTCACCATCTACTACTTTCCTGTGTGTGTGCTTTTCATGATCAGTCTGTGTTTTGGTGTGTATTTCCTGAGATCTTAAATTCCATCCCTCTGTTTCCAAAAGATAACATTTTCTAATCCCTTCTGTTCTCTGTGTCATTTTTGTCTCACCCCAGCTTTGAACTTTGCCTCATATGGTCAAATTTCATTTCTCAATGCTCGTAATTTTTTTTAAAATCTTCAACTTTAATGGGCATTTTTCTACTGGCATGTAAGGCATTTTGACGCATGCAGAAATCCAAACTGATCATTGCTCCTTCTAATGCAGGAGGACCATCATGCAGGATCAAAAGCAATTTTGGGTTCTGACTGTGTGCTAAATGGTACAGTTCATTTCCCTAAACATTGATAAACTTTTAGCATGTACTACCCATGCTGGTGCCCATTATAACTTACAGTTTGGCTGATCTGCTAATGTTTTGTGCAACATCTGATGAATTATTGCAAGGTTTCTTTCACAGAACCATTGCTGAATGGATTATGTCCTGAACTTAGTTGTTTGCAAATTCACTTTTACTATCAGTTAACAATTTTGCTGGCAATCCAAGCCCTGTGCAGACCCACTTTTACGTGGCTTGGGATACTATAGTCTGTCTTTCCTTATCATTTATTGGCCTGAATCTGCTAAACCTGGTTACCATATCTACAAAATGGAGTAGGTAGGTATTCCAATTTCTTCCATATCTTCAGATTCATGATTACTACTTTGTTAAATTCCTGAGCTAAAGGAACACTTACAACTGGGCATGGCGGTGCCTTACAATGTTTCACATACACATCATATTTTGATGTGATCTCTTCTAGGTTTGAGTTATAGGAAGAGGCTGGGTGGGCTGGGACTTTTCTCCTTGGAATGTGGAAGACTGAGGGGTGACCTTATAGAGGTTTGTAAAATCACGAGGGGCATTGATAAGGTAGATAGACAACAGCTTTTACCCATGGTAGGGGAGTCTAAAACTACAGAGCATAGGTTTAAGGTGAGAAGGGAGAAATATAAAAGGATCTGGAGAGACAATTTTCTCACACAAAGGGTGGTGTCTGGAATAGGCTGCCAGAGGTAGTGGTGGAAGCAATTACAATTTTTTTAAGGAAACATTTAGACAGGTACATAGATGGGGTAGGTATGGAGGGGTATGTACCAAATGCAGGCAAATGGGACTGGATTGATTGTGAAAACTGGACAGCACGTACAAATTGGGCGAAAGGACCTGTTTGCATGCTGTAGAACTCTATGATGCAATGACAAGGGGTTCATATTCTTTATCCATGACACCAGCAAACTTTAAAAGTAGCTTTAAGTTTTTACACAGGTGTTCAGCAATTTCTATTTAATTTTCTTTTTAATCAGACTCCTACCTGCAAGGGTCAATAATACTTCTTGGACCTCTTGATGAGAAAGTCCCACATCCCTCAACAGAATACAATAATATCCTGCAAATTGCAAGTTTATCACTTTACAGAGTATAAATGTGTATCATTCTCCATATCTAAATGCATTTTCACACCTTTCCTTCCTGCCCACAACACTGAAAGTGTCCCTTTTGTCCTCACTTTCCACTCCACCAGCATCTGCATTTATAGGATCATAAACTGCCACTTCCACCACCTACAATGGAATGCCACCACCACACATATATTCCCTGCCCTTTCTCTGTCAGCATTTTAGGGGGATCTTTCCCTTCAGGACACCCTGGTTCAGGCCTCTGCCTGCAATTGTAAAAGGTGCCACATCTGCCTGTGTAACTCCTCCTTTCTCACTATTCAAGGGCCCAGACACACCTTCCAGGTGAAGTAAAAGCAGCAATTTACCTGCAATTCACTCAAGCTAGATTACTGTATTTACTGCTCACAATGTGGACTCATCTACACTGGGGAGACAAAACGCAGACTGGAAACCACTTTGCAGAACTCCCTTGTTCTATCTGTAAAAATAACCCCAAGTTTCCAGTTGCCTACCACTTCAACACACCACCGTGTGCCCTGGTTACCATTGCTCTCTTGGGCCTGCTGGAGTGCTCCATTGAAACTCAGCATAAGCTGGAACAGCATCTCAACTTCTGCTTGGGGATCTTGCGGCCTTTCGGGTTCCATATCGAATTCAATAATTTTAGAGCTGAACACCTTCTTCCACATCCTTTACTAACTTCACACCACAGGCTTGTCATCACATGGGCTGCTTACAGCACATCAATCCATGTTGACTTAATAATGGTCACTATTATCAGCTCATCTTTCTCCCTGGCTTACCATTATCCTTTCCTTTGTCCACCTAATTGTGTTTCTCTCCCTGTGGGCTCCATCACCACCTTACTCCTTTATCTTCAGCATCTATATTACATTTTCCGAACTACCATCAGTTCTGAAGAAGTCACTGGACCTGAAATGTAAAATCTACTCTCCCTCCACAGAGGCTCCAGACTTGCTGAGTTTCTACAGCAATTTCTATTCTTGTTTCAGACCGCCAGCGTCCACAGTTCTCTATTTTATTTTAGAATCTTCAATCCCTCTTTGTTATCCAGGTTTGTTACGTCCTGTCCCAAAATACTTTATTTCTAATCTTACTCTTTCTTGGTAAAGGTAAAGCTAAAACTATACTTTATTTCTTCTTGGTTAGAGAAGTGAGCCAAGTCCACATCTCTACCTTGTTCTTCCATTGTTTCTATGTCATCAATTCCAAAACACAGGTGGGTGATCATAATTTGTGATCCTGCTGGATGAGTCAACCACTTCACTTTAAAAACCAACTGTGATCTGTGCTTCTGGTCAAAACAGGAATTTCCTCCAGCTTTCTTCTCATCTGAACAGATCATAGTTAAACCTCCATGACCATGTTTAACTGTCTGATATAGAGGCATAGAGTCAGAGAGATATATAGCACGGAAACAGACCCATCGATTCAACTCGACAATGCTGATCAGACATCCTACATCAATCTAGTCCCAATTGGCAGCATTTTGTCCATATCCCTCTCAACCTTTCTATTCATATACCCATCCAGATGCCTTTTAAATGTTGTAATCGTACCAGCCTCCACCACTTCTTCTGCCAGCTCATTCTATTTAGGCACCACCCTCTGTGAAAAAGTTGCCTCTTAGGTCCCTTTTAAATCTTACCCCCCTCACCTTAAACCTATGCCCTCTCATTTTGGACTCCCCCACCCCGGGGAAAAGACCTTGTCTATTTGCCCTATCCATGCCCCTCATGACTTTATAAACCTGTGTGCCCTTCCTTAGCCTTTGATGCTCCAGGGAAAATAGCCCCAGCCTATTCAGTCTCTGCCTATAGCTCAAACCCTCCAACCCTGGCAACATTCTTGTAAATCTTTTCTGAACCCTTTCAAGTTTAACAACATTCTTCCTATAGCAGGGAGAGCAGGATTGCATATAATATTCTAAAAGTGGCGTAACCAATGTCCTGTAAAGCCGCAACATGACTCCCAACTCCTGTACTCAATGCACTGACCAACAAAGGCAAGCGTACCAAATGCCTTCTTCACTGTCCTATCTACCTGTGACTCCACTTTCAAGAAAATATGAACCTGCACTCCAAGGTCTCTTTGTTCAGCAACACTCCTCAGAACCTTACCATTAAAGTGTATGAGTCCTGCCCTGACTTGTCTTTCCAAAATGCAGCACCTCACATTTATCTAAGTTAAACTCCACCTGCCACTCTTTGGCCCATTGGCCCATCCGAACAAGGTCCCGTTGTGCTCTAAGGTAACCTTCTTCACTGTGTCCTGAAAACTTACTAGCCATGCCTCCTACGTTCGCATCCAAATCATTTAAATAATTGAAGAAAAGCAGTGGACCTGGCACACACCTTTGTGACATACCTCTGGTCACAAGCCTCCAGTCTGAATAGCAACCCTCCACCTTCACTCTCTGTCTTGTACCTTTGAGCCAATTCTGTATCCAAATGGCTAGTTCTCCCTGTATTCCACGTGATCTAACTTTGCCATCTAGTCAACCATGAGGAACCTTGTCAAGTGCCTCACTGAAGTCCATATAGATAATGTCCACCGCTATGTCCTCATTAATCATTTTCATTACTTCTTCAAAAAAGTCAATCAAGTTACTCAGACACAGCTTCCCATGCACAAAGCCATGTTGACCATCCCTAAACAGTCCTTGCCTTTCTGAATACATGTAAATCCTGTCCCTCAGGATTCCCTCCAACAATTTGCTGACCATCCATGTCAGGTTCACCAGTCCGTAGTTCTCTAGCTTTTTCTTACCATCCTTCTTAAATAGGGCCACCATGTTAACCAACTTTCAGTCTTTCCGTACCTCATCTGTGGCTATCAATGATACAAGTATCTCCACAAGGGGCTCAGTAATTACTTCCCTAGCATCCCACAGAGTTCTAGGGTACACCTGATCCCAGGAATTTATCCGCCCTCGTGTATTTTAAGACTTCCAGCACCTCCACCTCTGTAATATCAAGATGTAACTATTTATTTCACCACATTCTGTATTTCCCAGATCCTCCTCCCCAGTGAGCATGATGCAAAATACTCATTTAGTATCTTTCCCATCTCCTGCAGTTCTACACATGGGAAGCCGTGCTGGTCTTTAACTAGCCCTATTGTCTCCCAAGTTACTCTTTTGTCCTTAATGTATTTGTAGAATCCCTTTGGATTTTCCTTAACCCTATCTGCCGAAACTATCTCATGTCCCCTTTTCACCCTCCTGATTTCCCTCTTAAATAAACTTCTGCTGCCTTTGAACTCCTGTAAGGATTTGTTCGATCCCTGCTGTCTGTACCTGATGTATGCTTCCTTCTTATTCTTGACCAAAACTTCAGTTTCTCTAGTCATCCAGTCCTACACCTACCAGCCTTGCCCTTCACCCTAACAGGAAAATACTGTCTCTGAACTCTCACTATCCGATTTTTCAAGGCTTCCCATTTTCCAGCTGCCTCGTTACCTGTTAACATCCACCCCAATCAACGTTTGGAAGTTCTAGCCTAATACTATCAAAATTGACCTTCCTCCTGTTAAGAAATTTTAACTTATAGATCCAGCCTATCCTTTTTCTTCACTATTTTACAACTGATAGAATTATGGCCGATGGACCCAAAGTGCTCCCCCACTGACACCTCAGTCACCTGCCCTGCCTTATTTCCCAACTGTAGGTCAAGTTTTGCATATTCACATACTGAATCAGAAAATTTTTCTTGTAAACACTTAAATTCCTCCCCTTCCAAGTCTTTAATTCTATGGCAGTCCCAGCCTATGTTTGGAAAGTTAAAATGCACTGCAATAACAATTCTATTATTCTCACAGATAATTGAGATCTCCGTACAAATTTGTTTCTGAGTTTCCCAATGACTGTTGGGGGGTCTATAGTACAATCCTAACAAGGTGATCATCCCTTTCTTATTTCTCATTCCACCCAAATAAACTTTCTTGGACATATTCCCAGGAATATCCTCACTAAGCATGGCCATAATGTTATCCATAATCAAGAACGCCATTTCCCTCTCCTCTCCTTACCCCCTTTCTATCCTTCCTATGGCATCTAAAACCTGGAACATTAAGCTGCCAGTTTTGTCCATCCCTGAGCCATTTCTTAGTAATTGCTATGATATTCCAGTTGCATGTTCCCGACCTTTCCCTGAGTTCATCTGCCCTACCTGTTAGGCATCTTGCATTGAAATAAATGCAGTTTAATTTATCAGCCCTACATCATTCTCCGCTTTGTCTCTGCCTGCCCTGACTGGTTATCTCCTATCCCCAACTGTACCAATTTCAGACTGATCTCTTTCCTCACTATCTCCCTGGGTCCCATCCTGCCACCTACAACATTCCCCCACCACCCCACTACTAGTTTAAATCCTTCCAAGCAGCTCTCACAAATCTCCCTGCCGTACATTAGTTTCCTTCCAATTCAGGTGCAATCTTTCCTCCTTATACACGTCGCCTCTACCCCAGAAGAGATTCCAATGATTCAAAAACATGAATCCTTCTCCCTTGCACCTGCTCCTCAGCCATGCATTCCTACCCTCACTAGGTTGTGGTAAGTGGAGTATCAGATATTATTGCCCTCAGGGACCTCCTTCTAAAATTCCTGCCTAAATTTCTACATTCTTTCCTCAGAATCCCATCCTTTTCTCTTCCTATGAGTTCCAATGTATACAATGGCCTCCTCTGGTCCCTCTCGCCTTTGAGAACATTCTGCACCCCATCTCTGAGATATCCTTGATCCTGGCACCAGGGAGGCAACACACCATTCTGATGTCTCGCTGTCATCTGCAGAAAGATCTGTCTGTGCCTTTGACTGGAGGGTCCCCTTGCATGATTGATTGCTTGGAACCTGGCATACCCCTTGTTACATTAGAGCCAGTCCTGGTACCAGAAACCTGGCTGTCAGTGCTGCATTCCCCTGAGAGTCCATCAACCGCTACATTTTCTAAAACAGCATGCTTGTTTGAGATGGGGAGAGCCACAAGAGACTTTGCACGATGTGCCTCTCTCTCCTACCTTTCTTCGCGGTAAGCCATCTACCTGACTGTATTTATGGTTTTTCTCTCTTCCTACAGTTGCCATCCATCACAACCCCTAGTTTCAGTAAATTCTTTAGTAAATCCATCATTGCCTCCAACTGCTGCTCCAATCGATCCCTGCGATTGATATAATCGGATATAATCCTGCAGATATATTCATCAGTGGCATGGAAATGCTCCCTAATCTCCCACATCTGATAGGAAGAGAGCACATCATTCCACCAAAAGCCATTTTTGCACCTTAATTATCTACAGACTTGGTAAATAGCATACTCTCACTGCTCTAAAAACAGTGGTCCAAGCTAACTTAGTACCCATGTTTCTTATTTTTAAAGTTTAATCAACAGACGGATCTCAATAAAACATATGATTAAAAAAGAACCCGCTCTACCCACTGTTGTAGCTTTACAAAATAATCAGTATTGTTACGCTTCAAAAATTCACTTAGCTGCTCTCGTCTGTGAGCTCTCCCACATAGGCTTCTCCAGGGTCAGCTATGAATTTCACTGATTGTTAATTTTTTTTAGACAAACTCCAATGACCAGAGGTACTTCAAATCAACAGCAGGGGCAGTAGCCTGGTCACACAGGCCTATAGGTTTCTTTCTCCGCTTGAATTACTGCCCACTGGTTACTGCCCTTTGTCTATCTTCTTTCTTTTCAAAGTGCCATTGTTTTGATCTTTTCTCTGCAAAAGTTCCAAAACAATGCAACAGCTTATAAACAGTAATTACTGTTCCTCAAATTGGAGGAAATCAGCTCCAACACTGAAAATATCTCCATCTTGAGTTATCCATAATCCTAATATATATTTATACATTGAATTAGGCAGCAAAAGACTCTCAGAGATGACAAGTGTTTTATTGTAAATTTATAGTTTAGCACAAAGCACCAGCTTCAGTCCTTCCAATTTGGATCCTTTCCCTGTCCAGAAGCCAGGTCTCCACTGGGGAAGAACCCAGCTCTTTTCTATTATATAATAAACCCACCATCACATTTACAAATAACAGTTACAAACAAAAGTCCTCCTCTTTGTTTTAAGAACCCACTGTCAACTTAACAAAAACACTCAAATTATAAACACTGCCCACTGGTGGCAGTATGACAATAATAGAAGTCATTAATGTGGGGAAACAAGGAAGGGAGCTAAATCAAAGTGCTATTGGGAGGGTGAATAATAATCCAGACCTCACAGTGAGGCTACAGCTCCTTTTTTTGTAAAATTACCACCAAATCATCCAATTAAACAACTGTCATTCCAATACTTTTCTCCCTTTGATTCCTCATTCTGTCTATCAATCTTCACCCTTTGTTTCCTGCCAGTCAGTCAACTTTGGGCCCAACTTGCCACTTTTCCCGGCTCCATGAGCTTTGAATTTCTGATCAGTCTATTGTGTGGGACCTTGTCAAACTTATTAATAAAATCCATGTAGACTGTATTGTGGTATAAACGCTATTAATATCATAGCGTCATACAATATGGAAACAGACCCTTTGGTCTAACTCGTCCATGCTGACCATGTTCCCAAACCGAACTAATCCCATTTGCCTGCATTTGACCCATATCTCACCAAACCTTTCCTTTTCATGTACTTATCCAAATTAAACTCCATCTGCCACTCTTCAGTCCATTGGCCCAATGGATGATTGTGAGGTATTACAATTTGGTAAAACAAAGGCAAGACTTATACAATTAAAAGCAGGGCCATGGGTAGTGTTGTAGAATTGAAAGACTTTGGGGCTCAGGTACATAATGCTTTGAAGTTTGCATCATATATAGGCGGAGAGGTTAAGAAGGCATTTAACGTGCTTGCCTTCATTGCTCAAACCTTTGAATATAGGAGTTGGGACATCATATTGAGGTTGTACAGGGCATTGGTGAGACCTCTCTGGAGTACTGCGAACAGTTCTGGTCTCCCTGTTATAGGAAGTTCATTAGACACTGAAAGCTGGAAAGGTATCAGAAGAGATTTACCAGGATGTTGCCGGGAACGAAGGGTTTGAGTTATAAGGAGAGGCTGGATAGGCGAGGCTTTTTCCACTGAAGAGTAGGAGTTGAGAGCTGACCTTACAGAGGTTTATAAAATCATGAGGGGTATAGATAAGGTGAATAGCAGGTGTCTTTTCTCTAGAGTGGGGATTTCAAGACTGGGGGCATAGTTTTAAGGTGGGAGGAGAAAAAATTTAAAAAGACATGACAGACAATTTTTTTTAAACGGAGTCGTTCGTGTGTGAACTGAACTTCCCGAGGAAGTGGTGGATGCAGGATCAGTTATAATATTTAAAAGACGTTTAGAGAAGTACGTGAATACGAAATATTTGGAGGCATATGGGCCGAGTGCAGGCAGATGGGACTAATTTAGTTTGGGGTTATGGTTGGCACGGACTGGTTGAACAAAGGGTCTGTTTCCATGCTGTGTGACTCTATGATCCAATTTATCAAGATCTCTGTAATCTTAGATAACTTTCTTCAATGTCGACTGTACCTCTAATTTTGGTGCCATCCGCAACCTTACTCACCCTACCTCCTTTATTCTCATGAAAATTATTTACATAAATGACAAACAATGGGTTTTGAATAATTGGTTGGCTACATAGGGATGTTCTGTGTCTGACGTTAGTCATTAACTTGTCAGTCTTTACAACACCATAGTGATTTATTTAAAAACGTTGTTAAGGGCTACATTTGCCATCTAATGGATTTGTGTTTAGGATTTTGTGACATAGCAGTGTGAACCATTGTGCTTTGAGGTCTGTTAGAAATTTCTAGACTTAAGGAGATTTTTTAAAGTAATTTAAGCTTTTATAAACTTAAGGGAAACACACTTGGCTTGGAAGGAGAAATTTTTGGTTAAGTTAACTTTGTTTTGGATAGTGCTGTGAAGTCCTTGTTTAGAAATGCCTGTACAGAGTAGTGCTCCTGAGAGTATGAGAATATAGAAAACGACATTACTTGAAGGAAACGAGTTAGTGATAGTCCTGGCCAGGAGTCATGGGAAAAGGCACTGAGGAGGACCTTAAGTTGAGTTTTTACAAACTCAGTTGTATGATATCTCTAGGAATAAGCTATCAGAGGTTCCAATCTAGGAGTTAAAGTCACAGTTACCTTAAATATATTGAAGCTTTAAAGAAATAGACTCTCGTATTGTATAAAGGCTACCTTTGGGATCTTTTCAATTGATTAAAGGAGTGTTTTGTGATTAATAGGTTTATACATTTATCATATATTTAAAGTTCTTTGAATTTATGTAATTAGTGAATAGATTGGTTTATTCTATTTTATCTCATTGCTTGCTCAATAAATTTGTTTTTTGAACAATATCTGCAACATTGGATGGTTCTGTCTCATTAAAACCTGATCAATACAAAATTGTTCTGAAGAACAGTCACTGGACCCAAAATGTTAACTCTGGTTCCTCTCTAGAGATGCTACTAGACCTGCTGAGTTTTTCCAACAATTTCTGTTTTCATTTCTGATTTCCAGCATCTCCATATCTTTGTTTTATTTTCAAAACAAAATATGATCTACAAGCCAAATTTTATGATGATTTAACTAATACTAACATCAGCTAGGACAATAACAGAATCAAACATACAACCCTCATTGACTCCCCTTGCTTCTTCTTCAAAAATGTTCATCAGACACTGAAATAACTGCACAGAGGCTGGCATCCTGTCACCAAGCACCCTTTATTTATTTGTGCACAGTATGCTACCTGTGGCCAGCCACGATGGACTCAGTCCCTGAACTGAGGACGTGCTAAATCCCCTGTTTATATTGGTCAGCCATGGCCCAGGTTAACAACCCCAATCAAGGATCTCATAGTCAACTAGCTCCACTCCATTCCAGTCACTACAGATACAAACTTCCCTTAACAAATCTGCCTTGATTCACCTTGATTAAATCATGCCTCTCTAAATGACAAATCATACCACGTCTCAGAATTTTTTTCAATAATTTGCCCAAGATTGGATGGACTGCTGTGGAAGTGCACATTATTGTGGGTACAAAGGCTTTGGAACTCAATGAAGAGTGATCAATTGACCTTTCCCCTGCTCATGTGCAAACAGATTTAAAATTTGTAAATGCTGCTAAATGCTTGTTAAATTATAATCCAAAACACTTATCAACTACTTAATAAATTTGGGTATAACTTTCTGTAATGCTGTGAGCCCCATAATATTATGAAAATTGCACCTGTCTTTACACTGCCGTGTGACACACTGCGAAAACAGTAGAACACAGATCACATGCAGACTAAAAACAATGACAAAGACTTTCATTCCACCACAAGGGGGAATCACTTCTATTTCTGTTCATCACTTAAAATTCTCCAAATTTCCAAAAAAAACTTCATTCTCATGCAGCCAGTAAGGTAAATAAAGCAAAGATCACCAAATCATTCTTCTACTTTGTTACCAATCTTGCAAAGCAAAATAGCAACTTATGTTTCAATTGTTTCACTCAGATTCAAATTAAGGAGTAGATATTGAGGATTTATATCAAGATGTTTTGGCTTTGTGCAATAGTGTAAAAATGGCAGCAGAGTGTTGGCAGCCTGTTTTACACCTCCTCATTTTTATTTCCTTTGACTTCAAAGTCACGATCTTTAATAACCTCAGGCATCACCCCTAAAATCATTGCAGTCTGATTAGAAGCAAGAGATTTATAAGGTCTATGGTTTGTCGGTGAGAGTATTTGATAGCACAATGTAGAGGAGGCTTCAGTGCATTCTATAAACTCAGTAAAGAGTTTTCAATAAAGAATCTGGTATTAGAGGTCTAACAATGACTATTAAACCATTGTTGACATCATAAAACCCCATCTGGTTCACTAGGGAAGGAAATCTACCATCCCTACTTGGTCTAGCCTGCATGTGACTCCAGACCCACAGCAACTGCCCTCGGAGCAATTAGGGATGGGCAATAAATGCTGACCTAGCCAGTGAGCCATGTCACTTAGCACAGGATAGAAGCTGGGTATAATAGCAGCTACAGCCATTAGAGTGTCTCTCACAGCAAAATGCAAATACAGCCCAATGGATCAGGGTCAGAGACACACCGACATGGAAAGAATAATAATTTTGGAGGCATACAGTCATATCTAAATCAATATATTAAGGAAGTCATATGGAGAAACACAGGGACAAAGAAACAGTCATTCAGAGAGTGAGAGAGAATGAGCCATCTTCAGTCAACACAGATTGAAAGATAAATGCATGCAGACAAAGTGATTTCATCAGAATGCTCAAACTTACTTCGCCCCAGTTGGCTAAAACTAAGGTGGAGTTTCTTGTCCATTTGTTAAAATGGAGCAGGGAACCACTTATGCCATTACTTGCCCTAAGCTAGCAGGGTCCTCTTTAAAATTATACATGTGGCTCTGAGAATATCATTGAGAGCAGAAAGAACAGTGGGGTTCTGATGGCTGGTGTGGAGACCCTGGGCTATAATTAGCCCTCAGACTAATTAGCCCTTGGTGCTCAGTTTCAAATTCCTCAATATAAAAGCAAGCTAAGAGGAGTTTAAACTTGAGGGTCAACTGATAAAGGGGCATGAAATGCGCTTTCTGGTGGATTTTAGGTAAGTTTTTGGGATGTCATATTTCCCATTTTCTTACCAAACCTCCACTTCTCCAGCAAATCACACCCATCACCGATATTTAAATTAACTGGCTTCATTTTGATAGGGTCAGCACTTCCTCTGCTGGTACAACCTCTATTGAATGGGGATTTTCCTTGACCTGTTCCAAGAATCTTCCAAAAAATGGTTCTCTTTTACGCAGAGCCAGAACTGGGGTTTAATTATCAACAACGACACAGTCCCCAGGGTTTGAAATTGCTTGCCTGGTGCAAATGGAAATCCCCTGCTTTTGCATGGCTTGATAATTGCATGCTGCATTGCAACACAAACCGGTCAGCAACTGAGTACGTTACTTAGACTGTGGAAAGCGCAATTATATCAGAGCCATTGTTTAATAATTACACAAATACATTTGTGTCACTATCTGCAATTGCATACAGCCTACCGTTCCTCAGGCACTGTTGCAGCTCCAACAATTGTCTTTTTCTACTTTATTTATATGGTCACTACCTTTCAAATGTCTCCTCCCTTGTACCTATACGTGTTCCCCTCACTGTATCCTCACTGAGTTGGAACTGACTCATGACTCTGTCTCTATTTAGCTCATTTTTTCCTGTGACCTCACAACTGTGCAACAACTCACCTCCCTCATTTTCTATTCCTCCTACAAACTATAGCTTTCATAAAGAAAATTCTCTTTCCATAACTACCAACGCAACTCAAAACTTTTAAAATATTTTTTAAAGTTGGCAATACAAATAATTATAAAATGGTGACAAAACTTTCATTCCCACAATTCAGCTTTTAGACATTGGAGATATGGTGAGCGTTATGTGTATCTATCTATCCCATGTTTACTGCACTCAGCATACAAGAGTTCTGCACGCAGGGGAACTCCAAGTTCCCAAGAACTTCTGCCTAGACTCAAAAGGGCCGTTTGTATCACTTCCCAGCATCAACTTATTTAAAGTGATTTCTTCACCTACACGGGAGAAATGAGTTTCAAAGTGAATGTTGTATTATTGATAAGAGATCATTTTCTGTAGTGGAGAAATATCAAGGATAATAAACAGTCGTAAGATCCATATGCGTATATACACACACGCATACACACACACGCGCGCGCGTGCGCGCACACACACACACACACACACACAACAGATGGAAGAAATTATTACACTCAAGGACAAAGACTCAAAATGGACTGAATTTTACATTCCTTGACAGCAGGTTCGAAGGGAGAATGAAATATAATAGGGGCAGTGAAGGCTTTGAGCCTGGTGTGTGTGTGTGTGTATACATGTCTGTCTATCTGTAATCCACCACTCTATGTGAAGCCCCCAGCTCCAGGCATTTTGAGGTTCCTCAGTGTGATGGGACCACCACTCATCCCAATAGCAACAACCTCTCCTGGCTGCTGCTGCTGACACATTGGAGATGCCAGCTGTCTGATAAGCTGAGGGGGAAGAGATTTCACTGCTCCTTGCAATGAGTTATTGTGGGGCAGATATTAGGATTGTACCCTAATCTTGTAACAGTGAGACGATGTTGAAGGCAATGCCTGCTGAAATCCAGCTCGATTACTCTAGACTTGAAGGATTCTAAAGGATGTAGGCCATAGAATTTAGGCAGAATCATGTGAGAGGTCCAATGAGGCCTATTTTAATGTTTGGACCAATTCTTTACAAGGTGTCGAGATGAGTTTCTTGCCAGGGGAACTATTGCCTGTTAAATAGCTATCGACTGCATATTTGTATTAATGCCCTATCTAACCAAACACACTGAACAAATTAGACATCAAAAATTCTCAGCATGGAGGTCAGAGAGGTACCATTGGCTGCTAGAAGCCTTCATGCTGCTCACCACAAATCGGCATCACAGGGCACAGTCCATCAGCACCAGCCACGTGCATCACTCGTCCACAATTACATTCAACATTTTCCAACACCGCAGGATACGCACAGCAGCTAGGAAGCACGGGCATACATTGCAGGGTACACTTGCAACTAACATTAAAAAGCTGCTGAAAGGGCACTGTACATGTACAGACAGGGACCCAGCTCGGGCTACATCTCAGGGCTGCTCACTTGCTCATTTGGTGCTTGGTCACTTAATGCCTACCTGCACACTCAGTGTGCATACCTTGCCCTGCCCTCTTAAATAGAACAGTCAAACATCTGGGTAACTTACCTTGCTGATCAGTGAGGGTAGGAGGGGTGAGTGGGGGCATGTCTCATTGCATGGCACTATGCTACGTCAAACTCACTCCTGCACCATGTGCCATCAGCTTACATGCAAACACACTGCATTTGCAGCAAGCAAGCAGCCCTAGGGGAACAGTCGTCACCAAAATTCACAGGGGAATCCATCAGTCAGGGGTCCTGGCTCAGTCAGTCAAATTTCCTATGCCTTTCCAGAGGAATGGCCTCAGTCAATCATCCAGTCAGGGCGTTTTCGGTCAGGAGGTCTGTGTGCTCTGCTATCCAATGAGTGCGAGTCATGGTCAGTCCTGTAGGTCCCCAGTGGCCAGCCTTGGGGGTAGGTTTAATACAACTGGGGAGAGGTCCAAGCATCAGTTGGGGTCTGGGAACGTCTTATCCAGGGCTGTCTGATCACTTTGTTCATGAGGGTGGGACTCAGTCAGTCCATTGGCACTTCACAGAAGGGTGAAAAGGGTAAGAGGGTGAGGATTGAACAAGGTGGAACCTGCTGCTGCAGGAAGGAGACTCAGGATCCTATTCTGAACTTATAATTTCTTTACTTTTCTAATTTATTTTCCTATGATTTTGTACTTTTGTACCTAAGATGGCATCATAAGTGGCAACTTGCAAATGTTTCACTGTACTCATGTGAGTGCACGTGACAATAAACCAATTCTAATTCTAATTCTATTCATGGCAACTGCAAGACAAGGGGCAAAAGGCACAGCGGCCAATGGCTACAAACGGTGTGTAATGAATGACACTGACAGAGGGGTTACTGTGAAAGTTGCAGCGGAATGAAGAACTGTGCTTAGTCAGTTAGTGGGGCCTGAGTGTCTTGGTAACCCCAAAGAAGTGGTCCCAGTCTCCTCCTGTGAGGGACAGTATTCTGTCCCAATAGAAGGTGAGGACACTGATGTTGGTGATCCTGCAGAGGCCCTGTCCTTTCTGTCCTGTTGTGAGAGGCCTTCTTCTTGAATGAGGAAGAGGGAAGGATTGAGTGAGATGAAGTGGGTAATATGTCTGTTAGTGCTGTTGCAGGTGGAGTGAGTAGGCAGTGCAGAGTTAGTGATGTGAGATGCTGTGGTGCAAAGGGGCGATCAACAGCGAATGAGTGAAGATGTTGTGAGCATTAGTGAGAGTTGCAGAGCATGAGGATCCATGGAAGGTGGGTGCAGTCGCAGAATGACAGTGAGTGTTTACTAGCAAAGAGAAGAGTGTAGCACTCACCATGGGAGAATGGAGAAGGTCATTCTTGTGACACTGCAGATCCTTTCTCTGTACTGTGCAGACTGCTTTGACCCAAGTGGTAATCTCAGTCCTGATTGGCTGTCCCGGCCTCTTCTGCTAGCCCTCTGGAAATGGGATGTCCCTCCCATGCACCTCCACCCCAAACGGCACCTCCGGGTCGCCCTCAGAGAACTGCAGTGCCACGTTCCCCTTCTCGGACATCTTCCGACAAAATGTCCCTCACCAAGCAGAGCAGCTTTGGAATGCCAGTGCTCATCCTGATGGACAGCAGTCTTTTAAATGAGGAACGGACACCAGGAATGTTATTCTTTTGACAGATATCCACAAAGTTTTTTCTAGGACCAGCACATGGTCAAATGGGGCTAGAATTGAATTAGCGGGTCAGAGTCAGTGAAGTGTCAAAGTTAGGTTTGATGAGATATGGAGAAAAATCTCACTAGGCTTTGCAGCATTAAATCCTCGACTAAACTTGACACTACTGACACTTAGCCATAAAAAGTAAGCTTCAGCCTAATCCATCCCACACAGGCACACCACAGTTTTAGAGTTTACAATCTATAAAATCGATTGCAGCAACTCATCCAAGGTCAATTCATCCTAACCTCCCTCACTGTGATCTCTACCAGCAAATAGGGCAAAGGCAGCAAATGCATGGGAACACCATAACCAACTAATTGCACTTCTGCTCTTTCGAGTTCTCTATTTGAAGGAAGACTGTTTGATGACTATTGGCCTAACCACAATGACAGGCCATGGTTTTTAATTGCGTACTGTGTGCAGTGAAGAGGCAGGTCCAGAATCTAAGATAAAAAGGTGTAGAGCTGGATGAACACAGCAAGCCAAGCAGCATCAGAGGAGCAGGAAAGCTGACGTTTCAGGCCTAGGCCCTTCTTAGGCCTGAAACATCAGCTTCCCTGCTCCACTGATGCTGCTTGGCCTGTGTTATCTCAGATTCTCCTGCATCTGCAGTTCCTGCTATCTCTGAGGCCTAGAATCAATGTCAGCCACAACATTAATTGCTGATACCATTGATATGAACCACTGCTGGCTGTTTAGAAAACTGAACCAATCAACTGTCTCAATTGATTCCACTTCAAGAAATGTACAATTCAAATTTGATGATATGATCCACCAGTCTTCATTTTGGGATTGAGGACGACATTATTAAGAAACAAAGAAACAAACAAAGAAACCTACAGCACAGGAACAGGCCCTTCGGCCCTCCAAGCCTGCACCAATCAAGACCCTCTGTCTAGCCTGTCATCTATTTTCTAACAGTCTGTGTCCATTTGCTCCCTGCCCATCCATGTATCTGTCCAAATATATCTTAAAAGACGCTAATGTGTCTGCGTCTACCACCTCCACTGGCAACACGTTCCAGGCACCCATCACCCGCTGTGTAAAGAACTTTCCACGCATATCTCCCTTAAACTTTCCTTCTCTCACTTTGAATTCATGACCCCTAGTAATTGAATCCCCCACTCTGGGAAAAAGCTTTTTGCTATCCACCCTGTCTATACCCCTCATGATTTTGTAGACCTCAATCAGGTCCCCCCTCAATCTCCGTCTTTCTAATGAAAATAATCCTAATCTATTCAACCTCTCTTCATAGCTAGCACCGTCCATACCAGGCAACATCCTGGTGAACCTCCTCTGCACCATCTCCAAAGCATCCACATCCTTTTGGTAATGTGGTGACCAGAACTGTACACAGTACTCCAAATGTGGCCGAACCAAAGTCCTATACAACTGCAACATGACCTGCCAACTCTTGTACTCAATACCCCGCCCAATGAAGGAAAGCATGCCATATGCCTTCTTGACCACCCTATTGACCTGCGTTGTCACCTTCAGGGAACAATGGACCTGAACGCCCAGATCTCTCTGTTTATCAATTTTCCCTAGGACTTTTCCATTTACTGTATAGTTCGCCCTTGAATTTGATCTTCCAAAATGCATAACCTCGCACTTGCCCGGATTGAACTCCATCTGCCATTTATCTGCCCAACTCTCCAGTCTATCTATATTCTGCTGTAATTTCTGACAGTCCCCTTCACTATCAGCTACTCCACCAATCTTAGTGTCATCAGCAAACTTGCTGATCAGACCACCTCCACCTTCCTCCAGATCATTTACATATATCACAAACAACAGTGGTCCCAGCACAGATCCCTGTGGAACACCACTGGTTACAGGTCTCCAATTTGAGAAACTCCCTTCTACTACTACCCTCTGTCTCCTGTTGCCCAGCCAGTTTTTTATCCATCTAGCTAGCACACCCTGGACCTCATATGACTTCACTTTCTCCATATGCCTGCCATGGGGAACCTTATCAAACGCCTTACTGACGTCCATGTATATGACATCTACAGCCTTTCCCTCATCAATCAACTTTGTCACGTCCTCAAAGAATTCTATTAAGTTGGTAAGATATGACCTTCCCTGTACAAAACCCTGTTGCCTATCACTGATAAGCCCATTTTCTTCCAAATGGGAATAGATACCATCCGTCAGTATCTTCTCCAGTAGCTTCCCTACTACTGACGTTAGGCTCACCGGTCGATAATTACCTGGATTATCCTTGCTTCCCTTTTTAAACAAGGGGACAATATTAGCAAGTCTCCAGTCCTCTGGGACCTCACCCGTGTATAAGGACACTGCAAAGATATCTGTTAGGGCCCCGACTATTTCCTCTCTCGCTTCCCTCAGAAACCTGGGATAGATCCCATTTGGACCTGGGGACTTGTCTACCTTAATGTCTTTTAGAATACCTAACACTTCCTCCTTCCTTATGTCAACTTGACCTAGACTAAGCAAACATCTATCCCTAACCTCAACATCCGTCATGTTCCTCTCCTTGGTGAATACCGATGCAAAGTACTCATTAAGAATGCCACCCATTTTCTCTGACTCAGCGCATAACTGTCCTCCTTTGTCCTTAAGTGGGCCAATCCTTTCTCTAGTTACCCTCTTGTTCTTTATATATGAACAAAAGGCTTTGGGATTTTCCTTAACCATGTTTGCCAGCAATATCTCATGTCTTCTCTTAGCCCTCTTAATCCCTTTTTTTCAGATTCGCTCTACATTCCCGATATTCTTGCAAAGCTTCATCTGTCTTCAGTCGCCTAGACCTCATGTACGCTTCCTTTTTTCTCTTGGTTAGTCTCTCAATTTCACCTGTCATCCATGGCTCCATAATCTTGCCTTTTCCTCATTTTCACAGGAACATGTCTCTCCTGCATGCTAATCAACCTCTCCTTAAAAGCCTCCCACATATCAAATGTAGATTTACCTTCAAACAGTTTCTCCCAATCTACATTCCTCAGATCCTGCTGAATCTTGGTATAGTCGGCCTTCCCCCAGTTTAGTACTCTTCCTTTAGGACCACTCCTATCCTTGTCCATGAGTATTGTAAAACTTACGGAATTGTGGTCGCTATTTCCAAACTAGTCCCCTACTGTAATATCAACCACCTGGCCGGGTTCATTCCCCAGCACCTGGTCCAGTATGGCCCTTTCCCGAGTTGGACTACATACGTACTGCTCTAGAAAACCCTCCTGGACACACCTTACAAATTCTGCTCCGTCTTGACCCCTAACACTGAGTGAATCCCAGTCAACGTTGGGAAAATTAAAATCTCCCATCACCACCACCCTGTTTCTCCCACACCGTTCCATTATCTGTTGACATATTTGTACCTCTATCTCACGCTCACCGTTGGGAGAACTGTAGTACAGCCCCAACATTGTTACTGCATCCTTCCTATTTCTGAGTTCTACCCATATTGCCTCACTGCTTGAGTCCTCCATGGGGCCTGAATATTCCTGTGAGTCTCACAACGTCCACTTCTCTGTGTGTTTGGTTTATAGATAGGCAATTACCAGATGTGGAAAACCATATATTTTTCTCAGTAATTTCAAGAAGGATATAAACAAAGATACTCTCTCTATAAGTATTTACACATTATTTCAAGCTTGTTTCTGGAAAACTCAAATGAAGGAAAATGTGCCAGTATTTTCTCTAGTTTTATGTGGGTGAAAGGACAACTGCTGTGTGAGATTTAAGGATGTCTTTTTTGCATGAGTTTGGCTTCGAACCCTTCTGTTCCTACCTTTTTGGTTTTCTGCTAGTTATTCATAGAACTGGTTTTATTGCAATATAAAGGATTCGTGTTTAAAGAAAAAGTTAAAGCTGTGATTCGGTACTAGTAAAATTACTAAAATTATTTTGCTTCTTTATTTCAAAACTTACTCTCCCTAAACTTATTGTATCTGAGCGTCAGTGAGGAACTAAACAAATTTCACAACACTGCATCAAGCGTAGTGAAGTAAATACCTTCTTAAAAAGTGTTCCACTGTGGGTAATACTTTGAAGGCAATATTTATTGTCTATACTTGGTGTGCCTAAAGGCAAAAGTGTCAATCATGACACAGAGAAAGGAAGACCAGATTACATAAAATTGGCAGCTTTCTTCTCCTCAAGGACACCAATGATCCTCGGGGTTTTATTTAACACCAATTTCATTGCTTCTGGTGCCATCCCATGGATCACCAGGTTCATTGAATAAAGTTTCACAGCTTTAGTGGTAGGAGTTAAACTCATTTGATTGCTGGGTTATCCCGCAGATTACTTGGCAACCATTCTTTGGTCAGTCACATCGAAAATCAAAATCTAGCTTCTTTTGCATGGTCAAATAATACACATGAATAAAAAAGATTCTAGAAGGAAAGCTTACTTTAAATGTAAAGTCAAAAAGAAGAGATTATCAGGAGCTCATGAACAGGTAACAAGCTGAATGCTGGATCACAGAACATAGGAGCAGGTGTCAGCCATGCAGCTCAACAAGCCTGCTCCACTATTTAGAGGAAATCACGGCCGCTCTGGTTGTGGTCTCAACCCTAGTTTCCTGTCTGCCCCCGCATAATTCTTGTTCATCATGAATTTTAATTCAGCTTTGAAAAAAATTCAAAGAAAAAAATTCAATTCAATAAGAAAAAAATTCAAAGAAAAATATTCAATTCAATAAAAATTTAATAATTCAAATTTAGTGGCTCAGTGGTTAGCACTGCAGCCTCACAGTGCCAGGGACCCGGGTTCAATTCCAGCCTCGGGTAACTGTCTGTGTGGAGTTTGCACATTCTCCCTGTGTCTGCTTCCGGGTTTCCTCCGGGTGCTCCAGTTTCCTCCCACAGTCCAAAGGTGTGCAGGTTAGGTGGATTGGCCGTACTAAATTGCCCATAGTGTTCAGGGGTGTGTGGGTTAAAGGGGGATGGGTTTGGGTGGGATGCTCCAAGGTGTGCTGTGGATTTGTTGGGCCAAAGGGCTTGTCTCCACACTGTACGGAATCTAATCTAAAAAAAACCTTGCACTCACCATCCTAACTTAGAAATATATCACTGTTCCTTCGGTGTTGCTGCATCAAAATCCTGGAATACCCTCCCTAACGGTGTGGTGGATCAAGCTACAGCACATAGGCTGCAGCAGTTTAAGAAGGAAGCTCACTACCACCTTCACAAGACAACTAGGGATGGGGAGTAAATGATGGCACAGCCAGAAACATACGCATCCCATGGTGGAATAAAAGGAAACCTCACTCCTTTCAGGGGAAGGATCTTCCACAAACTAACAACCCACTAAGAGAAAAAAGGATGCTCTGTAGGAAATTCCAGAAGGAAAGAGTGTAGTGATGGAGGGACATGGTAGTGTACATTGATTCTTTACAAAATATTAACTTTGCCAATAGTATTTCATTATCATGTCACTGATAAAATGAGAAATATGTATTCTTTTAACATTGTGGCGTTCACTGTTACACAAGTTGCCAGACGGTTGCTGTTCCATGATTTAGCTGTACGTTCCCAGCTGAAGGGCTGAGATTTAGCCTGGCTAATAAACATACAATGCAGAGGTGATGGCTGTATCTCTCCGTATCATTATTTTATACCATAGCTCTGATCATAAATTTCATACCGGATAGAAGATCTGATCAGAGGCTAGGTCTCCAGGGTATCGAATTGAATGATAGTCTTGGGGCTGGGGCTTCACAGGCAGATATTCCAGCTCCCCTCTCTCCTGCTGCTCTCTTTCTCATGCACTTCTCCCATGAGCCATTACCTTTAAGGTCCCTTGTGTACCCCACTGTGAACTCTTCCAACTGCTCCAATACTGACACCACCTTCTACTAGGCTAATAAAATGTGAGGCTGGATGAACACAGCAGGCCAAGCAGCATCCCAGGAGCACAAAACCTGACGTTTCGGGCCTAGACCCTTCATCAGAGAGGGGGATGGGGTGAGGGTTCTGGAATAAATAGGGAGAGAGGGGGAGGCGGACCGAAGATGGAGAGAAAAGAAGATAGGTGGAGAGAGTATAGGTGGGGAGGTAGGGAGGGGATAGGTCAGTCCAGGGAAGACGGACAGGTCAAGGAGGTGGGTTGAGGTTAGTAGGTAGGAGATGGGGGTGCGGCTTGGGGTGGGAGGAAGGGATGGGTGAGAGGAAGAACAGGTTAGGGAGGCAGAGACAGGTTGGACTGGTTTTGGGATGCAGTGGGTGGAGGGGAAGAGCTGGGCTGGTTGTGTGGTGCAGTGGGGGGAGGGGAAGAGCTGGGCTGGTTGTGTGGTGCAGTGGGGGGAGGGGAAGAGCTGGGCTGGTTGTGTGGTGCAGTGGGGGGAGGGGAAGAGCTGGGCTGGTTGTGTGGTGCAGTGGGGGGAGGGGAAGAGCTGGGCTGGTTGTGTGGTGCAGTGGGGGGAGGGGAAGAGCTGGGCTGGTTGTGTGGTGCAGTGGGGGGAGGGGACGAACTGGACCAGCCCAGTTCATTGTTGAATGAACAAGCTGCACTATGATCACTGCTGGCTGTAACGATATTTACATTTATATTTATTTTGCATTCATATATTTATTTTACTTAAAAAATTATTTCATTTACAAATACATAAAATTTCGACTTAGAATATTTCTTTTTTTCTCCGATAGAAAATATTGAAAAGAACCTTACTTCAGTTTGTTCTTTATTATGGTAAGATCAGACTCATTTAACATTGTTTTGCTTAAAGTCAAACTTCCGAGAAGGCAACAATGATATTGCTGCAATTGGAGAGATGGTGGAGCAGTGGTGATATCACTGAACTATCAATCCATTACCCCAGGCCAGTGTCCTGGGGGCAGAGGTTCAAATCCTACTATAGCAGGGGATGAAATCTGAATCCAATATTAAACAAAATCTGGAATGAAGACCTGGCCTAACCATTGTTGATTGTCATAAAAATTCATCTGGTTCACTAATGCTCTTTAGGGACGCAAATCTTCTATCCTGACCTAGTCTGGCCTACACGTAACTCCAAATCCACAGCAATATGATTGAATCTTAAATGCCCCCAGGGCAGTTAGGAATGGGAAATAAATGTTGGTCTAGCCAATGATATCTATATCACGTGAATGAATTAAATAAAAATAGTGCACTGATATGCTGGGGATACAAATTCAAATCCCATCACTGCACCTAGAGAATTAACTTCAATTAATTACTTATTCTGGAATAACAAAACTATTTTCAGTATTGATCATCATGATTTTCATAAGAATTTGACTGGCTTACCTGTGTATTTTTACGTAAAGGTTCTGATCTGGTCTGAATATCAATGACAGACCTACAGGAATGTGATTGACTCCTAACTGTCCACTGAAATGGCTTAGCAATTCATTCAGTTGCTTCAAACCACAATGGAAATGTTAAAGAATAAAACTAATTAGAACATCAAGCATCTTAGGCATCAAAAATTTTTAAAAAGGCATGTATTGCGCAATCAATCCTGCAAATGCCTCCTCTTTAACGTCAAGGCACTTGGTTGTGCTGCTTCATAGACTCGGCAGCTTGACATAGTCACCTTCACTGTAACATACCACATCAGAGTTTTCCATCACCATCCCAGGATATGTGCCACCCCACCATCAGCACTGATTCAGCAGATGCGGTGTTATAGTTGGTAGTAAATAGCTTTGAAGTTCCTCAATAAAAACCAGAAGAACTGCAAATGCTGTAAATCAGAAGCAAAAATAGAAATTGCTGGTAAAGCCCATCAGGTCTGGCAGCATCTGTGGACAGAAATCAGTGTTAACATTTCAGGTCAAGTGACCTTTCCTAGGTTCTTCTGCCAGGCCTGGTCACTTAATCCCGAAATGTAAACACTGCTTTCTCTCCACAGATGCCACCAGATTTACTGAGCTTTGCCAGCAATTTCTGTTTTATTTGAGATTCCTCAACATTCCAGAACTCATGAAGTCTAATAGTGTCAAATCAAATGCAAATAAACGTATTGCTTGTAACCATATACCACTCTCCTCGGCTGATGAATCAGCGCTCCTCCAGGTTCAACACCAGTTGGAAGAAACATTGGGGAGGCCAAGGGCAGAGATGGTCTCTGGTTGAGGGATTTCAGTGTTCATCACCAGGAGCAGTTTGGTAACACCATGACCAAGCTGACTGAGTCTTGATGGGTATAACAGCAGACTGAGCCAAGGCAGGCAGTGAGAGAACCAGCAATTAGAGAAAAAAAACAACTTGACTGATCCTTAACAATTCGCCTGTCAAAGGAGACATTCATCTAGTATAGTGCTGCTTGGAGCAACATCATGCATTCAGAAAAGAGTTACAAGAATGTTGCCAAGGTTGTAGGGTTGGAGCTACAGGGAGAGGCTGTATGTTCATGCAATGTACATAGAAGCAAGATCCCAGCTTCACATTGAAAACACATGGCACTGTGTTGTGTAACATAACCACTTATTTATTGGGATTGATTCAAAATGGATGTAGCAGCTCAAAGCTGGGCATGCACAAGGGGCTGTTAGCCATCGGCAGCAGCAGAATTGTAGACAGCCAGTCTGTAATGTTATGGCCTGACATACTTTTACCTTTATGAGTCGCCCATTTGGGACCCTGCCCTTGGCTGGCAAGATGGCAGCAAAGTAGGACGCTCCAGCCACAGCTCCCCTGCTTCGCCAGTTCCTTTTCCTTTTCCTTTTTGCCTTCTTCTCTTTTCTGAAGTTTTTCTTCAACCCCTCCACTCCCAACTTTTAACTTCTGAAATTTACCCAGGGGATGAGTCCTGGAGGCAAGTCGCGGGCGGAGGTCAGGGCAGGAGTCAGTCCGAGCCCGCCTGACCTGGGAGATTGGTCTTGGAGGCGCATCGCAGACTGAAGCCCAGCGCTGGAGGCAATCTTAGTCCAGGCCAGCCTGGGAGATAACTCCTCAAGGCAATTCGTGGGCCTCAGGCCAGAGCAAGGAGGCAGCAAGATCTCGAGTTCTGAAGCTCAGCGAGCACAGACTGTAATTTGAGTGCTTTTTAAAGATAGTTTCATTCTTATTCTGGACTTTGAGTAATTTGAGTACTTTTTAAAGCTTTGTACTCCTAGAGTCATAGTTACAGACGTGTCAGCACGGACCAACTCATCCATGCCAACTGAATATCCTACTATAAATCTAGTCCCATTTGCCAGCATTTGGCCCATATCCCTGTAAACCCTTCCATTCACATACACACGCAGATGGCTTTTAAATATTGTAATTGTACCAGTCTCCAGCACTTCCTCTGGCAGCTCATTCCACACACGCACCACTTTCTGTGTGAAAAAGTTGCCCCTTAGGTCCCTTCTGTATCTTTCCCCTCTCACCGTAAACCCATGCACTCTCACTTTGGGATTCTCCACCTCAGGGAAAAAACCTTGTCTATTTACTCCATCCATACGTCTCACGATTTAATAAACCTCAATAATGTCACCACTCAGCCTCTGATGCCCCAGGGAAATAACTCCAGTTTATTCAACCTCTCCCTGTAGCTCCAACCCTCCAACCTTGTAAATCTTTTCTGAATCTTTTCAAGTTTCACAACATCCTTCATGTAGCAGAGAGACCAGAAGTGCATGCAGTATTCCAAAGGTGGCCTGATCAATGTCCTGTACAGCCACAACATGACCTCCCAGTTCCTATACTCAATGCACTGACCAAAAAGGGCAAACATCATCTTGCTAACTAGTCTACCATGAGGAATCTTGTCCAACATTTTCTTCACTATCCTATCTACCTCCAAATCCAATTTCAAGGAACTATGAGCCTGCAGTCCAAGGTCTCATTGTTCAGCAACACTCCCCAGGACCTTACTATTAAGTGTATAAGTCCTGCCCTGTTCTGCCTTTCCAAAATGCAGCACCTCACATAGATCATGTCCACTGCTCTGCTCTCATCAATCATCTTCATTACTTCTTTAAAAATCTCAATCATGTCAGTGAGACACAATTTTCCATGCACAAAGCTTTGTTGAATATCCCGAATCAGCCCTTGCCCTTGCAAACACATGTAAGTGCTGTCCCTCAGGATTCCCTCCAACGACTTGCCCACCACTGGAATGAAGCTCACTGGTCTATAATTCCCAGGCCTCCCTTACCACCTTTCTTAAATGGTGGTACCATGTTAGCCAGCTTCTAGTCTTCAGGCACCTCACTATCAATGATGCAAATATGTCAGCAAGAGGCCCAGCAATCCTTTCCCTTGCTTCCCTTACAGTTCTGGGGTACACCTGATCAAGTCCTGAAGATTTACCCACCTCATCCTTTGTAATTCACTAGACTATTTTATTTTACTTTTTCAATTCTGTAACAAACACTGAAGTATTATGTACCTAGGTACCCCGTACCTAAGAAGGTACCAAAGTGGCAACGTTACAAACTTTTCACTGCATTCATACCATTGCACTTGACAATAAATGCTATTCTATTATAATTTATTCTATTCTATTTTGTCCCTCACACTACCATTACTATCAACCCTGGGAATCAATACTAGTTTGTAGAGGATTTTGCAGGAAAACATATCAGGGCCAGCACCCAAGCATACCCAAAAATGAGGTGCCAATCTAGTGAGCCTGCAACACAGATCTATGGGCATGTTAAATAGTAGAAGCAGCACGCTTCTATAGCAGAACTATGTGAACCAATACATCGGATCTAAGGTCTGTAGTCTTGCCACTTTCAGCAATGTATAATGATGCCCATTTAAGCAACTCACTGATGGAGGAAGTTTCACATTCGTCCCCACACTCAATGATGGTAGAGGTCAGTACATCAGTGCAAAAGACAAGGCATTTTCAACCACTTCGGCCAGATGTTCCAAGTATTCCTTGAGTTCCCCAGTATTACAGATGCCAGTTTTCAGTCAACTTGATTCACACCACACAAAATCAAGAAATGGTGGAAGGCACTGAACACAGCAAATCCTATTCGCTCTTTCAAAAGTCTACTGATACTCACAAAGTGCTACTCAAGACATGGGCCCAGAATCAGGCAGACCTCTAGCCATGACATTTACTCAGCAACGTGTGAAAAATTGTCCAGGTATTCCCTGTCCAGAAATCTGATGTGGCCAAATGTAGCCTCGTCTAAAGCATGAGTAGAGTTACGGAAGATATTAAACAGCAACATCAGGAAGAATTTGCTCCGCGATACTCAATTTTTATTCCACCACAGCCACTTTAGATACCACTACCAGAATTGGTCTGAACATGGACAAAACAGCTGGCTTCCAGAGAGTGGTACAAATTACCTCCAAAGAGTGTGAGCTGATCTCCAGAGAATGTCTGTAGTTTCATTTCCTAAAGGGCATTTGTGAATTGGATGTTTTACCACAATGATAACTTCAAGGCACCATGTCTGAAATTTGCTTTCCAATTCCAGATTTAATTCATTGAATGCAAGTTGCCCCAATCGCCATGAAGGATTGTGATCGCAAACACCCCAGATTTGGAGAGCGAGTCTGGATCCCTGGATTAATTAAAGCCAATTCGTCATCTTTTGTGCTCCTGAGATGCTGCTGGGCCTGCTGTGTTCATCCAGCTCCACACTTTGTTACCTTGGATTCTCCAGCATCTGCAGTTCCTATTATCTCTGATCATTCCGCAGCGTGCTTCAACTATCCGCGCCCTGAGCAAGGCTGTGGTGTGGGGAGGGGGCACAGACAGTGTCTTGAAGTGAGATTATGAGAAAACTCAGCCCGGAAGGGAGAGGAACGCAACTTTTAATAACTGAGAAGAAATCGTGCCCGTGTCAGTGTTGTTTCAAAAGGACACGCACGCGCGCATACCGGAGTTATTTTGCTGCTAGTCTGTACCATGTTTTAGAGTTGGATTGTGTTGCAGTTTCGGAAACATTGTCCTAATCGTGTAAAGTTGATAACACTCATTCGACACCGCAGAAACCCCCTTCCAGTGCCGAGGGAAGGGAATGTTTGGCTATTGAACAGTATCAGTGCGGGTGTGAAGCGCGGAGGCTGGGACTATTGAGCGTGACTCAGTTTGAACGATTACCCACGCACAGACATACATAAAAAACAGAAAGGTCTGAGCTGATTCACCAGCCCCGATTAATCTTTCAACAAACATTCGATATCTTCCCAAAATACAAAGGCGCCCTGTAACAGACCGGACCCATCCAAGCTATTTGCTTCAGATAAATGCACTCGGTAACCGTGACTTTGTTCATTCAAAGTCAGACCATTCGTTGACCCGACTCCTTGTTTTGTCATAAATCGTGTTTCGTCCGTCTGTGCTTATATATATAAAGTACGGCCCAGAACAGGCCCTTCAGCCCGCCAATACTGCGCGGACATTTGATGTCTATCTCAACTAAAGACCTATTGCCACTATGGTCAGTATTCCTCTAATCCCTGATAATAAAATGTGAGGCTGGATGAACGCAGCAGGCCCAGCAGCATCTCAGGAGCACAAAAGCTGACGTTTCGGGCCTAGACCCTTCATCAGATAGGGGGATGGGGTGAGGGTTCTGGAATAAATAGGGAGAGGGGGGAGGCGGACCGAAGATGGAGAGAAAAGAAGATAGGTGGAGAGAGTATAGGTGGGGAGGTAGGGAGGGGATAGGTCAGTCCAGGGAAGATGGACAGGTCAAGGAGGTGGGATGAGGTTAGTAGGTAGGAGATGGAGGTGCGGCTTGGGGTGGGAGGAAGGGATGGGTGAGAGAGAGGGTGAGACCCTAGCCGAACTCGTCCTCACCCTCAACAACTTCTCTTTCGATTCCTCCCACTTCCTACAGACAAAGGGGATGGCCATGGGCACCCGCATGGGCCCAAGCTATGCCTGCCTCTTTGTAGGTTACGTGGAACAGTCCCTCTTCTGCACCTACACAGGCCCCAAACCCCACCTCTTCCTCCGTTACATTGATGACTGTATCGGCGCCACCTCTTGCTTCCCAGAGGAGCTCAAACAGTTCATCCACTTCACCAACACCTTCCACCCCAACCTTCAGTTCACCTGGGCCATCTCCAGCACATCCCTCACCTTCCTGGACCTCTCAGTCTCCATCTCAGGCAACCAGCTTGTAAATGATGTCCATTTCAAGCCCACCGACTCCCAAAGCTACCTAGAATACACCTTCACCCACCCACCCTCCTGCAAAAATTCCATCCTCTATTCCCAATTCCTCCGCCTCCGCTGCATCTGCTCCTACGATGAGGCATTCCACTCCCGCACATCCCAGATGTCCAAGTTCTTCAAGGACCGCAACTTTCCCCCCAGCAGTGATCGAGAACGCTCCCGCATTTCCCGCAACACATCCCTCACACCCCGCCCCCGCCACTACCGCCCAAAGAGGATCCCCCTCGTTCTCACACACCACCCCACCAACCTCCGGATACAATGCATCATCCTCCGACACTTCCGCCATCTCCAATCCGACCCCACCACCCAAGACATTTTTCCATCCCCAGCCTTGTCTGCTTTCTGGAGAGACCACTCTCTCTGTGACTCCCTTGTTCGCTCCACACTGCCCTCCAACCCCACCACACCCGGCACCTTCCCCTGCAACCGCAGGAAATGCTACACTTGCCCCCACACCTCCTCCCTCACCCCTATCCCAGGCCCCATATTAAGCAGAGGTTCACCTGCACATCTGCCAATGTGGTATACTGTATCCATTGTACCCGGTGTGGCTTCCTCTACATGGGGGAAACCAAGCAGAGGCTTGGGGACCGTTTTGCAGAACACCTCCGCTCGGTTCGCAATAAACAACTGCACCTCCCATTCGCAAATCATTTCCACTCCCCCTCCCATTCTTTAGATGACATGTCCATCATGGGCCTCCTGCAGAGCCACAATGATGCCACCCGAAGGTTGCAGGAACAGCAACTCATATTCCGCTTGGGAACCCTGCAACCCAATGGTATCAATGTGGACTTCACCAGCTTCAAAATCTCCCCTTCCCCCACCGCATCCCAAAACCAGCCCAGTTCGTCCCCTCTGCCCACTGCACCACACAACCAGTCCAGCTCTTCCCCTCCCCCCACTGCATCCCAAAACCAGCCCAGCCTGTCTCTGCCTCCCCAACCTGTTCTTCTTCTCACCCATCCCTTCCTCCCACCTCAAGCCGCATCTCCATTTCCTACCTACTAACCTCATCCCACCTCTTTGACGTGTCCGTCTTCCCTGGACTGACCTATCCCCTCCCTACCTCCCCACCAATACTCTCCTCTCCACGTATCTTCTTTTCCCTCCATCTTCGCTCCGCCTCCCCCTCTCTCCCTATTTATTTCAGAACCCTCACCCCATCCCCCTCTCTGATGAAGGGTCTAGGCCCGAAACGTCAGCTTTTGGGCTCCTGAGATGCTGCTGGGTCTGCTGTGTTCATCCAGCCTCACATTTATTATCTTGGATTCTCCAGCATCTGCAGTTCCCATTATCACTGATACAATTCCTCTACTCCCTGCCTACTCACATATTGTCTAGATGCCTCTTACAGTTGCTATTGTATCTCCCTCCACCACTTCCTCTGGCAGTGCAGTCCAGGCACTTACCACTCTCTATGTTAAAAAAAGACTTGCATCTCATTATCTCCTTTAAACTTGCCCCCTGTTACCTTAAACCTAGTAATTAACATTTCCACCCTGGGAAAAAGACTCTTACTTAACCATTCTACGCTTGCCTCTCATAACTTTGAAAACTTATTTCAGTTTGCCCCCAGGAAAGCGACTCTAACCATTCTATCCTTGCCTCATAATTTCGAAAATTTATTTCAGTTTGCCCCCTTCTTCAATGTTCAAGTGGAAATAAACCAAGTCAGTCCTGCCCTGGTTTGACCTACCAAAATGCAACACTTCACATAAACTCCATCTGCTGTTTCTTAGCCCACTTGCCCAGTTGATCAAGATCTCACTGTATTCCCAGATAACTTCCTTCACTGTCCACTATACCACCAACCTTGATTTCATCTGCAAACTTACTAACCATACCTCCTAAACTGTCATCCAAATTATTCATATACATGATGAGTAACAGTGGATCCAGCACTGATTATTGGAGCACACCTCTGGTCACAGGCCTCCATTCTGAGAAATAACCTTCTATACCACCACCCTCTCTGTCTTCTGCTGTCAAGCCAATTTTGTATCCAAATAGCTAGCTCTCTCTTGATCCCGTGAGATTTAACCTTACTCAAGAAACTACCATGCTGTACCTTTGACAAAGGCTTTGCTAAAGTCCATGTAGACAACGTTGACTGTACTGCCCTCATCTACTTTCCTGGTCACTCTTTCAAAAAACTCAATCAAATTCGTGAGACACGATTTTGCATGCACCAAGCCATGCTGACTATCCTAAATGAATCCTTGCCGTTCCAAGCACCTGTAGATCTTGTCTCTCAGAATCCCCTCCAACAGCTTACGCAACACAACTCGCCAGTCGGTAGGTACCAGGTATTTCCCTGCAGTCTTTCTTAAATAATTGCAGAACATTAACCACCCTCCAATCTTAAGGCACTTCACCCATGGCTGTTAATGACACAGAAATCTCAGCTAGGTACCCTGCAATTTCCTCCCTAGCTTCCCACAATATCCTGGGATACACTTCATCAGGTCCCAGGGATTTATCTACCTTACTGCATTTTAAGACTTTCAACACCTTCTTTTCTTTAATGAGGCCTTTCTTCAAGTCATCATTATTTATTTCCCAAAGTTCCCTCATATCCATGCCTTTCTCAACAGTAAGTATAGACGAGAAATATTCATTTAGGATCTCACCTGTCTCTTGTCCACTGAGGACCTTATTGATCTTTAAGAGGCCCTATTCTCTCCCAATTTATTCTTTTGTCCTTCATTTACTTGTAGAATCTCTTTGGATCTTCCTTTACCTTATATGCCAAAGCCACTTGTGTACCCTTTTAGTCCTCCAAATTTCTCTCTTAAGTGTACTTCTCAAGGAATTCACTTGATCCCAGCTGCATATAGATTTCATTTGCCTCCTTCTCTTTCTTAACCAGGACCTCAAGAACCCTAGTCATTCAAGGTTCCCTACTGCTGTAAGCTTTACCCTTTACTTTAACAGGAGCGTGCTGGCTGTGAACTCTCATTAACTCACTTCTGTAAACTTCCTATTTACCAGACATCCCCTTGCCTGCAAACAGGCTGCCCCATCAACTTTTCAAAGTTCCTGTCTAAGATCATCAAAATTGACCTTGCCCCACCTAAGAACTTTAACTTGTGGACCAGACCTGTCCTTTTCCATAGCTATTTTAAAATTAACAGAATTATTGTCGCTAGTCTTGAAGTGCTTCCCCACTAACATTTCTGTCACTTGCCCTGCCTTATTTACCAAAAGGTGATCAAGTTTTGTCCATTCTTTGTATACTGCATGAGAAATTCTTCCTGAACATGATTTAACAAATTTCTATCCATCCAAGCCCTTAACTTTATGGCAGACCCAATCAACATTAGGAAAAGTAAAATCCCCGACCATTACAATTAAATTATTCCTGCAAGTATCTGTGATTTCCTTACATATTTCCTCCCCAATCTCCTGCTTATTATTGGAGAGGCCCGATGCTGCAATGCTGTCAAAGTTATCTCCCCTTTTCTATTTCTCAATTCTACCCATATAGACTCATTGGATGAACCCTCAAGAATGTCCTCTCTCTGTACTTTCGGACTCTTTACCACAAACTGGAGACCAGAAGGTGGAATCTCTCACTTTTGCCTACCTGTCAGCCATTTCACCTCTGCACCCAGGTGGGTAGTTATGTAAAACTGCTACATTTTCTGTAATCCAATTATATTTACACCTTTCTTAAAGGCATGAAGTAATCTAGCTAGATCCTTTATAGTTGATATGTGCCAACGAAACTACTTGCAACTTTATTGTAATATCACTCTGCCTTTCTAGTGTTCTTTTACAATTATTAATAAATTGCACTTCCCTGTTTTCTTACGATATCACACCTTGAATTCTCAAGTAGTGATCCAGTATAGATTAGACAGTGAATAACACGTGATTACCATGCCACCGCCTACCCACAACAGACACCCCTTCTGCTGATGAGTCAGCTCTCCTCCATGTTGAACTCCACTTGGAGAAAGTACAAAGTATAACAAAACCGTACAATGTAAATGCTGGACCAGCCAATGAAACCATATCTAGGGAATGAATTTTAAAAATGTAATAACCCCTCTCCCCTCCTCATACTGTTTGAGGTTCCAAAGTTGGAGCGCTCTCTGTCCCCTCCATCCTGCATGAATTCTTAAAGTCTGGTTTCTCTCTCCCCTCCTCACACTGTGAATCCCTCAAGTCTTGTTGCCCATTCTCCTCTCGTTGCATTGTTTGAGGCCCAAAACTCTCAACTTCATTTCAGACCCAAATACAAAGAAAGTCCCATTAAATTTCTGGTGAGTGGCAACCCCAGGATGTTGTTGGTGAGGAATTCAGCAATGGTGATGCTGTTGAATATCAAGGAGAGGATAGTTAGATTTTCTCCTGTTGGAGAAGGTATCAGTCATATTTTTGTGTGTCCAATTCTTGCTACACATGGACATAAACTGCTTAATTATCGAAGGAGATATGATTGGTTTTGAACGCTATACAACCATCAGCAAAGACACCCATTTCTGGCCTTATGCCGGAGTGGCAGTCATTGACAAAGTAGGCAAAGACATATGGACCTGGACACTATCCTAAGAAAACCCAGCAGTGAAACCTGAAGCTAAGATGATTGGCCGCCAACAGTTACAAACATCATCCATTCAGACCATTTATAGCTCCAATCGCTGGAGTGCTTACCCTCAATTTATGATTACTTCCGTTTTCCTGGTACATATCTGATAGTTGGCTGTTTGATGATATTATCCCCAGCCTTCTGCTGATTTGGCATCTTGTTTTATGTACTGGGGCAAAACTGGTGAGTGGTAGGAAGACATCATTGAGCAGACTGACCAACATCCTGTCTGTTTACACTTCTGTCACACTGTAAAACTTTGCCCAATGTATGTCCATGAGTATCAAAAGGGTATGAAACAAGAACGTCCAAAAGTCGATTGAAGTACACTGTTTGCAAGTAAAGGGACTGACAAGTGGGGCCTTCGAAATTGTGATAAGTGAGAGTACAGAAGCATTATGTTCCTGTTAGATTGAAAGGCAAGGCTGCTAAGATTAGGGATCAATGGATGAATAAAGAGGATTAACTGAATTTCTCAAAGAGAATAAAAAGCATAGGGGCATTCTTAACAAGGAAATCAGGAAGGCAGAGAGGGGATAGAAGATGGCCTTGGCAGATAGGATAAAAGATAATCCAAAAAGATTTGACAAATCCATGAAGAGCGAGAAAGCAACTAGAGAGACTGTGGGACTCCTTAAAAATCAATGAGGTTATCTTTGTAGCAACTGTGAAGAAAAAAATCAGGTTAACATTTGAGATCCAGTGACCCTACCTAGTTCTGAGGAACAGTCACTGGACCCAAAACGTTAACTCTGATTTTTTTCTTCACAGATGCTGCCAGACCTGCTGAGCTTTTCCAGCAACTTTGTTTTTGTTCCTGATTTACAGCATCCGCAATTCTTTCAGTTTTTCGATTGTCTTTGTGTTGAACCTCAGGACTTTTTCTGTCAGCTTTTACTGTTGAGAAAGAAATGGAGGCTCAAGAACTCAGGGAAATAAATATTGATGTTTTGAAAACTTTACAGAATAATAAGTGCTGGTAATCTTAGAAAATATAAAGGTAGGTAAATATGCAGGACCTGATAAAATTTATCCCAGGACGTTGTGGGATGTTAGGGAGAAAATTGCAGGACCCCTTGCAGAAATATTTGTATCATTTATAAACGTAAGTGAAGTACCAGAGAGCTGGAAGGTGGCTGATGTTGTTCCATCATTTAAGAAGGGATGTAAGGAGAAGCCTGGAAAGTATAGACCCATGAGTCTGACATCAGTGGTGGGTAAGTTGTTGGAGGTGATTTCAAAAGATAGGATTTACATGCTTTTGGAAAGGCAAGGTTTGAGTAGTAATAGTCAGCACGCTCAGACCTTTGAGTGTCAGAGTTGGGTTGTCAATTTGAGGTTATACAGAACATTAGTGAGACCTCTTCTGGAACACTGTGTGCAGTTCTGGTCACCCTGTTATAGAAAGGATATTATTAAACTGGAGGAGGTTCAGAAAAGATTTACCAGAATGTTGCCAGGATTGAAGGGCTTGAGATATAAAAGTAGACTGAAAGAAGTAAACTGAAACAAAACAAAGGTGCTGGAAAAGCTCAGCAGGAAAAAGCAGTTAACATTTCGAGTCTGGTGACCCTTCCTCAGAAGAAAGATTGGAAATCCCGTTAGAGAGAGGAGCAGAACTTCTTCAAGGTGGGCATGCCTGGAAGAGATGTGGCAGTGAGTTAAATACTAAATGGAAAAAGTTCTGAGGAAGGGTCACTGGACCCGAAACTTTAACTCTGTTTTTTACCTTCACAGATGCTGCCAGACCTGCTGAGCTTTTCCAGCAACTCTGTTTTTCTTCCTGAAACTGGAGCATAAGATTTTAAGGTGTGACCTGATAGAGGCTTATAAAATCTTGATGGGCAAAGATAAGGTCAAAGACAAGGGTCTTTCCCGAGGGTGGGGGAGTTTAAAACCAAGGTGCATATTTTCAAGGTAAGAGGAGAACTTTAAAAAGAACACGAGGGGCAATGTTTTCACACAGAGAGTGATTCATGTATGGAATGAACTGCCAGAAAAAGTGATGGATGCAGGTACAGTTCCAAAGTTTAGAAGTTCATGAATAGGAAACATTTGGAGGGATATGGGCCAGTTGCAGGTAGGTGGGACTGTTTAGTTTCGGATTATGGTTGCCATAGATTGGTTGGACTGAAGGATCTGTTTCCATGCTGTATGACTCAATGACTGTACGTCTGGGCAGTTGACATGTGAAACATACCACAATCAGGAAGTGGGAAAGAAATGGTGGGGCTTTGAAGTTACTGAGCCAATAAAAGAGGTGCTCAGGAGGCTAAACAGATCCAAGGTTCCTCCTGCTGGTCAAAGCGAAGCTCCCTCATGTACACAGAATTTTAAAATGTTTGGATTTGAAAAGAGGAAAAAACAGTTTCACTCTCTGAGTCGCCACCAATGCCTCGACCAAAGCAGAAGTGAGAGGTTTTACTTCAAAGAAACCAAGGAAGAATTTATTTTATTCCTTTCACATGATTTCCTCATGTGTGTTAACAACCAAAATATAAATATTGTCAAACTGGTGGTAGCTTCTGCCTGAGGGATCCCTGCACATACACAGGCTGCGGAGCCACACGGCTTTCAGACAGGAGTGTTGTTGGATGAACTCGGATGTGAGCAATTCTGCAGGGTGTGGTGGTAAGTAGCATGAGCTATTCCAAGTTGTGCAAAACATGTTCTTGGCTAACAGGAGGTAGATCCCTCTCAGAAAACAGAAAAGAATGTGGTTACTAGATCCATTACTTCTTTAGGGTAGTGCAAGTAAGGGACCTGATTCCCCAACATGGAATTCCAACTCCTTGGTAGGAACAATTACAACACGGCAGCTTCACCCATTAGAGAAAGAAATTCGAATCCTCTGATTGCAGATACCACCAAAGGTTAGATTTTAAAAACTGGTGCTTTGGAAGTGGAAGGAGGGAGGTGAATAAGTGCACTATTTTGTGTTTCATTAATTAGTTTGATGACACCAGACTGGAGATAATTCTAAAGTTTCTTCCAAATTTCGGATACTAGGAGACTATGCAACAATTATCAATATTGAATGAGAGGGATGAAAAGTATCAAAATTTAAAATGACACAGACCGGAGATAGAAGTGTTATTTTGATAGGTCAGCAAAATATTGACATTAAAGGGTCTGTCAGAGAGACAGAGAGAAGGTAAGTGGTATTTAGCATCATTCTGTGAAATTCCCCTCGCTCATTACAACATGGTCATCATATAAGCAATTTGCCTAAGCCGCAAATTGGTTGTTTGGATCCTTCTTGAGGAAAACAAAGAGTGAAAGTAACTTTAAGCTGCCTTACTACAAGCAATCAAAAGTTAATAGGTAGTAAACATGGAAAAAGCTGGAGAAACTCAGCAGGCCTGGTAGCATTTGTGGAGAGAGAAACAGAGTTAATGTATTAAGCATGACTTCTTTAGAACTGAAAAGGGTTGAGTAGTGGTGGTTTTATATTTTGATAGAAGTAGAGAAAGAGTGATGGGAACAGATAGTGTGGAAGCCCAGGGTAAAAGACAGAAGAGTTGTCAATTGAGATGAAGGAGAAACAGGGATGTAAACTAAATATAAATTAGGTCTAGAAGGCAGAAAATGGGTCATCCGGCTCAGAGCATTGTAAACAAGATAAGTTGGTGGGGAGGTGAGGGGGGGAACAATGTAAGAGAAATGGTAGACAGCCATCCAGGACTGTGAAGTTGTGGAATTCAATATTGAATCTGAGAGGCTGCAAAGTGCTTAAGCAGAAAATGCATTGCTGTTCTTCAAGCTTGTGTTGTGCTTTGTTGTAACATTGCAGCAAGCTCAGGACAGAAAAGTCAACATGAAAATGTTTAGTTCCTCCCTCCTCACTCTCCAAGGCCTTCCGGGTAAACCTGCAATTTACTCGTAGTTCATTCAATCTGGCATTTGTTGCTGACAATGATGCTTCTTTATATTGGCAAAACTAAATAGAGTTTTGGCGACCACTTCATGCAACACCTTTGCTCTGCCACAGAAATGACACCAACCTTCTAGTTAGTTGCCATTTTAATAAACTGCCCTGTGCTCATGCTAATAGTTTTCTTTTAAGCAGTTCAGGACTTGTTTAGCATCCCTGACTGCTTAGAAAACTACCACTCACAGCACTTTTACTATTACAGACCCCTTCTATCTTACTGAAATCTTTGTACTGCCCTTTGTTCTGAATGGTTCTGCTTTACTGGACTCCTGACACTGGGCAACAACAGTTAATTTTACTTCTTCCGTTTTTTTCCTTCGTGCACTGAACTGTTCACCTCAAGGGTTTAAACATTTCATTAAAATGCATGTTAACAGCCAAAACATCCTGACACCACTCAAAACTCAAAAATGAAACTAAAACTGTATTTCCCCCTGCTGAACACACAATCTAGGAGGTTCACTAGGTTGATTCTGGAGTTGAGAGGGTTGGCTTATATGACAGCTTGAGTAGACTGGGACTATACTCATTGGAATTGAGAAAAATGAGGAACGGGTCCTATAGAAACATATAAAATTGTGAAGGGAATAGATACCATGGAAACAGGGATGTTGTTTCTACTGGCAGGTGAAACTGGAGGATATAGTCTCGAAACAAAGGCGAGCAGTTTAGGACTGAGTTGAGGAGGGGTTGTGAATCTGTGGAATTCCCTACCCAATGAAGTAGTTGATGCTACCTTGTTTTAATGTTTTAAAGACAAAGTTCGATAGATTTTTGAACACAGGTGGAATTAAGGGTTGTAGTGAGCTGGTGAGTAAGTGGAGCTGAGTCTGGGAAAAGATCAGCCATGATTTTATTGAATAGCAGAACAGACTTGATGGGTCAAATAGCCTACTTCTATATCTTATGTTCTTATAGAATACAAACCAAACTTAAATCAAACACCAACACTCTTTTTTTTTCCATTTTAGAAACAGAATTTCCAAACAATAATCTATCATGAACCTCCACACAGGGGAGAGAGGTCTGAAGAAGTGACCTTGGTGAGTCAGTGCTCTGTATCCTAAAGGACGAAACCATCACAGCCACAGTGTACCAGCCAGTGAGAGAGTGGAAATAACAAGGTGTGGAGCCGGATGAACACAGCGGGCCAGACAGCATCAGAGGAGCAGGTAAGTTGACGTTTTTGGGTCTGGACACTTCTTCAGAAGGGTCTTCAAAATGAAGAAGGGTCCAGACCCAAAACATCAGATTTCGTGCTCCTAAGATGCTGCTTGGCCTGCTGTGTTCATGCAGCTCCACACCTTGTCATCTCAATAATGACCCAAGCTGTTGATGTCTGTGAAACACAAGTGCTATTGAAAGTGAGGCAGTGAGTTTTGTCATGCTTGAAGTTATCATTTCCTCATGTACTAAGACTCAGATAGAGGGCCTGGGTTAACAGAACTTTTAAGGCACAATCTTGCATATCATGCCATCAGGTCTATGATGATCATCAAGCATCTATTTATTCTAATCACATTTTCTTGCACCTGAAACATAACTCTGTCTATTACAGCCTCTCAAGTGCTCATCTAAATACCACTCAAATGTCCAGAGTATTTCTGCCTCTACTACTTTTTTAAGCAGTGAATTCCAGATACCCACGATTCTCTGGGTGAAATTTATTTTCCGCTGATCCCTTCTAATCATCCTGCTCCATACCTTAAAACTGGGCTCTAAAAAGAAGAAAAATTTATTCCTATCTACCCTATTTATACCCTTAATAACTTTGTACATGTAAATCAGGTTCCCTGTCAGCCTTCATTCCTCTAGAGAAAACAACCCCATCTAGTCTTTCTTCATAGCTGAATTTCTGCACCCAGGCAATATCCTGACTATCCACAACATTTATGAATGATTTAGATGAGGGAACTAAATCTAGCATCACCAAGTTTGCAGATGACACAAAGCTGAGTGGGAGGGTGAGCTGCAAGGAGGATGTTAGATACTTCAGTGCAATTTGAACAAGATGAGTGAGTGAAAAAATACATGGCAAATGCAAAGTAATGTGGATGAATCTGAGGTTATCCCCTTTGATAGCAAAAATAGGAAGTCAGATTTTTATCTGAATGGCTAAAAATTGAGAGAGGGAAATGTAAAATGAGGCCTAGGTGTCCTCATATACCATTCGCTGAAAGTAAACATGCAAGTGCAGCAGGCATTTAAGAAGGCAAATGGTATGTTGGTCCTCATAGCAAAAGGATTCAAGTACAGTCTTGCTACAAATATACATGGCTTCAATGGGTCCTCACTTGGAATGTTGCGCGTGGTTCTGATCCTCTTATCAGAAGATGTATGTTCTTGCTGTAAGGAGAATGCAGCGAATGTTTACCAGTCTGATTCCTGGGATGGCAGGACTGATGTACGAGAAGAGGTTGAATCAATTAGGATTATATTTCCTGGAGTCCAGAAGAATGAGGGGAGATCCCTTAGCAACTTAAGGGTGGCACAATGGTTAGCACTGCTGCCTCATAGGGCTAGGGGCCTAGGTTTTATTCCACTCTCAGGCGAATGCCTGTATGGAGCTTGTACATTCTCCACGTGTCTGTGTGGGCTTCCGCTGGGTGTTCCGGTTTCCTCACGCAGTGCAAAGATGTGCAAATTAAGTGGATTGACCATGCTAAATTGCCCATAGTGTTCATAGCAATGTGTTGTTAGGTGCAAAAACAAAAACAATGTTGCTGGAAGAGCTCAGCAGGTCTGGCAGCATCTGTGGAGGAGAAAACGGAGTTAACATTTCGGGTCCAGTGACCCTTCCTCAGAACTCAGTTGTTAGGGGTACTGGCCATGGGAAATGTAGGGTTACAGGGATAGGGTAAAGGGATGTTTCTGGGTGGGATGCTCTTTGGAGGGTTGGTGTGAACCTGTTGGGCTGAATGGCCTGCTTCAATGCTGTAGGAATTCTAAGGAAAGTTCTAACAGGACTAGAGAGGGTATATCCAAGAAGAATGGTCCTGATGATACCAGGGTCCAGAAGCAGGCATCATAGTTTAAGGATGAGGGATACACCATTTATGATATGGATGAGGAGAAATTTCATTACCCATAGAATGGTTTGCCTGTGGAAATTGAGGCTAAAGCATTGTATGATTTCAAGATGGAGTTGGATATAGCACTTGAGGCGATAGGGAAAAAGGGATATGGGGTGGGGGGAAAGCAGCAACAGGCTGTTGAGTTTGGATGATCAGCAATGGCTGAAATGAATGTGGAGCACACAGAAAGGGCTGAATAGACTAACCCTAGCCCACTCCTATTTTCTATGTTCCTGTTTCCATTCCAGTCAATCTCTGACGCAGCCCTCCATAGTGCAATCACATCCTTCCAAAAGTGTAGTAACCAGAGCTGTACACAATGGCCCAACTAATGTCTTACAGACCTGCATCATAACATCCCTGTTAGCGTATTCAGCGTCTTGACTAATAAAGGCAAGCATCCTTAAGGCTTCTTAACCACTTTACCCAACCCTCCTTTGACTCAAGGATCTATGGACATGCGCACCAAGGTCCCTCTGATTCGCTGCTTCCTAGCATTCATCATCTCCTCCCTTCGCTTGTTACTTTCTCCAAAAACGCATCACATTACACTTTTCAGGATTACATTCAATTTGTCATGGCTCATCTTAGCCAACCAGCCCATTTGCGTTGTCCTCTTTCCTAAAACTTTGCTGCTGGCTATAAACCCCAGCTTTTGTGTTATCTGTGAACTTACTGTTCATAACCTCCTGCATTCATGTCTACGCAGATACAGACAAACAGGACGGAACCCAGCATTGAACCCCGCTCACTATCTGAGCCTCCCTATTGTTCGGAGACGGGGGAAATGACATTGGTGCTGCAACCAGCCATAATGCCAGGGGTGGGATACGGTGGGGTCATCACCTGTCAACGTTTCCATCATTCATTGTTTGTAAACAAAAAGAAAATGCCCATACGTGGATATCAGATGAGCATGCAGGGGGTCCAGTGAGAGGAAAGCCCACCAATACTCTTTTTCAGTATGGAACGGGAGATCGTGCACAGTCAATGGCCGGTTTCGAGAGAGGGGTTGGGGGAGCAGTTCGAGCCTGTGTCTGGCAGTGGCATGAATGACTGCGTTGTCGTTACCAGATGGCCTTGTCTCTTCCATTTATAGATGATAAACCACTTTAACTTTTTTCTCATGTTGTTTGTCTTTTCGTAGTCCTGCAATCCCCTTGAGTACTGGCTCTGATTGTGTCTTTCCATCTGACTTTTTAAAACTATAATTAAGGCTTGTGTGGGCTTATTTGTGTGTGTGTGTGTGTGCGCCGCTGCGGTTTTGCAAAGACGAGCGAGTTCTCGAGCTATCGGTGCTGAACATCTTACTGTTCTTCTTTGAGAAGCTGTGCAAAAAGCTGCACTCCGTGTGTGTCGGTGCAGAACTAGTGCAGCTGTACCTGACAAGGCTGGCCAGCTGCACATCAGTACACAAAGCCAGCAGTATTAACTCCTGAGATAATGGGAACTGCAGATGCTGGAGATTCCAAGATAATAAAATGTGAGGCTGGATGAACACAGCAGGCCAAGCAGCATCTCAGGAGCACAAAAGCTGACGTTTCGGGCCTAGACCCTTCATCAGAGAGTATTAACTCCTGCTCCCTCTTCCCTCTACCTCAGGTACAGCCTCCCTCAGTCCTTCACCTCGACTTCACTGTTGGATGGGGGCTGGTGGTTAATACTGATATCTCGTGACCCTAACATAAACTGAATGACATGTTAGAGGGCAGTTAAGAAGCGACCACATTGGTTTAGGACTAACATCATTACGGACAGCACTACGTCACTATTTATTTAATGAAATCCCAACAGTTGGTGATCATTGAATCCAAATAATCAAGCTGCCAGCGTGGGTTTGAGAATGTAAATTCTCTGGATTACTGGTCATAGTCACAACCATTTTACCACTCCAACCAATTGGGAGTGAGTGGTTAGAAGGGGGAGGACTGGATTCTGGGATAACAAGGTGTAGAGCCGGATGAACACAGCAGGTCAAGCAGCATCAGAGGAGCAGGAAAGCAGGGCCTAGGCCCGAAATGTCAGCTTTCCTGCTCCTCTGATGCTGCTTGACCTGCTGTGTTCGTCCAGCTCTACACTTTGTTATCTCAGATTCTCCAGCATCTGCAGTTCCCATTATCTCTGACTGGATTCTGGGTTATTTCCCCCATTCTCTCCGAGCCAGAGACACACATTCAGTGAAAGTTCCTGCTCCTCCTCCTCTTTTACCATCTGGGCTGAGATGAATTAACAAGGAGCGAGCTTAGGTCTTTCCTGGGTTCTGTCTGTGTCACATTATGCCGCGCGGTGCATTCGTTGATCCAAAATTTGGGGGAATGAATGAAGTTCCCGCTGGGCCTTTCACATTCAACTTATCCGAAAGCGCATTCAATGAGAGGCGGACTTTATTGGATTCAACAAACAGCTCTGAATCGAGTTTTGAGTAAATACTGTAAATGTTACCGTAAACATTGCTGGAATCATACTTCATGGCTCAATGCAACAAGTTATTTTGTTGCTTATTTTCGCCCAGGTGCAGCAGTTCCTGTTTTAACTCATTGCACTATAGTTACAACATGGAGAACGTTAAACGTCTTCTCTGTACAGGCTTCCTTGTGGGGGAGGGGTCGTTTCACGGCTGTTGGTGGCTACATAAAGACAATTCTTTGAGTCTATGTGCCGACAGTTTGTTGAGGCTTGCGGCATTAAAGTGCCCACCCGTCCTCCCTCAATCAACACCCATTAAAAACAAACTAGGTTAACTCGCTATTCACATTGCTGGTGCTTGTGGGATCATACTGTGCACAGATTGGCTACCCTTTCAGTTTTCACATTGACATTAGCGGTTCAACCTGGATGAGGCTTCTTGAAAACAAAGTGTGAAGCTGGATGAACACAGCAGGCCAAGCAGCATCTCAGGAGCACAATAGCTTTTGTGCTCCTGAGATGCTGTTTGGCCTGCTGTGCTCGTCCAGCTTCACACTTTGTTATCTTGGATTCTCCAGCATCTGCAGCTCCCATTATCACTGAGGCTTCTTGAAGTTTTCTGAAAGATTTAAACCAAAAATGGAAACGGTACCAACGTTTCAGCCAGATCGCTCCCATTTTCTTTCTGTATAGAACGATTTCATTATCAATGGAAGGCGATAAGTAGCAAATTAAACAGTGTTTCATTCAACGTGACATTCTTTGAAGTGCCACAACATATAAAATCCAGCTCTTTCAGCCGAGTGCCATGCATTCATGAAGATGACGATGACACGACCCGGCCTGTGACACTCAGCTTCTCATTTTTAAACTTTTAACCACATCCTGACCTTTGATCAATCTATGACAGGTGACGTCAATGCTCTGTAAGAATTAGTTGAATGTTCCATGTCTGTATTGTAGTGTACAGTCTGAAATGTAAAAGGAGGGGCTTCAGCTGCTCTCCCCTAGCGCTGGTACCTGACCTGTCTCCTTGCTCTCACTTTGCCGGGAGAGATTATGGCCATTCAACACCAGCAACATCCAACTGGAGGTTCGAGCGACTCACACAGATGCCTCTGGAATTGCAATCTGCTGCCAAAAAACGGACTGAAAAAGTGAGGCACCAGTTGCCGTCTCACTGGCTGCTAAAGACGGATCCGGAATCTGGTGAGTGCTTCTGAGGAGCTGGCATGTGGCTTTAATTCCAGTTCGGCTCCTCACCACAACAACCAAGGCTGTTGACCAGACATTACAGCGGTTTTGTTTACAGAATCACTGTAATTCCTGTTTTCAGCCCCTTGATCCGACCAGCTGAGTTGTTACAGGCTAGCATGTAAACATTCTGCACGAGTCCTTTAACGTTTTAATCAGCTATCATACTAAAGATTTTTCTGTACAAAAACTTCTCAATCTCCAGTACCCAACAAAGCTGATTGAATTCCAAACCCTCTCCCCAAATAAAGGAACATGAGTGAGTGAACGCTAACAAAATTGGCGAAGATCCATAGGTAATTCGGTAAACGCAGGCTGTGTTAGCACCAAAGTTGAGTTTTCTGAGGGCGATGGTAAGGCCGGAGGAATTCAAACCGATACATTACCGCTGAACCATGCAGGATGTATAGATTGAGTCGTGAGCGTTGCGTTCAGGGCCCTAGTGGAATCCAAGGAAAACTGGAAGAATAGTTAGGATCGCATTGGAGGTCGGGGAAAGAGATTTATTTGATTTGGTTTCTTTAATCGAAACCGAGAATCGTCATAGTTTACACGGCTGCGGGCCAAATGGAGTAAAATGGAATTAGAAGATATTTAACGATAGGCGCGGATACGATAGACAGAAAGGCCTTTCCCCTTGCTGTTGAGGAATGCACTTTGTGCACGGACGACCAGGAAAGGGTAAGATTGGATCACTGTGACATTGGAGAGCAATTTGCTTAAATTGGCAGGTTTCATCTGTTAACAGTCATTCCCAACAACATGACTGCATTATTAGTGTCCGTAGGTTGGTCAAATAGCAGAGGCCACGGATGGCTTGTTCCACTACCGTAGGGGTATGAAGAAGATGGAGTTGGGGGAGTTATTTATTTGCTGTAGTCGCACATATTTTCCCCCTTTCGGGAATAATGACGAGGTCTGGAAGGATTAGTAGGCTCACTATCAACCAACTGAAATATCAAGGTTTTCCAAGTCTAACCATTCCTAGAATAAGATTTAAAGAATAACCTTTTGGTTCAAAGACAGCAGCAACATGAAATGAGCTGCAAACCTTCCATAAGAGAGTGAACCCATTTCAAAGCCAAGATTGGCTCAACTACCAAAACGGAGAAATCCTGAGAGCTTCTGCAGTGATATCCAACTCCACAATCCCACTGCTACTCGGGATCAAGCTTTCAAATACTTTATTCCAGGTTTATCAAAGTTAGTAATCAACAGTGACAGAGACACTCACACACTCACACAACTAGGCAATATTAATTACTCAACTATCAATTCTATATTGTGCTGTGTTGAGGTAGTTTATAAGAAAGATCATTGACAATGATAGACAATCTTATTAGAGTGTGGCAAACACTGACAGTGGACATAAACATCCACAGTAACCAGCTCCATAATCTGTCCCACTCATGAATACCAATCCCCTTATTACAAACACAGATTGTTCCATTTTCAGAAACTAGCTCTTCATTTACCCCACATAACACATCTCATTCCCAGATACCAACTACATATCAACTACACACACAGACTATCCCATTCTTGGATACCAGCTCCTCCAGCATTATCACAATGAGTATATCCCACTCTTTGATACCAGTTTTACCATCATTCACACAGCCTGTTCATTTCTAGTTCCACTAGCATCTGAACACAGCTTGCCCCACTCTGTATTACGCATCACTGTATCAGCGTGTGTATGTGCGCGTGGGCCCTCCATAAACTGTATCCCCACCCCTCTCCATTCCAGGCAACTCATTCAAAATCACATTGTCTTGCTGCTATTGTGCCTGCTTGCAAATTTTATGCTCTCTACTGGTGTCCAAGTGCTGCTGCCTCATGCTGCTTGATAAGCATCTTGGGCATGTATGATTTCATGACCTTTAGTCATTGTCTGATGATGTGGTGTTGTGACTGATTTGTAATTCACAAACAGATAACGATGATATTGAACATTGTGTTTTTCCTCCACAGGAAGTTCCCATAATGAGCTGTCCCTGGAACTCCCTGCTGGCCATAGTCCCCCTCCTTCTACTGTGCAGATGGGCACAATGCAGTAAGTTTAGACAAATGTCATTTTGGATTGAATTTCCATTGGTACTGTCCTGTCACTGGTGGGGACATTTTAATAGGTCAATGAGGAGTGGTCACGGCAACAATGTGACTGGATCTTCCAATCATGGAGCTGTCCTGCATGAAACATATAGGAGTCTGAGTGTCCCTCCAGGAGACCCACAAACATGGTTGTGGGAGAGAATAGAGTGGTAACTAATATTAAACCTTTGAGGGAAATAAAATCAACATACTGTGGGTGTAATTGTTGTCTTAAACTTCTGACAACAGTTGAAAGAGGAGACTAGAAGCCAATACTTACTTACTGTTAGATTTATTCAGAAAGTTCAACATTACAAATATATAGATGATAATCTTACAACCTATATCAGTGACAGAACTGTCTCTTTATATCTAATGAATGACTCCCTGTATTCACATGACCTCAATTTATACAATTAACAATGAAGCCACTGTAATTTTTGAAATCTTGCCCTTTGTTGTCACTGGGTGATGGTTTTTTGTAAGAACAAAATGTACTAACTCTACCATCAGCATTAAATTCATCTCACAATGAAAAAATGCACCAGTGTTTGTGCTCCAACTGAAAATAAGAATCACATTTTTACTCTGTTTAATCCTCTTCAATCAATTATACTCAGCACTTTTTTCCTTTTACAAACAATGGTGGCTAATATTCTGAAAACAATATACTGTGCCCGCCCTTAGATGCCAGGTTTACAATCATCTAGCTAGCCTGTTGCATTTCACACATATTAGTACCAATATCACCGAGCACAGCTTATCCAACTCTCTATTAAAAGTGTATTGTGTGACTCATTTTGATACACTATCCTTCAGATAAGCCCCTGTCAAATCACTCAACTAGATTCCACCTGGTTATTATTCCAAATGTAAAGCACAACACCACCCCAAACACAGTTCCACCTTTAATTCGTGCTGCAAATTAATTGATCTATACATAAACATCTCAACTCACCTTTGATAACAAGGTGTAGAGCTGGATGAACACAGCAGGCCAAGTAGCATCATAGGAGCAGGAAGGGTGATGTTTCAGGCCGAGAAAGGTCTAGGCCCAAAACGTCAGCCTTCATGCTCTTATGATGCTGTTTGGCCTGCTGTGTTCATCCAGCTCTACACCTTGTTATCTCAGATTCTCCAGGATCTGCAGTTTCTATTATCTCATCTCAATCTTTTCACAGTCTGCAACTCATTACTGGGCAACTGTGCCCCCAGCAAACTCCCAAACCTCTCCATTATATTTCAGCCTGCACTTCATTCCTGAGAATCTGTTGCTATTTAAAAATCACACAATTTCCTCTTTTCATTCCTGACTAATTCTTGGATATTATTCAATATTTAATCCTGTACCTGTCCCCAAACTATCTGATTATATTCCAGCCCTTAACTCACTTCTAGGTATCCATTATTCAATATAGAAATTCCCGAACTCCTTGATCGTATTCCCACCAGTGACTCACAACTGGTTAGACACTTTGCTACATATAAACTATCCAAATTCCACACTTTGATTCCAGCCCATGGCTCATTCTTGATATTTGCTAATTTATGTATAAGCAATACTAACCTATCAATTGTACTTCAGTCTCTAAATCACTTCATTTATTTATTCACTATGTCACGTGGTTTCAGTTAAGAAAGTCTGGGGACATTTTCATACAAGGATAATCAATCAGCATATGTTATCAGAGAAGTGAGTTCAGTCAAAAGATTATTTGTTCCTCTGTCTCTTCAAAAAGGTGAGAATGACATTGTGGATATGAGGAGAAGGTAGCCATCAGAGTTAAGGGATTCAGGGAGAGGATCAACAGATATGGTTGAGGAATATAAACACTGTGTTTGTGAGATGGAGGTATATGGGGAAAGGCTTCTGATGTATCACCAAGACACTTGTTAAGAACAAGTTGTATAATATTGTAGAAGGAACTTTGGCAGCAAGGATTGGATGTAAGTTTGAGGACAGCAAATAATAGTAACTAACGTTTTTCAGATTGGAAGATATTAAGGATAGTGTTGCTCAAGGGTCTAAGTTGGGATGATTGCTCATCTCAATAAAGGTAGATGACCTGGATGTGGGCTAGAGTGGGTATAAATGAAACCTGCAGGTAGCAGAAGAACAAAGGACATGGTTAACTGAAGATTAGATGGATAAAGAAATAAATATTTTGTACTTATGCAGCATCATTAAGATTTTCAACTTGTCCCAAAGTGCTATTGAAATGTATTCATCATTGTTTTGCAGGCAACCGCAATAACCAATTTTCACACAAAACTCCCACATTGGCAATAGGATAATGGACCAGATCATGCTTAATTAACATTAGTGGCTGGAGAAATGTTTGATAGGAAATGTAGAAGGCACGTAAAATTTAATGCAGTGTGAAATGTAAATAAGATGAAAGTTGTGCCAAATGCTAAAAGTCTAAAAGAGCAAAGAATGATGGGGTCAGGTACATACATTTATAACAGAGGGAGGACATGTTAATAAGTCAGTTTTTCTAAAGCAGAAAGGATTCTACATTATCCATGCAGGCACGATGAGAAAAAGTAGCAAATGATGTTAAGGCATCCATTTTCAAAGAGACTTCACGGGTGTAATGGGCCAACTGGGGGAAGGACAAAGCAATGGGAATAAGTGGATGTGTATTTCAGAGATTCAATACAGGTATGATGGGCCAAATGGCCTCTTTCTGTGCTGTAAAATGTTATCATCCTGACACTGAGGAGCTGCTAGTAAATCATCTTTCACATAGATGAGGGAATGATGAGTTTAACAGGATAGTAATGTACCTTAGTCACAGTTGAGGACCTAGGTTGCTGCTTGAGAGAGCACTATTCAATGTGGGAGGTGGATGGTGCTGCCAACACTTGAGCCCCACATTCGAAGAAGATATTTAGACAACAGGTTCATATGCTGCTTATGACATTTACGGAGAAAATTTGTATGAAATACTTTATTTGCATAAAGGGAGCCCTTACCTTCTAGGGTCTCTCAAACACAATGAGTTGATTTTTGCAGTGGTATTGGCAAAATGCAGCGGCCATCATACGCATAACAATCTCTTACAAATAGAAATGGATCCTCAACATCTGTGGTGTTGGTGGAAGGAGAAATCTGTATTTTAATTAGAGTCAATAAATTCAAAGGTGAATGGAAATTAACTCCCGAATAATAACTTCTTCCAATCATTTCTTCAAAGCTACAGGTTGTGGTGGTCTAACCTGTGTCACCGACTACTTGGAGCACATAACATGCATCTGGAAAGTTCCAGTCCCACATGAACCTGGCGTTTCATACCAACTTACTGCAGTATCGTAAGTATAGAATTATTCCCTGTCACAGCAATCACATCTTTGGTGTTGTGGAGCAAATATCAAACTATGCAAAAAATCTTACACATTACATACTGATAGCTCACTCCCTATTTTGCCACCATTATACCATTCAGTTTTACAACACTCGCTGTTGCATTATTCAATTCTGTTTGCTCATTTTTTTTCTACATCACTCACTGTCAGATGGCGCACGCTTGTGTTGCTTATTGTTGTATCACTTGCTCTCACATTAATTATAGTTTTGTAATTCATTGTTTCATAGCATACTTTTACTCTACTGGCTGGTACAGCATTTGATCTTGCGTGACTAGCTGTTGGATTTTTTTTTCCCCCTCCTAAGCAGGCTGTTCAGAGATATTACTACACATCCCTGCAGCAGTTGGGATATGAACCCAGGTCTCTTAGCTCAGAGCTAAGGACATTATCACTGAACCACAAGAGCATCATCACTAAATTTATTTTTATTTCACCTATTTTTCCTAATCAACCCATTCGGAGATGTTATTACACACCTCTGGGCAGGTATGGTTTGAACCTGGGCCTTCCAGTCTAGGGTTAGGGATGCTACTACTGCGCCACAAGAGAGCCATTTCTAGCTATTAATTTGCACACTTACATGTCATTCATTTGGATCTGTTCTGATGATTAAATCAAGGATGCAGCAAACATTTTCATAGCAATAGACTCCAACAGCCCTAAGCTGCTGATTGAACTGCTTATTAAATTTCATTGTGAGTTTACTATCTTTGAACATGCGTTCACACAGACTGCGTACCAGCCATTCATTCCATCAATCTCATTCTTCCAGGTGAAAAGCCCAGCCCCACAGTGCACCCACTTTCAAAGGGCAGCAGAGGAAGGCCCTAGTTTCAAAGATGAAACACCAGAGGAAGGACCCAGTATAGCAAAGCACCAAGGGGAAGGGCCAGACACACAGGATAGCACGCCAGTGTAAGGGTACGAGTGATGTAGCCCAGTATCGAAGGCAGAACAGGCAGCAATTTTCTGGAACATAACAGAAGAGCACAGTTCTATAATTCAGGACACCATTTAAGGGACAGACACCAGACGATAATTCAATCCAACAGGATTGGTGCCAAAGGAAACACCAACTACCTCCAGGGCAGGCCAACAGGGGAAAGGCTCAGGTCCACAGGTTATCAAGGAATGGGAAGGGCCCCACGTAGGAAAGAGGTGAAAACCCAAACCCCAGGGTTCAAGGCACCAGGTGGAAAGCCCCGCTGTCATGTGGCAGGGCACAAGAACAAGGGTCCAGTTTCGCATGGTTCCACAGTAAGGGACCAGAGAATAGGCCCAGACCCATAGGCTAGACATCAGGAGAAAGGTCCAGTTGCAGAATGCAAAAAACTAGTGGAAGAGCCATATAGCACAGTGCTGGACATGAGTGAAAAGCTAACACTTAATGCAGAACACTACCAGAGTATGGGCACTGTCCCATAGGAGACCAGGTTCCAGCCACAGTCCAGTTCAGCATAAAGGGATGGGCAACCAGCCTCACACGGCTCCAGATGAACAACCCACAGGGCATCAGAGGATCAGCAGTCTGATATGGCAGTGGTTCCCAACCTTTTCAATATCACCGCATATTTCAATGGAATATACAATTCCATGGGACGCCTACATTTTTCAGCTGAATTGGTGGCTCATTAACACCACATTTATTCTAATTTGCTTTGGCTATGACCTTACTAGAGTGGTTTGCAAAATAGCACGTACAACAAAAAAAGGATAAAAAGCATTAATGTTTCAAATCCACTGGCAAAATCATACTGCCTTCAACTGCGAGTACAGGCACATTATCAAAACCTGCTCAACTCAATTATTCATGAACAATGAATCACAGTCAAGCACAATTGTTGAGTAAATTGCAATTTACTGGATGAGTGGGAAATCTGGGCTGGTGTGTGTAGAGCAAAAAGATCCAGGAAAGGATTGATAGGAGGGCCATCCACAAATCTTGCTCCAGTGAAAAGCGCTCCCTCTTGTCGTTTGTCATGTATGACAGTGGTGAAAATGCTTCCTTGCAACATACATATGGTTGCAAATGGCAAGAATACAGCAATTGTCTAGTCAGGGATCACCAGATAATTACGTGCTGCAGTCAGCCAAAATGCATACAAAGCCATCTCTCCAAACTTCAGCTTCGATGTGTGGTCCATCTGTAACTATGTGTAATCCTTTTCTTATTTTACCATCAGTTTTTGTGATAAATCGGAAGACTGTGAACTAACAGATCATGTGTCGAGTCAGAGTCTTCCATATTTTTGAGGGGAAGTAGAATTTGAACTTCTCTTGCAATGCTTTGAGGTGTTCGAATATGAGGCTGTACATCTTGATAGTTACATCTGCTGCTTTTAAAGCTAGTGGAAACATCTCAAGTGACAGACTGTGACTGTCTCTTGCCAAAATCCCAGTTCTAGCCTGAAATGTTGAAGTTTATCTGCGACGGTCAAGATCGTCTCATTTCTCCTTGCATCTACGTTCTTTGTTCTATGTTCTATGTACTAATCTTTAGTATTTGGTGGAAAATGTCTGAGATTTACCACCAACAATCATCAGATAGTAACTCTTCATAAAAGCAGTTTATGGGTTGTTGAAAACTATCAGTTTTCACCAAAGCTCATGAGCATGGGACAGAAACTTACCCCCTGCCCCAATAACTATAGCACCTCAGTCTGTAGCAGTAAATTCTGGTGCTCAGCCTTCATCTCTACCACATAGCTCTCAATAAACTATTTCTGAATAGTTCTTGCTGTTTTATCTTTGGGTTGAGATGTTTCATCTTCTGAATTAGCAGAGGAATCGCCTCTTATGACAAGGAACACATTATATTTTGTTAGAATCTAAGACTTAGATCAGAGCCATCAGTAAAAAAAATCCAAAAATATTAAGTTTAAAATTGTGTTAACATGGAAACATGAGCAGACAGCTCGCCAGATCAGCAGCCATTTTAATTGCATATCTCCTGGCTGTGCATATGCAGTTTCTTCTCATCCCGGAGAAATGGTCCTCCATCTTGTGTATGCATCTCAGGCCAGATGTTTGGCCCTGTGCATGTGCGGGCAGGCTGCATAACTGAGCAGGTTTCCCTTCTCCTGTACATGAGCAATGCCAAATCTCTACACAGGGGCAACCTCAGAAGTCTATGCACACAGAGCTGTGGAGGCTTTTTGATAGGGGCACCTGGTGGCAGCTGATACTATCTTCAGTCGTAGACATTGAGGCTCCAGAGGAGATCAGAACCATGGACACAGCCTTGATGCATAAGTAAAGAGGAGCTGCTTCTCAAAAATTTTGCAGCACACATCTCACCTTGTCACGGTGCTGCAGTACATCAATTGAAAACTGCTGCAATAGGGCACTAAGTGAAAGGCTGAGGACATCACCCAGACTGCAAGGCTGGAGTGTAGCTGAGGGAAGGCAGGAGGCAGTGACACAAAGGCCTGGATTTTTCACACAACAGAGAGGTGGTGGAGATCCTCCCCATTGTGGATAAATTAGACAATGGGCCCAGAAATCACAAGCCTTCCCTTGCACCCTACGGCATGTAACTCATCACTTTCATGAGGTAGGCCACGTCATATTTCATACATGTGCATTTCACAGAGGCAGCTAGACTCTTAAATCATCAGATGCCTCCACACAAGCCTTACCTGTGCGAAGGAAGCAGTGTACAGTTGCTAAACTTGCTGATGATACAAAGATAGGTAGCAAAGTAAGCTGCAAGCAGGACATAAGGCCTGTGCACAAAGGGATGTGGATAGAATAAGTGAGTCAACAAAACTTTAGTAAATGGTGCCAAATGTGGAAAAAATGTGAATTTGTCCACTTTAGCCGGAAGAATAGGAAAGCAGCATATTGGTTAAAGAGAGAGAGAGATTGTAGAACCCTGAGGTACGCAGGATCTGGGTATCCTGCCACATGGATCAAACACTACATTGGTGTTTCCCACCCTCCCTCCCTCCTTTGACTGAAAAAAAGACGCTCTATGAGGAGGACAAAAACAGAGTTGCTGGAAAGGCTCAGCAGGTTCGGCAGCATCTATGAAGGGAAAAAGCAGAGTGAACGTTTCGGTTCCGCTGACCCTTCCTCAGAACGGATGCCAGAGTCAAGACTATCTGAGCGATTGTCTAACATTCTGAAGGGGGAGAGTGAACAGCTGGAGATCATTGTGCAGATCGGTACAAATGAGATAGGTAGACATGGGCATGGGGTCCTACGAAATGACAATAGGGAGCTAGGTAAGAAGTTAGAATGGAGGACCTCAAGGGTATTAATCTCCGGATTACTCCCAGTGCCACGCACCAGTGAGGATAGAATTAGAAAGATAGGCCAGATGCATGTGTGGCTGAGGAGCTGGTGTAGGGGGCAGGGCTTTCAGTTCTTGGATCTTTGGGATCTCTTCTGGGACAGAGGCGACCTGTACAAGAGGGTTCCACTTGACCCAGAGAGGGTCTAATATCCTCACAGGGAGATTTGCGAGTGTTATCTGTGGGGGTTTAAACTAGTTTGCCAGGGGCTTAGGACTCTGAATAAGAGAGGGGCCATCGAGAAGTCAAGGGAAAAACATTATGTATCGAGAGCAAGTTTACTATTCGGGATATCCAGGGGCACAGTAAAGGGAGGGAAACGACTTCTGTTTAACGAGCATTTATTTCAACGCACGAAGCCTGACTGGTAAGGCAGATGAGCTCAGAGCATGTATTGGGTCTGGGGTCTGGGATATTATAGCCATATCAGAAAGATGGCTGAGAGAAGGGCAGGACTGGCAGCTCAATGTTCCAGAATGCTGAAACTACAGGTGTGATAGAAGTACAAGTAAGCGAGGAGGGGGAGCTGCCTTTTTGATAAGGGAGGACATTACAACAGTGCTTAGAGATAATGTTCTTATGAGGTCATGAAATGAGGCCATATGGTTAGAACCCAGAAACAAGAGGGTAAGGTCACTCTGTTGGGACTGTATTATAGACCCCAAATAGCCAACGGGTACTAGAGGAGCTGATGTGTAGAGAGATTGCAGATACTTGGAGGAATAGTAGAGTAGTTTTGGTTGGAGATTTTTATCTCCCCTATATTGACTGGGACACCCAGAGTGTAAAAGGCCCGGAAGGGGTGGGATTTGTCAAATGTGTCTAAAAACGTTTTCTAAATCAATATGTAGAGGGCCCTACTCGGGAAGGTGCAATACTGGACTCCTCTTAGGAAACGAGGTCGGGCAAGTGACTGAAGTGTCAGTCAGAGAGCACTTGGGTCCAGTGACCATAACTCTCTTAGTTTTAACTTAGTTATGAAAAAAATTAGGACAGGTCCACAGGTTAAGGTGCTAAACTGGATCAGAGCCAATTTTGGAGCCATAAGGCAGGATCTAGCAGAGGTCGATTGGATAGGCCTGTTTGAAGGAAAAGGAATGACTGGCAAATGGGAGGCTTTTGAAAATGTGATAGCAAGAGTCCAGGGACAGTAAGTCCCTGTTAAAGTGAAGGGAAAAGCTGGCAGGTTTAGGGATCCCTGGCTGACGAGGGATATTGAGGCCCTGGTCAGGGGAAAGAAGAAGGTATACATTGGGTTTGAGCTACCAGGTTCAAGTGAATCCCAAGATGACTATAAACAGCGTAGGAGCACACTTAAGAGGGAAATCAGGGTATGAGATGGATCTGGCAGATAAGGTTAAAGATAATCCCAAGAGGTTCTATAGCTATTTTAAGAGTAAGAGGTTGGCTAGGGAGAGACTAGACCCCATTAAAAATCAGTATGGCTGACTATGTGTGGAGCCACAAGAGATGACGGAGATTTTTAATGAATATTTCTCCTCAGTGTTTACTGAGGAGAGAATCATGGATGCTAAGGAAATAAGGGAAACAAATGGAGATGTTTCGGACTGCATACATATTACCAGGGAGGAGGTGTTTGCTGCCTTAAAGTGCAGTAAGGTGGATAAATCCCTTGGGCCTGATCAAGTCTATCCTCGGACATTGTGGGAGGCTAGGGAAGAAGTTGCAGAGGCCCTTGCAGAGATTTCTGCTTCATCTTTAGCCACTGGTGAAATTCCAGAAGACTGGAGAGTGGCTAATATTGTTCCATTGTTTAAGAAAGGTAGCAAAGAGAAGCCAGGGAACTATAGGCCAGTGGGCCTGATTTCAGTTGTATGCAAGTTATTGGAGAGGATATTGAGGAACAAGATTAACCAACATTTGGATAGTCAAGTCTGACTAGGGATGCATGCATTTGTGCTTGGCAAGTCATGTCTGACAAATCTTTTAGAGCTTTTTGAAGAGGTAACCAAGAGGATAGATGAGGGTAGGGCAATGGATGTTGTCCATATGGACTTTAGCAAGGCCTTTGACAAGGTTCTGCATGGCATGAAGGTTAGGGCACATGGGATCCAGGGAGAGCTAGCTAATCGGATTCAAAATTGGCTCAATGGTAAGAAGCAGAGGGTGATGGTTGAAGATTCTCAGACAAGGCCTGTGACGAGTGGTGTGCCACAGGGGTCCATGCTGGGACCTTTGTTATTTACATAAATGATCTGGATGCGAATGTACAAGGCATGATTAATAAGTTTGTGGATGATACAAAATTAGGAAGTATCATTGATAGCGAAGAAGGTTATCAAAACTTGTGGAGGGATCTTGATCAGATGGGGAAATGGGCTGAGGATTGGCAAATACCATTCAATACAGATAAGTGTGAGGTGTTGCACTTTGGAAAGTCAAACCAAGGTAGGACTTACACAGTAAATGGTAAGGTCCTGAGGAGTGTTGGGGAACACAGGGGCCGAGGAGTACAAGTACATAGTTTCATTGAAAGTGATGTCACAGGTAGACAGGGTAGTGAAAAAGACATTTTGCATCCTGGCCTTGAACTGTCGACGCATTGAGTGTAGGATTTGGGATGTAATATTACAGTTGTATACATTGTTGGTGGAGCCATACTTCAGAGTATTGTTTACAGTTTTGGTCACCCTGTTATAGGAAAGACATAGCTAAACTGGAAAGTGTGCAAAGAAGATTTATGAGGATATTGCCAGGACTAGTAGGCCTGTGTTATTGGGAAAGGTTGGCCAAGAGAGGACTTTATTCCTCGGAACATAGGAGAATGAGGGGTGACCTTATTGAGGTGTATAGAATCGTTAGAGGCATAGATAGGATGAATGCATATCGTCTTTTTCCCAGGGATGGGGAATTGAAAACTAGAGGTTTAAGGTGAATAGGAAAGATTTCAGAAGGACCTGAGGGGCAACTTCTTCACACAAAGAGCGGTACACATGTGGAATGGGCTGCCAGACAAAGTGGTTGAGGCAGGTACAATAGCAATATTTAAAAAACATTTGGATAGGTACATGGATGTGAAGAGTTTAGAGGGATATGGACTTGACGTAGGCAATTGGAATGAGCTGAGTGGGTACCAAGGTCAGCATAAACTGGATTGGGCCATAGGACCTGTTTCCATGCTGTATGACTCTATGAGTCTAAGTGACTAGGAAGGCAAGTGGAATGATCTTGCAAGAGGAATGGAAGATAAACAAGGAATATTTTCATCCTGTTCTATAGCATATAAGTGAGTCCACGTTTGTTTAACAAAGGATATAAATGCTTTTAGAAGCAGTTTAAAGAAGATTTATTCAACTGATGACAGAACTAGGGAACAAAGTGGAAAAATTAGAGGTCTTCTTTTAAGACAGATAAAGAGGAATATTTTCTCTGAGTGTTGTAAGTCTTTGAAACACTTTGCAAGAGTGTTGTAAGTGGGGCCATTGAATAATTTTAAGGCAACAGTAGGTAGATTTTTGGCAAAAAATGGATTCAAAGAGCATTGGGTTAGACAGGAAAATGTAGTTAAAGATTAGTTTGATCTTAAGAAATGGTGGAGCAGGCTTGATGGGGCCAAATATCCTACTCCTGCTTCTAATCCATTTGCCTACATATCAGATTTTAGCAGTTCAGGAGTGAGATACCCAAACTATGCAGAGCAGACTTGGTAAAAGCAGGTCTGAACTTTGTGCATTTCTTTGAAATGTCAGGGTAGATCTTTGGAGAGGGTAATGTATGCCTTTGGACATGGTCCCTGATCAAATGTCGGGGAAGTCAGGTTCTCTCTGGAAAGGTAAACTGCCTTTTGGAATTGTTAGAAGTAGGCACGAAAGTATGTAAAAAATCATTTTCTGTCAAGTTCATTGTAATTATCAACAAACGTGTCAAAATAATCAATAAAAATGTCTGAGAATTGTCAGAAGCTCTGTCAAAGGGAGCTGTCAAGCTTTTAAAAGTAGAAGACATTTGTAAAAGTGAAGAAAGTCTGAAGTGTTATTTTTAATTGCCCGTCTTCTCACTTTGTTAACATAGCCTGAAGGGTTCAGTTATTGAATTAGAACTGCATTACTGATTTCATGACTGTTCATTATCGCTGCGGGTCCCTGCTATTTCACAGTTACATTGTCGTCTATAAGTGCTTATAGACCCTTTGAAGCAGACTGTACATTCCGATGTTTGTTGTTAGTAGGCTTTGTTCATGAAGGAATGCCTGCCTGTGGTGAATAGTGGGAGAATTGCATGGTAGATGGAGAGAGATCATGAATTGTCATAAATCAAAGCAAAATATTCTGGATGTTGGAAATCTGTTTCAAAAAGATTTGGAGAATGCTGGTTAAACTTTCAACATCTATGCAGAGAAACCAAGTTAATATTTCAAGTCTGCTATGAATTCTTAAGATCTGAACCTGCAGACTAACTCTCCACAGATGCTGCCAAACCTGTTGAGGTTCTCCCTGGATTGTCATGGGTTTTGACCAGGCTGACATAAGAGCTACAAAAGGCCACAAGGCACAGGCCATTGATTGCCTTGGAGGATATGAATGATTGTGAGGATGGGTGCTGGAGAATGGGCTGGCTTAGGGTGATAGATGGTTAGTACAGGTGGAATGTGTAGGCACTGATTGACATGGGGAGTGTGTTGGGGTGTGAGTGGTGAGAGCTGGAAGGACTTTTGATGTTTAATTCTTTGTTTTTGAATTTTGGACTTAGCACTGGAGCCTTGAAGCAAGACTTCTGCCTAGCTTCCCTCTGCACCTGACATCTTCCTCATTACATTCATGATTTGTGCCAGACTCCTACTGTAGCCCACCACTTGGACTAAATATTAACATTCAGGCAGACATTTTTAAGGTTTGTGGAGCTCAAAATTCTGTACACTCAAACCCCATGTGAAAATCCAGGCAGCAGTTGGATCAAGATGGGGATAGATGGCTAAATATGAAGACCCATTGACTAATACAAACAGAAAGGAGGAATGAATGAACGTTGAGCAACAGAGTAATTAAGGGACAGAGATGGGTAGTGAGAGGAAGCTAGAGACAACAGATGAGTGTGTGGATGGACACAGGTCAAAAGGACACACAAGCAGTTATCAGCTATACAGAAAGCCTAATTGCAAGACTGAGCTGTCAATATATTTGAAATCGGGCTGACTATTTAGAGATCTGAGCTCCGATATTGTGGTTTCCCCTGCGATGTCAAACTGTGCTTGAAGTACTGCCTTTGCAGAGTTAATGTCTTGTGGTGCAGAGAGCACAGCATAGTCACACTCCGCCCATGCACCTTTCTCCATCTAGTTGATTTTATAAGCCTTACTTAGAGAAGCATTGGTTTTTAAAAAGTTACAGAAACTTACCCTAGTGTAGCATTGTACAAATAAAATGACATCACTAAACATTCCACTGACACGTTTGGGCTTAAAAATACAAAACTGCTTGTGATCTTTTTAAAAGTTCTGTGGTCCTGGGGAATTTCCAGTCTCCTCAGTTCAGTTTTAAAAATGTCTTAGTTCAAACTAATTATATTACTATGAGTTTTTTTTTGACTATTGGGAGTTATTTCATTACTCCAATATTCACACTGTTGAACTTGCAAAAGAAGGTAAGTTTCCCTTTCCATCTTGCTATTGCCATCCCTTCACTTGCTATTTGAATATACCGTCTGCAGATGCTTCCAGCAGAATTTACTGCAGCTCTGTACCATAAACCATGATTCAGTGGGTAGTACATTTGCCTCAGACTCCAAGAAATTGTAGGGTCAAGTCCCATAAGACTTCAGTCTATAAAGTCACCACTGTCCTTCCAAACCATAGGGCTGCTGTCTCTTGAGAGAGAATGACTGGTGGTGGTTTAACCTGAGGATCATCACAGCTCAAGGAAGGGGAGAGGTTGAGAAGCAGAGTTCTCTATGTTAACCTTAGCCAGTTTGTGGATTGAGCCCGCTATGGTATTCATTTACAGTGTGGAAACAGGCCCTTCAGCCCAACAAGTCCACACCGACCCTTGGAGCATCCCACCTAGACCCATTCTCCTAAAACCCACCTAAGCTACACATCCCTGAACACTACGGGCAATTTAGCATGGCCAATCCACCTAGTCTGCACATCTTTGGACTGTGAGAGGAAGCTGGAGTACCCGGAGGAAATCCACGCAGACACGAGGAGAATGTGCAAACTCCACACAGACAGTCGCCCGAGGATGGAATTGAGCCGGGGTCCCTGGCGCTGTGAGGCTAACCACTGAGCCACTGTATTACTTTATTCCACATTGCAAACCAGCCATCCAGCTGACCAAGCTAACCGACACTTGAGCCCATAATTCAGGCAGTAGTCAGGCAGTCATGTACTATTTAAAGCACCCCTGTTTGGATAAGTCAGATCAGCTGTCTGCCGTGGCAGAGAAGTTGACCATTACACCATATAAACAAAACAGCATGGGTGGTTCACTGCTAGCAGTCCTACGTGTGAATCAGAAGGCCCTGGATTGAAGTTCAGGAGCAGAATATCGTAGTCCGTGCTGCTAGTTGAACAGTTGAGCAATCCATAAGCTCTGTAGACGTGCATCCTGCTACTTAATCCCACTTGGCAACAACTTCACAGCCCCAAACTTTCAGTTACTGGAAGGAAGTCAGAGACAGATGGGGGTAAGAAACGGCAGGTTAGCCTGTTCAGTGCATTAGGTAGAAAGAGGTAGATCCCATTTCCCAGTTCTGACTCCCTACTGTCTGCCCCATGGTGACTCTTTCCAACTTGGACCCCAAGCCACTTCTCTCATCCAGTGTCTCCCCTCTCTTCCTGGCCCTGCTGAGTGACTCCCAAAAATACCTAATAACATTTTGTTATTCATTCATGGGATAAGGGTATCACTGGCTAGGCCAGCATTTATTGCCCATCCCTAGTCACCCACATCACAGTAGGTGTGGAGTTGCATGTAGGCCAGACCAGGTAAGGATGGCAGTTTCCTTCCCTAAATGACATGGGTCAACCAGTAGGGGTTTTCCAACATTTGACAATGGATTCATTGTCACTGTTAGACTTGTAATTCCAGCTTTTTAAAATTTGAATTCAAATTCCACCATGTGCCATGGTCCTGGCTCCCAAGGACATTATATGGGTTGCTGGATTAACAGTCTGGTAATAATATCACTAGACCATTACCTCTAAAAGGTGAATGGGGGGGTGGGGGGGGGGGGAGATTAAAGAGAGGAACTCAGCTGTAGGTATAAAAACAGATTATAAAAGTTACAGTGAATATTTAAAATAAAAGAATTAACAAAGTGAGTGTTGATCCTATAGAAAGTGAGTATATTGGGAATTAAGAATGGAAAATAAGAAGATGGAAGGTGGATTAAACAAGTATTTTGCATCAGTCTTCACTAAACAAGTAACATCCTGAAAATAGCTATAAATCAGGAAATGGAATGGAAATATTGTCACCAGGGAAGTGATACTGAGTAAATGCTTAGAACTATGAGATGACATAGCTCTTGGTCCTGATAGACTTCATCCGAGGTTCTGAAACAAAAAATAAGCTAATGACATAGTTGATGTATTGGTTTTTATTTTCCAAAGCCCCCTTGATTTGGGTTAAGTTCCGTTAGATTGGAAAATTGTGGAAGTAACTCGTTTATCCAAAAAGGAAGAGAGACCAGCAGGAGATGAAAAGACCAGTTAGTTTAACTTCTGTCATAGAGAAGATGATATAAGCTATTATTAAAGGCATTATGTTAAGGTACTTTGAAAAATTCAAGTTAATCAAGCACAGTCTACATGGTATTGTGAAAGATGAATCTGTTCAACGAGTCTTTCAGAGTTCTTCGAGGAAATAACGTGTACCACAGGCAAAGGGAAACCAAAGGATGTACTGCACTTAGATTTCCAGATAGCACTTTAAGGTAAAGTCTCAAAGGTTATTGCAAATTAGAAAGTAGAAGTTCATGGTTCAGAGGGGAACATTCTCATGAATAGAAGATATATTAGCTAACAGAAAATGGCAAGCAAGCAAAAATGGGTAATTTTCTGTTTGGCAAGATAAAATGAATTCAACAAAATATACATGTGCCACAGGGAACAGTGATGTGGCCTCACCTTTTTAGAATTTATATAAATGACTTCAATCAAGGGAGTACAAATATGTTAATAAAATGTGAGGCTGGATGAACACAGCAGGCCAAGCAGCATCTCAGGAGCACAAAAGCTGACGTTTCGGGCCTAGACCCTTCATCAGAGAGGGGGATGGGGAGAGGGAACTGGAATAAATAGGGAGAGAGGGGGAGGCAGACCGAAGATGGAGAGTAAAGAAGATAGGTGGAGAGAATATAGGTGGGGAGGTAGGGAGGGGATAGGTCAGTCCAGGGAAGACGGACAGGTCAAGGAGGTGGGATGAGGTTAGTAGGTAGATGGGGGTGTGGCTTGGGGTGGGAGGAAGGGATGGGTGAGAGGAAGAACCGGTTAGGGAGGCAGAGACAGGCTGGACTGGTTTTGGGATGCAGTGGGTGGGGGGGGGAAGGGCTGGGCTGGTTGTGTGGTGCAGTGGGGGGAGGGGACGAACTGGGCTGGTTTAGGGATGCAGTTGGGGAAGGGGAGATTTTGAAACTGGTGAAGTCCACATTGATACCATTAGGCTGCAGGGTTCCCAGGCAGAAACCATTAGGCTGCAGGGTTAGTACAAATATGTTACTAAGTTTGTTGATGACACAAAGATAGTTAGGATATTGAGTTGTGAAGAGGGCATTAAGGAGAACACAAGGGGCTATGAATAGGTTAAGTAAGTAGGCAAACACCTGGCGCATAGAGTAATATGTTGGAAAATGTGAATTACTCTATTTTGGCAAGAAGAATTTTTCTTTAAAAAGTGCATTTTCTAAATGGTGAGAGATTTCAGAGCTTTGAGATGCAAAGAGTTCTGGGTATTGTATGGCAGTATGTGTTAGTATGTGAATACAGCAAGAAAAAAGAAAACAATAAACAGCAAAGTTAACAGGATGTTATCATTTATTACAAGCGGAACTGTATACAGTATAGGCTATGTTTCAGTTATACACAGCAACGCTGAGACCATATCTTGAGTACTGTATGGGTCTCAATGTTTACGGAATGATGTAAATGCATTGGAATCAATTCAGAAAATAGTTATTTGGTAGCACAGAACTTGAGTATTGCTGAAAAAAGACATTTTGTTGAGGCTTTTCTTCGTGCACAAAATCAGGACAATTTGAAAGAATATGAATTTAAGGGGAAAATATCATTATACTGCATGAGAGAAGACTGCTGTTTGGTTGGCAAATAAACTCTGATTGGTAGATGTATTGCCATCGAGAATGCAACAATTAATGATTGATGTTAACTGCCAGGTTTTGTTTAAAGGTTGAATATGACCGATCATGGTATTCGCATGTGAAACAAATCAGTGAATGGCTGTCACCCATTTCTTGACTTGAAAGAGACAGTGTATATTTGTTCTTTCTGCCTGCGAAGAACAGGTCTCTGTGTATTAATTAATATATCTTCCAATAGACAGAGGTGTACCATACTCTGAGCCTGAATGACAATCCTACATCATTTCTTAGCATGTTTCTTCACGCACACAGGAGTATTCAGCAAATGTCGTCTAACTGGCAGACAATATGTTGCAAATTTTGCAATTGTGTACTAGTTAGATATGGTCAATATCTTACTTGTTGCAAACAGTGCAAGGAATATTCTGTTTCTCATATGATTCGCCAGCCACCTAAGCTCCTACCCATTGTATATTTCAAATATGTAGATGATACATTTGTAATATTTGAAATCACAGCTGTATGTAAGAATTCCCTTTCATGTCTGAATGGCTCCAACATGTCCTCAAATTCATGTTTGAAATGGTGCAGTCAAGTGAGTTCCCTTTTCTCAATGTCCTAGTTGAGGAATTGGCCAGGTGGTTCTCTGCCATGACAGACTGCAAACCTTCTTTCCATAGTCAGCATACGTTTGGGATTCCTAAGATTCCATGTGCTGAGAGTTTGGCCTTTTTAGCAGTCTCAAAAAGGGCATGAGCTTGATGCTGAAACAGAGTGCCTGAATACCATCCTGTGCAATAACAGGAAGTCTGAGCAGATCACTTCTCGTTGTACATTGTGCAAACTCATGAAAAACGCTAAGACAGTCCCTCACAGTCTTGGAAAATGCCTAGTCTACCTTAGATTATTCTAGCAGAGAAAAGTTCCTCAAATGTTTGAGCAACAGATGTTTCAGGCTGCTACTACACAGTAGCAACATGAATGATGTTTGGTATTAACAGAATGCTGCCATCAAGCCAAACAGGCATTCTCACTATCACACATGTGAGTAATGTGGCATATAAATTTCAGTGCCAATGCGATGCCAAGTATGTAGACTGTACATCCCAAAGACTGGTGGATTGTATCAAACAGAACATCCCTTAGACTCTTTGCAACAAATAAGGTACCCAACTAGTTCACTCGCAAAATATGTAACGTATTTTTCAACCTTAGAAATGATTCTGAAATTGGATAACATTTCCTGGATAATCCTGAGCGCACAAAGAATTACACCAACAACAAATTTAGGATTCGCAGGATCGTGGTGTGGTGCACTTGCCTGTACTGGAAGCCACATTTATTATTAACAGAAATTTGTTCCTTGCAGTCAAAGAATAGGTACATACACACTGTGCCTGTTTCACCTCAGCAAAATAAATGACATTTGCTGGTTCCTTTCTCAGAACAATGCACTGATCAATCAGAGTCAACCTGCCTGGTTTAAAATTTCAACATAGTCTTCAAAAACCAGAAATATCAGTAATTGTGGCATTTGCCATGGCAACCAATCAGAGTTTGCTGGTTCACATGTCAGCACTTTCTCCCTTGCAGTATAAATATTGTTTTTCCATTTAATTGGTATTCTTGCAAATTATCCTGATGAATGTCAGATAAAAAGCTTCAATAAAGCGTCTTTTTTCAGTAACACTCAGTTCAGAAAGGTGTATGAGCCTAAGGAATGGGTAGGTTGTGTTAAGAGGAAAGGTTGGACAGCCTAGATTGTATTAACCAGAGTTCACAGGGGAAGAGGTGACTTGGTTGAAAGATATAAAATCTGCAGGGACTTGGCAGGATGAATGTGGAAATGATTCCTCTCATGGGCAAATCTGGAACAAGGCATCACTTTTTATAAATAAGTGGTTACCCATTTAAGAAAGGGTCAGGGACATGGAGGGTTGTGTGTCTGTCATCCTGAAAAGGTGGTGGAAGCAGAGTATTTGAGAATTTTTTAAGGAAGACGCAGATTCTTCATAAGCAAGGAAATGAAAGGATATCAGAAGTAGGTAGAAATGTAGAGTAATCGTACCATCCATGATCTCTTTGAAAGATGTACAATGTTGAGTTGAGGCACTAAGTGGCCTATTCTTGTTCTTAATTTGTCATTTCAATTGCATTACTTGTGTTCATTGGTGAGTAATGCAAATTAAGTCGCAAGGATTCAATTTACTTGCAGATATTATGCAAATTTAATTCACAGCTAAGACTACAACTAGCAGGTACAGATAATTATGTATCTTCATGCCGTCCAGCTTATTTCTGCTGTACTGCATTAGGTTATGTGGTTTTATTTGGTCCACAGCTGACTCCCAACTCTTAAAGCAGCCTGCACCTGGGCTCCAGGCACTTTGTTCTGTAGGGTTTGTTACAATCCAAGTTTCCTTTGGCATGGACTAGAGAGCTATTGACCAGCGAGACTCCCTCCTGAGATCAGGGCAGATGGGGACTCCACATCCAGCTGACTCATGCTGCACAGAAGTTTAATTGGCTGCAAGGCAGCTGTCCACTCGTGTGGTCAGCTCCCCAGTTACCTTTCCAATGGCAGGAAGGAGATCCCTGCTTTTGGAAAAATTCGGTACTAGGTCTTACTGGATACAGAAGTACAATTTACAGAGCTCAAAGCAAGTTCATAATCAACCTGCACAATTCTTCTAATGCTCTATTCTTTAAGACAGAACAAAAGTGATTATTTAAGAAAAAAAACAAATGCACTATTGGTTCTGGAGAAACCTCCGAGTTACTTTGTCAATATTTGTTCCTCAAATATTATCACAAAGATGATCAGATTGCCACTGTTTGTGGGATCTTGCTGTGCATACTTTTATTCTGTGATACTGTGCATGTCATGATTGATATTTGTAATACTTGATTGTGATATAGCACTTTGGTCATGAAAGATACTATTAAAGTAAAGTTCTTGTCTTCACTGGTCATTCATCATGCATGTGTTTAGACAGCCAATGTTGTCGGAGGTGACCTTGTCATAAATGAGATTGCCTTCTGACTAAGCTCACGTTCTTTCCATCAGGGAACATCCTGAGGGATCGTTTTCAGGTTCTGGAGTACACAGTCCCAGAACCAAAGCATTCCGTTTTTGAGATTCCAACTGACTTGAATTGTACCCAAAACTCGCTCATCTGCAGGCCTAAGTCACATGCTCATTGTAACTTTCCAAAACCACACAATAAACCATGTATTATTTCTTACCATTTTCTACTCTAGGGAGGATGTGGAGATTTCCTGTAATCTAGACCTGATGTCCTGTTCTGATGGGGATAAGAGTCTCACTGAGTACAAGTGTAAACTTTATCAAGAAGAGGGAATCACAATTGAAAATTACACCATCAGCATCAAAGCAAGATGCAGAGGAATCGAAAAGTGCATTGAAACATGTCCTTACTTTGATACAACGCAAAACAGTAAGTGTGAATCACAACTGTGTGATTTGGTCATCGCAAGAATCAAAATCTGAAGGAACAATGTTGCTGTTGGGGAATAATAAATTCTTCACAATTAGTCAGCTCTATCTATCTTATTGCACAAGTTAGAGCCAGATTACAGTAAAGTCATGCTTAATGTTGACTCGCTTAATATAGTTTTGTTTTAAGATATCAATGTAACACTGCAGTTTCACTTTAATGATTTTTGATCACAGTCTTGCTCCTCTGCATTATTTTTCCCCTTGTGCTTCCACACTTGCCCTCAATCCTTATTCTACCCAGTGCTGCCCTGGCTCCAGGTGACATTACCTTTCGGTCTTGCTTCCCTTCTTGGCTTTGCCTTACACCCTTACACTCTGGTCTTGCCTCCCTCCTACCCAAAGACTTTTTCATCCTCCCAGCAAGGATTGCTTCCCATCTTTACTCGCCAGTGTTGCTCTGTTTCAACCTTGCCTTCCCTTGCCTCCAACTGCAGCCTTGCCCGCCCCCTGTTCTTGCTTTAAACCCTCGTGTCTCCTCTTCTTCTGGTGGCTGGCCTGACCCAGTCTTGATATTCGCAGAAATCCTGGTTCCATCTGTTGGCAGAAGTTAGTTAGTGCAGGTAGTCCTCGATTTATCAATACTGGAGCAACCTCTCATCTCAGAACGAGCCTGGCCAATCTGAAAGTACTATGTGCAGTGTGTATCTTTATTTTTATATTGCAATTATTTTATATATATATGATGTATTTTGCATGTTATTTCAGCTAGGAACACAGATTGCTGTATACATATGCATTGGATGGTAGCTGAAGTGGGTAACCTCACAAACTCTAAAAAGGTTGTGTGCGTAGTATTATATTTTTGGCAGTTACAGACTGTGTGGGCTGAAGGGCCTCTTCTGCACTGTATCATTGTATGATTTTTGTTCCTTATTTATATGTTTATAACTTGTGCATTGCTTTTCAGACAACAAATGTTCTTACTCTGAATTCAGCATTGGTTTTTTATAGGTATAAAGTTAAATTTGTCTTACCAGACAATTGGGCTGTTCCATCATTACACAGGGTTGACTACAGGTGGTTTAACCTGAGGGTCACAACCCCTCAGGTGAGGAAAGAGATTGAGAAGGCGAATCCTTCATTGTAACCTCAGCTGGTCCAGAATTGAATCCATGCTGTTGGCACCACTCTGCATCTCAAATCAGCTGTCTAGCCAGCTGAGCTAACCATTACCAATTTTTATAGGAACCTATGTTTCACTTAGAGTCATGATTTTCAGAAACTTCCTTTCAATGTGGACTTACTCTAAAGCTGTTGAATGTACTTTCTTATTAAACAGTTAAGAAGGTCCAGCACTTGTACATGCATATAGAAATGAATTATTTTAATTCAATAACTGTTGTTTTCTTTGAATGAAGAGTAAATTGAAATAAGTTTCAGTCAAACAGAACTAGGCCCAGCTTATCAGGAATATAATTGCCCAAGTACAGACCTTGTCTTTCCCTGATGATCACATCTCATCACACTAATACCATTTTCACTCTCCTCCCAGATCATCCTCCCTCTTTCAAACCTACTGCATCTTCATGCCATTTCTTTCCACTTCAAGTTTTACTCTGGAAACTAATTCTATAACCCTGTTACACTTTGGGTAGAAATATTACTATGATTTTCCTTCTTCATTATTCATTTAACGGCCAGGATTTTGCATCAACCTTGTCAATTCACCTGACTACATAGAGCCTTCACAAAATCTCAGTTACAGTTACAGTGTCTGCTCCACAATCCTGACCCAGTAAGAATGTTCTGAACTGTAAGTAATGTTCATTTTGTACTTCATAATTCAAACTTGTCAAACAAATTTTTGTTGCTACAGTAAAACCTCTTCCGCCATTCAATCTGAATGTCTCGTATATCTCTCCGTGTGAATCATACAACTTCACCTGGCAAATAGCTTATGATGAGACCGATTACTTAGATGATTTTGAATACGAATTGAGATACAAAAGGAAAGAAGATAGCTGGGAGGTAAGAAAATGGCTTATCCTTCTCTGACTGTATTATGTTTCCCACTGTACCCATTCTGCACTTTTTGCGCATTATTGTCTTCTGCTTCTGTATTGAAAACACCCACTGGGGTTGCAGAGACACTGGCTCCAGTGGCATATGGGTTCAAGGGGCACTGATTATCACGAGATCATAGCAGCATCTGTGGAGAGAAGGCAGAGCTAACATGCCAAGAAGCTGTACCTAGGCACTTTTGTACCTAAGATGGTGCTGTAAATGGTGACTTGTAAACTTCTCACTGTACTCATTGAGAACATGTGACAATAAAGCTAAAAACAAAAGTCCACTGACCCTTCAAATCTACTTTGAGAGTGGTGAAGTACTTTTCGAGGTTGTTGAAAGTAGATGTAAATATATGTAAAATGCCTTTAAATCTCATTGAAACTGCCAAACTGTCTAGTCATTTAAATCTCTTGGCCTTTAAATTTTATAAAAACTGCAGTCTTAGAAAAACAGTGCTTTAGCTATTTCATTCATCAACTTAATGAGCCTGAGGACAACTATTGAGCAGTCTGCAATAAGCATTATTTAATACCAGCATACCTCTGAGGTCTGCCCATGGCGGGTGAATTGGCATGGAAGAGCAATGAGTGATAGCATTTTGGCTGGCACGAGATGGCGGTAAGTTGGTAAAGGGACTATTAAATCTATGATGGATGGCGAGAGAGGCATAGATTGAGTTAGGGAATATTATTGACCATGGAGGCTAGAGGAGCCATGAGATAACTTGGAACATACAGAGGGACATAGGGGTAAATGGAGGCCGTGAGGTGGCAGTGTTGGCATTTAAGGGTAATGAGCAATGTGTGGGCGAGTGGCTGAGAGTGTGTAGGAATGAAAGTTGGCAGTATTTTAGTATTATATTTGTGTTTTTGTTAACCAGTGTATAAAGACCCAGACCACCAACATCTGCCTTTCCCCAAAAAAGATGCTTCCACATCCAACAACTCTTGTAGCTGCCTCTGAGCTCTTTCAAGATGTGATGGGCATAACTTCCAAAACCCTTCCTGAATCCAAATATTAAAAAAATCCATGTACTTCTAATTTGAGTTACCTGAGCCAAGAACCTTCATTCAGGCTAGAGTCACCAGACTCTTATTGGGGTACATCACCACACATATTGACTCTGATTAGGCAACAGGTTCTAAAGGCATTGACCATCATTAGGATATAAACACATAAACCTTTCCTCTCAGATAACAAGGTGTAGAGCTAGATGAACACAGCAGGCCAAGAAGCATCAGAGGAGCAGGAAAGCTGACGTTTCATGTCTAGACACGGGTCTAGGCCTGAAATGTCAGCTTTTCTGCTCCTCTGATGCTGCTTGACTTGCTGTGTTCATCCAGCTCTACACCTTGTTATCTCAGATTCTCCAGCATCTGCAGTTCCTACCATCTCTGACTTTTCCTCTCACCTGGGACTAGTTTCACTCACTGGGGTACAGGTTGTACAAATACTGATTTTCACGGGGTACAGTTTCCACAAAATACTGACTTCCACTGAGATACAACTTGACCTCAAACTGACTCTCCCATTTGTATAGAATGCACAGAGACTGAACTTCATGGTAATAATTTTCTTCAGGTACTAATTCTCGTTAGGATACTCATCTCACAGATAGTGAAAGATTCATGGAATAAAAGGAAGGATATAAACTAAAGAGTGAGAGAATGTTAGGACACAGGGCAGTACCAGGCATGCCTCAAATGAAATGCAAACTTGGTGTATCTACAAAAACAGGACTACCTACATGTTAAACTGCAGAAACATCATGCAATAGGCAGAACTAAGCAATCTCACAATGAAAGGATCAGATCAAAGCTCTGCAGTCCTGCCATGTTCAGTTGTAAATAGTGATGCACAATTAAATGATAGAGATTTTACAAACATCCTCAATGATGGAGGACTTCAGCATGTCAGTGCTGAAGGCTGAAGCAATTGCAACCATCTTTGGGTGGTGTATTGCATGGATAATGAATATTTGCCTCTACCCGAGGTCCCCAAAATCTTAACTGCTAGCCTTCAGCCAATTCAGTTCACATGATACCAAGAAGTGGCTGAAAGATATCATTCAGCCTATGGTTCCTGACAACATCCTGACTTTAATGCCGAAGACTTGTTGCTACTCAACCAGCTACACATTTAGCTGAACTGTTCTAATACAGCAGGTATATTCCTGACAAAGAGGAAAAGTGGCCAGGTATACCTGGTTCATAGAAAGGAAGAAAACTTCAGTGTGATTAATTACCATTTCATCGGTCTCTTGATCATCAGTGTATCATCATAGAAGGTATTAATGAAAGTGCTATCAAATAATTATACACTTACATAGTAATGTCCTGCTTTTGGATACTCAGTTTGGATTCTCTCAGGATCACTCAGCTCTGGACCTTATTTACAATCTTGCTCCAAATATGAACAAAATAATTGAATTCCAGTGGTGAAGTGAATGTGGCTTCCCTTTATATCAAAGAAGCATTTGCCTATGTGTAGCATTAAGGAGCCATTGAAGTCAATGAGAATCAAGGCGAAGATGCTCTGCTGGCGGGAGAAACTTAACCAAATGGGACACATTTATACTGTGACTACAGGAGCAAGGAGAAAAGCTATGAAATCTGACATGAATAATTACATCTTGACTCCCCAGAGCTTGTCCACCACCTATAGGCACAAATCTAATGTAATACACCCTATTTTCCTGGATGATCATTCTGATAATGCTCGAGAAGTTTCAGATCATCTTGAACAAAGCAGCCTGCTTGACTGGCATCCAATCCTGAAACATTCACTCTCTCCATCATTGATGTACACTAACAAAAGTATCATTTACAAAATGTACTCTAGCAATTTTCCAAGGCTTCTTCAACAGCATTTTCCAAGCATACCTCCTGGGCAAACAAGGGCAGCAAATACATGGGAACATTATCACCTGCAAGCTCCGCTCCATGGCACACAACATCCTTTCTTGGAATTGTATCATTTCTCCTTCACCATTGCTAGGTCAAAGCCATAGTGTCCTTTCCAAAGAGTGCTGTGGGCGTGCTTCACCAGTTGAACTGCGTGGATTGAAAAATACGACACTCCAATACCATTCCCAAGGGCAGTTAGGGAATAGGAGAAGTTCTGGCTGAGCCAGCAGCTTCCACATTCCATAAACCGATAAAAAACGTGCTTTTTCAAGTCACTGGTACAATTCTAAGAGGTTCAAGCATAATATAAGATAAGCCAGGAAAACACTTCAACACAGGAAATAGGATTCTGAAACAAACCCTAGTGATTAGAACAGACTCCAGGAATTTCACAAGAATAGAATTAGATCGTTGTATGAACTGTATAAGCATTAAAAGGGATAAGAGGACAACAGTGAAGTGTGATTGTATTGGGTGAGATATTAAAGGCTCAGGGCAGTATGTGGGAGAATGGGTTAAAGTCGATGAGATTTTATTATGTATGGAGTGTGTGGGTGATTCATGTGAAATAGATGGAACTCTGCGCTGGAATATTCTATGAACCTACAGTTCTCATGTTTATTCCTCATACAATGTCACCTTGCAGTTCCCTCTGGTGACTGTCTAATGCACTTCCTCATTCTGCTGGATGAACCTCATTTTTCCCAGATTATGAATTTTCTTCTCTATTGAGTGTTGATGAAAAGGCTGAAAAGCATTAATGTATTCCTTTCCCATTTCTGTTGTGTACAAGAGACAACCCATCAACGTTAAAACCAAAAACTGCACTAAGCTAAAGGAAGATTTCCCATTTAGAGAGGGATTGCTGGCTGGATTGGGAGACTCCCAGACAGATTGCTAATTGCTCTTCCTTTCATGGTCAGATGGTAGTTTCTGAGTGGCTTTCCCATGGGTCATGTAGCAAGTGCTGAAAGATAGCAGACTGAGCTCATTTATGTGGCTGCAGTCCTGCTCACTGCCTTGTTTTAATTCTGAACTTAGACTAAGTTATGAGAAGATCTTGATGATTGGTGCCAGTGCAACATTCATTTAGTGCTGTCCCTTTTACAGTGCAGTGCTCTCTCAGTACAGCTCTTTCACTAGTTCATCACTCCATCAGTGCTGTTTCTTCTTCAGTGTAATGCTTCCTCAGCATTGCCCCTTCTACAGTGCAATGTTCCTTCAGTATTTCCTTGTTGCCTGTGCAGTACTGTCATAGTTCTGACCATCTGCCACTGTGATTTACTCAACGATGCCCCTTTTACAGTACTGAAATCCGTTAGAGCTGACCCTTTGTGCGAGTGTAACTGTCCCTCAGTACTGTTACTTCGTTAGTGTAGTGTTTCTTCAATGACTCCGCCTTCTCCCATGCAATCTTCCTCCTAAAGTGTAATAATGGCCTGGCTCAATTTTTGGTGAAATGTAATTTGAAACAGAACCTCTGACTCTCGGATGAGAATGATATCCAGTAAACCCCAGGTTGATGCTGTTCAATGATGAATTTTAAACAGTTGAATGCTAGTACCATGGAGATCAGATCATGAGAGTGAGAGTTTGGTGAGCACAATCGATCTGCTTGAAGCAACTGATTCAGTAGACAGAAGATTATAGTTTCAAAGGGTAATGATATGATTGATCTTCGTTTTCAGCAACAGAAAGTCAAACGTATAAGAAGTAACCAGAGAATTTTCGCATTGGTGGCCTCCGAGTTAGATTCGAGCACAGAACATTCAGCACAGATCCGCAGTCGCCCTGCAGAAAACTCTGGTTACACAGGGACCTGGAGTGACTGGAGCCCCAGAGTGAAATGGAAGACAGGTTAGTGATTCATTCAAAATCATGGGTCGATCAATGGATTTCTTTGTTAAAAGGATCCCAATTCCAAAACTGAGCAGAATCAGAGAACACCAAGTTCTCATGGGCCTGGAGTACATGTTAACAGAATATCAAGGAGAAGGTTTGAGCTGGCAGGTAATGAGAGGACCTATTTGGGGAGGAGCAGACAAGGTAGGAAGGAGAATGCATTGACATGAATAAAAAAGTTGCCCAGGAGAAATAAAACAATAAAACTAGTGAATGAAGGTCCAGTATGTTAATTTCCATGAATTACTAGTTTTCTCTCTAAGAAAAGGTGGATGAGGAGGAAATAGGAGAGAAAGGATGAAGGTTAGGATGAGGATGGGTTCTATTGTGGGTCTCTCACTCTGCTCACCTGTGTCACTAATACTGTAATGTGAAGTTATTTCTGTCATGACTAATAAAATTCTGGAAACTGTTGTATACATCCTGCATGTGCTCTCAAGATATTAACCACCTTCAACTGGGACATGTTAACCTTGTTCTCCTCCCTCCCAAGTTCCCCTCTGCTCTTGAGAGTTGTCAACTGCTTCTGCTTTTCAGTTCCACTGACTCCTCCAGCACCATCTGGCCATTCTAAGTGTTGGCAGTGCATTCTAGGAATGCCGATAAGTGCAGAGGTTACTAAGGCCTCCTCGACTGATAACAGCCTTATACAGGAGTCCTGGTCTACCGTCCATTTCTACCCAGGTGCTGAAATGCCTAAATATTCTGACACAATTTCCAAATCTTCATCCAAGCACGCATCATTCATGTGTAAACCTGAGCAGTGATTGTGTACTTGTTGTTTGGACAGCCGTGATGCCCACCATTGTCCATGATATGCTCCCAGCCCCAAGCCTGCTCAGGTTTATAGATGCCTGAAAAGTGAACAAGGGCTAGGTCAGCAACTCCTTTGTTTTCCTCACTGTTACTCAGCCCAAGTAAGAAAGCATAATAAAAACGGAGAATGCTGGAAATACTCAGCAGGTCTGGCAACATCTGTAGAGAGAAGAACCAAGTTGATCTTTAGGTTGATGCCCTCACATCAGAATTGGGAGTTCTCTGAAATGTAATTGTTACAAGTGATGCATGGAAAGGGAGAAGGGGAGGAAAGGACAAAAGAGAGATCTGTGACAAAGTGGAACGCAAGAGACATCTTCCATCAAGTTTTGCTAAAATATTCCATTTCAATAACGTCCTTTGCAAATCTCTTGAATCCTCACTGATGTAATCACATCTCTCCTGTAGTGTGATGTTCAGAACTTTACACAGTACTCTGAAGTGTACTTGAACTAGGCATCTGTATATTCTTCTTGCTGTTATACTTCAGTATGTTGAAAGTATGTTGATCTTTTTTTGACCTGCCTCTGCATGATCCCCAGCCTTTCAGAATTTCACAGTTATTGCATGTTCCTTCACATTGTTTTTCCTCCTAGGTACATTACATCACCCTGCTCTGGACTGAAATCCATCCACAAGATTTTGCAGTAATAATGAAATCTCAACGTTAGGACATAAAGAGAGTGGATGGCTGCTCATGTGGGAGGAAGGGCTGAAGGACGAAAATAATGTATTGCAGCAGCAAGTGGGAGCTCCTGGATGCCAGTTTTATCCAGGACAAACTTGTCTGCTGTTAGTTTGAGCAGCATTAGTCTGTAGTTATTGAGCTGGAAGTTGAACTGCAGACACTGTGATGCTTCAGGGACTGAAAACATTTCCTTGATCCAATCTTGGACCAAGTCTTCTGATTTGACTGGGGTTCAGGTAAGAAAAGTGTGACTGTGAGCAAAGCATGTGAGGGTATCCAGAGGCAGGAGTGCAGGAGCCAGTCTGTGCAATTATCAACAGGTTCTTTCAGCTTGTCTGTATGACAGTGAGGTCTACAAGGTGGATGAGCTAACTACCCATGGCACCATGGTACACAAAACCGTTCCAGTGGAAGGAGTTAGAAAGGAATGTAGTAGTTATAAGGGACAGTAAAGTCAAAGGGATTGACACCTCTCTATGCAGCAAAGAGCATGGCCCCGCATAGCTGTGTTGTCTGCCTGGTACCAGGATTCAGGGCTGAGAGAAGTTTGCATTGGGAGGAGAAGAATCCAGTTGTACTGGCCTATGTAGGTACCAATGGCATGGATAGGACAAAGAAGGAGGACAAAGAAGGAACATGCAGTAACTGTGAAATTCTGAAAGGCTGGGGATCATGCAGAGGCAGGTCAAAAAAAATCAACATACTTTCCTTTACTGACTGAAGCGTAACATAGTCAGTGTGATGAGCTAGGCACCAAATTAAAAAGCAGAACCTCAAATGGCATAATCTTGGATTATTACTTGAGGTAAAGGCAAGCTGATGCCGGCAAATCAAATTAGAGAGAAAAAAAAACAAAAGAACTGTGGATGCTAGAATTCAGAAACAAAAACAGAAATAACTCAGAAATATGGAATAACTCAGCTGGTCTGGTAACATCTGTGCAGAGGAAGCAGAGTTAATATTTCAGGTCCAATGAACCTTCTTCAGAACCAATGGTAGCTAGGAAAAGGGTGGTATTTATCAAACAAAACCATCCTTTTTCCAGCTACCATCAGTTCTTAAGAAGGGTCACTGGACTCTGTTTCTTCTCCACGGATGCTACTAGACCTGCGGAAGTTTTCCAGAAATTTCTATTTTTGTTACAGAGACAACCATGTGACTGAGAGACTGGTATGAGGGAAGTGACTTCCAGTTGATGTGGTACTGGGAGTTTAGGATTTGTGCCATTGGGACACTCTCCACTTGAACTGTGCTGGGGCTGGGATTCTTGCTAGCTGTGTAAATAGGGAAATTGAGCAGCATTTAAACTAAGCAGTTGGGATAAAGAATCAAATTTGGCAAGAGTAAAGGATTTTGGTAAATCAAGCAGTAACTACAAGCCAGAAGAGGAAGTATGAATGTGGAAAAGGATAAATAAACTGTGACAAGAAAGGATAGGGAATACAAATCCAAGAGCAAATCAATCGATAAAGCTGGAGGTTACAACATAATGAAACCAACAACTCTGTACCTGTACGTGCATAGCACTCAAAAGAAACTGATAAATGAAAGTGAAACAGAAATTAGCAAGTGGAATCTGGTAGCCATAATAGAAACATGGCTGCAGGATGCCATAGATTTGTTCCTCAATATTAAAGGGTATAGGACCTTTAAGAAGAACAAGCAGCTATGTAAATGTGGAAAGGTGGCTCTGTTTGTTAATTATGCACAATAGCACAATAGAGAGAAATGACCCAAGTTCAGAAAACCATGATGTGAAAATAATTTGGGTAGAGATAAGACATGACAAGGGCAGAGTCACTTGCTGGAATGGTGTACACGCCCCTGAAGATAACCACATGCCAGTGTGGAGCCTAAAGGAAGAAACTGTGGTAGCTTGTCAAAAAGCAAAGCAATGATGATGACAGATTTTAAACTACATCTAGAATGGAAAATTTATATGGGAGAAGCCGCCTACAAAGAGGAATTCATAGAATATTTTTGTAATAATTTCTTAGAACAGCACGCCTGGAGACAACCAGAAACAAGCTATTTCTAGACCTGATATTATGCAATGAGATGGGACTAATTAATGATCTTATAGTAGAGATGTCCCATGTAGCCATGACCATTGCATGACAGCATTTTATATTTAGTTTGAGGGAAGCACGTGGGTCCAGTATAATTTTTTAAAACTTAAATAACGCAATTATAAGGGAATTAAAGCAGAGCTGGTTAAAATGAATTGGCAAATTAGGATTAAGAACAGATCAATAGATATGCAGTGGCAGATATTTGGCAGACTTTATAAAGCTCTAGTTAGGCCCCATTTAGAATACTGTGTCCAATTTTGGGTCCCACACCTCAGGAAGGACGTACTGGCACTGGAGCATGTCCAGCGAAGATTCACATGGATGATCCCTGGAATGGTAGGTTTAACATACGATGAACGGCTAAGGATCCTGGGATTGTATTCATTAGAGTTTAGAAGGGTGAGGGGAGATCTAATAGAAACTTACAAGATAATGTATGGCTTAGAAAGGGTGGACGCTGGGAAGTTGTTTCCATTAGGCGGGGAGACTAGGATCCGTGGGCACAGTCTTAGAATTAGAGGGGGTAAATTTAAAACGGAAATGAGGAGACATTTCTTCAGTCAGAGAGTGGTGGGCTTGTGGAATTCGATACCACAGAGTGCAGTGGAGGCCGGGACGTTAGATGCCTTCAAGGCAGAGATCAATAAATTCTTGATCTCACAAGGAATCAAGGGCTACGGGGAGAGTGCATGGAAGTGGAGTTGAAATGCCCATCAGCCATGATTTAAATGGCGGAGTGGACTCGATGGGCTGAATGGCCTTACTTCTACTCCTATGTCTTATTGTCTTATGGTCTTATATTTGAGTAGATGGACTGCAGCAGTTAAAGAATGCAGCTCACCACCACTTCTTGAATTATTATTGTCACATGTACCTAAATACAGTGAAAAATATTGTTTTGTGTGCAGTACAGGCAGTCAAACCATACAAAGTGTGTTAGGGTAATAGAACTGAGCAAGGAATGCACAGTTATAGCTGCAGAGAAGGTGCACAGAGACCAAGATCAATGTTAAACTTAAAATTTGAGAGATCCATTCTGAAGTCTTATGCAGCGGGGCAGAAGCTATTATTGAATCTATTCATGCATGTATACAAACTTTTACATCTTTTAGCCAGTTGAAATGTGTACCAGGATGGGAGGGGTCTTTGATTACATTGGTTGCTTTCTCGATGCAGCGGGAAATATAAATGAAGTCAATGGACGGAAGAGATAACAAGGTGTAGAGCTGGATGACCCGAAACGTCAGCTTCCCTGCTCCTCTGATGCTGCCTGGCCTGCCGTGTTCATCCAGCTCTACACGTCGTTATTTGAGACTCTAGCATCAGCAGTTCCTACTGTCTCTCAATGGATGGAAGACTGGTTTGCGTGATGGACTGGGCTGTGTTCAGAACTTTCTGTAGTTTCTTGCGATCTTGGAAAGACCAGTTGCCAAAACGCGCTTTAATGCATCTAGATAGGATGCTTTCTGTGGTACATTTATAAAATGGTAACGGTAGGGATGGGCAATAAATGCTGGCCAGCCAACAATGCCCATGTCCCATGAATGAATAAAAGAAATCAGCATATCCTTTTGCTGTGCACTATCATTTATTCTGTCATTCAGTCATTCCTGTCTTCCAGCTTTATCACACTTTGTTCCCATCTCCCTGTCTTGGCTAAAAATTGTTACATCTCAGAGCTTTCCTGTTTCTAATGAAAAGCTATTGACTTGGAATGTTAATTCTAGTTCTCTATCCACAGGCATTGCCAGACCAGCTGAGTATTTATAGCTTTTTCAGCTTTTATTTTAGATTTCCAGCATCAGGAGTGCTTTGCTCGTGTACAAATATCAGAACAGTTCCTTATATAATGCTGCTGTAAATTGGATTTGGGTACAAGCTTTCAAGAGAGGAAACTCATCTAAAACTACACACTCGATTAAAATTTGAAAATGCCATGATTAATGTAATAATCTAGACTTTTATCATGTTCTTTAGCACCATGCAAGACACCTCTTCAGATACAATGGCTTCCAATTGTCTGTGGCCTTATCCCTACAATGGTTCTTCTCATGGCAGTGCTAAAATTTAACGTACCTCAAAGGTAAGATCATTGACTTTGCCTTCTCTTGTCGCATGCTCTGGTTCTATTACAATCCATGTAGCTTATTTAGCAGGAGCAACATCATGGTACATTCTTGATGTACATCCAAGAAACCTGTGCTACTTCATTTTTTGTGCATATCGCACAACGGGCACCTCCCCAACACTTGCACTCTCTCACGCTTTCATTCCCACTATCTTGCTCTCTGTCACACCCTTGCACTCTCTCTCTCATTCTCTTTCATGTCCTCACACTTGCTCTCTCATGCCCATGCATTCCCTCACTGTCTCTGATGTCCTTGCACTGCCTTACGCCTTCACTCTCGCTCTCACACACCATCGCCCTCACACTCCCTCTTTCACGCCCTCACTCACTGGGGCTAATGCCCTTTAATCCTGCTTTCTCTTAAATTTTCACCTGCTTCCTCCTAAACCTTCTCCTACTCTCCCTCATGTACCATTTCCCATTGTTTCTCCTAAATCCTCTATGCTTCTTCTAATCTGCCATCCTTACCTGCTCCGGCCTACATGTGACTCCAAACTTGATGCAACAATGAAATCTGATAGATCAATGAGCCTGACACTGGAAACAATAATGGCAAACTGTAAACAAAACCAATTGCTGGAGAAATTCAGCAGGTCTGACAGCATCTGTAGAGAGAAAGCAGAGTTAAAATTTTGAGTCCAATGACCCTTCTTCAGGACAGACTCAATGTTAATTCTGCTTTCGCTCCACAGATACTGCAAGACCTGATGCACTTTTCCTGCAATTTCTGTTTTTGTTTCAAATTTTCTGCATCTCTAGTTATTTGGTTTATTTTAATGTCAAACCTAATCCTGTCAAAGTTGTCTTAACTAAAATCTGGAAAAGCTATTAAAATGTTATCATTTATCACAAGGAGAGCTAAATACAAAACTAGAGCAGTTATACTTCAGTTTTACAGGCCACTGGTGAGACAATATCTGAAGGACAGCGCATGCTATTGGTAACCTTATTTAAGGAAGGATGAATGTGCTTTGGAGGCAGTTCAGAGAGGTTTGCTACACAAATACTTCTATTGAATGGTTGCCATATAGGGAAAGGTTGGGCAATCTAGGTTTATAAGAATAAGAGATGACTTGATTGAAACATACAAGATGCTTAGATGTCTTCACAGGGTAGATGTAGAGAGGACAGTTCCTGTCGTGGGGTAACCTAGAACCAGGGGTCTCTGTTTAAATATCAGGGGTCATCCATTTAAAACAGAGATGAGAAATACAGATGAGATTAGAAAGATGAAAAGAAACAATTTCCTCTAAGGGTTGAAAGTCTCTGGAACACTCTCCTGAAAAGATGATGGATGCAGAAGCCTTCATTAATTTTAATGCCAGGATAGATAGGTTCTTGTTAAGCAGGAGACTGAAAGCTTATCTAAAAAATGGGAATACAGATTTGAGATTACCATCAATTAGCCATGATCTTATCTAGAAGGCACAACAGGTTGAATGGCTGTTTCTGCTCCTAATTCGTATGTATGAAATGAGCTGTCCCACAGAATAATCAAGCAACAGTCTGAGACAGTCAGTCTCATAGAAACATAACTTACAGTCAATATTCTGGGCTACATTATTATAATTCCTGCGTATGTCCTCTCCCACCAGCAGGACAGCATCCAATCTGACTATTTAGTCAGACTTGGACATGAAATGGTTATTTTTTGTGGGTTTTCTCTGTTGAGTTAGCAGATCTCATGCCTCAGGATTCCCAAGTTAGAACAAGAGAAATAAGTACGAGTTAGCAGTCAGTTTCCTTCCCTCACTAGTATACAACAATATTTATGAGTCATCACAAAATGCTTTGTACATGGATCAGACCTGATTAATGAGATAACAAGGTGCAGAGCTGGATGAACACAGCAGGCCGAGCAGGAAAGCTGACGTTTTGGGCCTAGACCCTTCTTCAGAAATTTTCTGAATAAGGGCCTAGGCCCAAAATGTCACCTTTCCTGCTCCTCTGATGCTGCTTGGTCTGTTGTGTTCATCCAGCTCTGCATCTTGTTATCTCAGATTTTCCAGCATCTGTTGTTCCTACTAGACCTGATTAATGATTACTCGAATTATTGAAAGACATGGTCCCTGACACAGCATATTTTGCTCAAATTAAAAGGTACATGACAAAGACAGTACCTTAATGTATCTATTCCCAAATCTTTTTTAAAATCTACTCATGTGAGAACAGTTGTAATTGTTAACTGCAATCTATTTCCCTGAACCAAGACTTTCTGATGTAACTCTTAAACTTTCTGATGTAGCTCTTAAACTTTCTGATGTAACTCTTAAACTTTCTGATGTAACTCTTAAACTTTCTGATGTAACTCTTTGAAAAATAGACTTCATCAACTGGTATTTTTTCAGAGCTCATATTTGCCACTTTTATTACTCTAACCCGAAATTTACTGTCCAATTTACTCATGACTGATGTCATTACTGTCATATACTTTTCTTAAAACAGCAATTAATGGAACAATGCAAAGCCATGCTTTCCTGTCAGGACACTTCCAAGTATTCTGTTAATATATTGGGAAGTCTGTCACTCCATGAATTCACCCTCCACTATGTCTAACGCATTCCTGGTTCTGATCACTATCCAGTGATTTCTTACTCCTACTGGAATGTTTGTAGACATCAGGATTGGCAACTTCACATAGATTCACGAGCCCATTGTCAATTTTTTGCCTGTTCATCTATTGTGCAGAATAAAAACAGTCAGGGTACCATGATGTTCAAACTCAATAAACCGATTAACCCAAATTACCATAGTTTTCAGCAGATATCAATTGACTTACAAATTCACATCCATTGTATAGAATTCCAGTTGAACAAACCCCTGTCTATTCATATTGTCCAGTAGATTAAACACCTTCCCATTACCATCCATCATGAAAGGTATCAACAAATCAAACCGCCTTCATGTCTCTATGTGTAATCCCAGCGGTCACAATTGGCTGGATATTTTACCATGGGTGCTTTACCGGCCAAACTAATACGAAACTCATTTGAAGAAAGATGTACATATTACAACAGGGATAAGTGAAGTGATGAGGACCAGGAACTAGAGCTGATATTCCTTGCTGATTCTTGGGAAACTGAAGCCATTGTTACACCCCACAGCTTGGAGGAACTAACACTGTGTAGATTGTGGGTTTAGTCCTGTGTGTGCTGTTGTGTATGGCTTTGTATTCCATCAGCTTTTGTATAATGAAAATCGCCAATTAGAGGAACTAATGGCCTAAAACCAGGCTGTGTAGGTCTCAGGAAGGCTGTGGATATGTTCCATGATGTGGGAAGATGTACAGAGACTGCATAGCCATCTTTATGTCAGAGACAATCTGCTGGTTTAACTTGGCTGTTGTCCTTTACTGCCTTCTCTCGCTTTTACTCAGTCATATTTCCACAGGAAGCTGCTTGTCAGCTTAGCTAAAAATATAAAAATGCAAGCAGGGCACACTCAGACCCTAAAAATAAAAATATGCAGCTGTGAGATCAACTCCAAACCATTAAACAGTGGAGCTCACATCTGTCCTGTCCTCTTGGATTCTATTGGCACTCACTTTAAACTGGCTCCAATCCTTGAACTGCAATTTTTAGATTAATCTATAGGATGCAGCAATCACAGTTTCAGTCTATTGCCCTGGAGTTTATGGTCCTGAATTGCTGCCTTAAGTTGCTTGAATCTTTTGGATGTAGGGATATCAACAGTGCTGTTAGGAAGGGAATCTGGGACTTTGACCCAGTGACAGTGAAGGACCAGTGATATAATTCCAAGGCAGGATGGCATGTGGCTTTGATGGGAACTTGCAGGTGTTCGCATGTATCTTGTCCTTCGACATAGTAACGCTTTTGGGGTTTTTTTTAATGATAATGTGCTGCACTCTCTCAAGATCATTCAGTTGTTCCTGGGGTTCTGTGCTCAGAGCTGAATGCAATATTCCAGCTGATGTCTGATAGAGGCTTTGTATAACTGAAGCACCACAATCTCCCTTGTGTGTTTCAAAACCTTTGCGATGAAGGTCTTTAGTAGTTTTTGATTACTGTACTTGTGCATCGGCCTTTGGTGATTAAAATGTGTGGATGCCAAACACTTTTCTACATCACAATTCTATTCTCTTGTTATTAAGAATCTAATTCAATTAAACTTCCTAAATTGCAGCGGATTATTTCACTCTTCCCAACATTGACTTCCATCTGCAGTAGATTTTCAGTTCTCAGTCATCGTCCCTTTGAAACGTCCTCTTCGCAGTCAGACAACTGAATGATGGTGGGGAGAGGGTATGGCAGTGAAATTAGTTTTGATTGATCTAGTGATGACATGGTAGGCTGAAAATTTCAATATTGCCCTATGGCAGCATACAAACTTGGTATCTCTGGCTCAAGGCTATGGAGTCAAACCTCACTTTAAACATGAGCACAATTACAGTAGTGAGGTGCATTACTGAGGGAGCTGTGCTTGTTAGATGAAATGTCAAGGATAGGGTCCACTTCCCCATTTTTGTAAATTCTGGATCATATCTTCCTCAACTGGTGTTGCATTCCAGATAAACCCATGAGAGTCCACCCTCTCTCCATTTGCTCAAGAATTCAATGCATACCAAGCAAAGCAAAGAGGGAATGAGGTTTGGAGAGCAATTATATCAGGGTTAGAGAATGCTGAGACCTGGCTGCAGCATCTAATGAAACTGTTCCCAGGTTCCCATGTCACTGTCAGCACCCACAATTTCACTGAAGAGATGACTGATGTAAACATCTGTAAACTGGGTCATTGCATTTATGGAGCTATCAGATCTTGCACTCATTTAACATTTGAAAATAAAAGTCAGAACTGCATGTTCTGTTAAAACAACCATAATACCCTTAGGTTTCTTCTATTGTACGTGTGTGTATGGCAGCCTTGTGGATGCAATTTTCAATATAATACAAAAATGACTCTGCGTTGGCTGCATGGTTGTACTTCAAAAGGAACTAATTTTGTGTGACCTTTAAATGAGATACACTAAGATATAAAATTAGGGTGTGACACCAAATCCCCCTCACTCAGTAATTCACTTTGTTTTTTACAGACTATGGAAGACAGTGTGGGTGATGCCCCCTGACCCAGCTCCATTCTTTCAACCACTGTTTAAGGACCATGGAGGAAATTTCACGGTAATGTTTCAACTCCTGTTTAATGAGAGTTAGGGATTGGGGACTTTTACAGCACAAAGAAAATGTCTCAACTCTTTGCAAATTAAAATACAGTACATTTAAATGTAATTATGGTAAAGAGTGACAAATCCCATTCCTTTTCTTTCTTTTAGCTTTACTGGTTGTATTCTCTGTCACCATGTCTTCTTTCCCCTCTCCCCACTCCTATGGGACTATCTGTTCTTTCCTGTCTGCAGTTGGACTCAACATTGTTCTGCCATTCTCACAATCTGATCACTTCATCTGCTCTACCAACACCCTTTCTCCCGAGCACTCCTCCCCTCTGCCGCCCACGATTGCATGAACGCTGTCCCCTCCACACTTCGTCAGCTCTGCTGAAGAGTCACCTAGACTTCAAACGTTAGCTTACTCTCTCTCCATGGATGCTGCCTGACCTGCTGTGATTTCCAGCAATTTTTGTTTTCAGTACAGTTTCCTCCATCTGCAGTAATTTGCTCGAAAATAGAGAAGGGGATTCGTGCCAGTGATACTCTTAACCTCAGAGATGATGGGAACTGCAGATGCTGGAGAATTCCAAGATGATGAAATGTGAGGCTGGATGAACACAGCAGGCCAAGCAGCATCTCAGGAGCACAAAAGCTGACGTTTCGGGCCTAGACCCTTCATCAGAGAGGGGGATGGGGGGAGGGAACTGGAATAAATAGGGAGAGGGGGGGAGGCGGACCGAAGATGGAGAGTAAAGAAGATAGGTGGAGTCCCTGAGGTTGGTCCGGAGGGAGGAGGGTAACTTCTTCAGGTTAGGCATCCCTGGAAGAGGCTTCGCAGTGAGGTTAAAATAGTATCAGAGATGATGGGAACTGCAGATGCTGGAAATTCCAAGATAATGAAATGTGAGGCTGGATGAACACAGCAGGCCAAGCAGCATCTCAGGAGCACAAAAGCTGACGTTTCGGGCCTAGACCCTTCATCAGAGAGGGGGATGGGGGGAGGGAACTGGAATAAATAGGGAGAGGGGGGGAGGCGGACCGAAGATGGAGAGTAAAGAAGATAGGTGGAGTCCCTGAGGTTGGTCCGGAGGGAGGAGGGTAACTTCTTCAGGTTAGGCATCCCTGTTTTCAAAGACTCCATACCCACAAATGAGCAGGACAGATGGGATATAGAAAATACCATGCAGCAATTGTGAGAAACACTACATAGGACAGATGGGCAGGAAACTCACCACCAGGATACATAAACACTAGCTTGCAGCAAATGGCATGACCAATCCTCCCTGCATGGGTTGCATGGTGGGCATTGGTGTCAGGACACCTGTAGCACCGTCTGCAGTTGCAGGGAAAGGTGCTGGGGCTGGTGGGTTTAGTGGGGAGTGTGGAGCAGACGAGGGTGTCATTGGAGAGAGCAGTTCCTCCAGAAGGCAAATAAGGATGGGAAGGGAAATATATCCTTCGTAGTGAGGTCATTTTGACGGTGGAGGAGAATGATGCGTTGAATCTGGAGGTTAATGGGGTGATAGGTGAGGGCAAGGGAATTCAATCTTTTTTTTTATTGTGGGGAGTGGGTGTGAGGGCTGAGGTGTGGGAAATGCAAGAGATGGTCGAGGGTGTTCTTCTACCACTGTTGGGGTGGGGGGGGGTGGGAAATTGTGGTTCTTGAAAAATGAGGACATCTAGGATCTGTAGGACTGGAAAGCCTCGTCCTGGGAGTGGAGGTGGAGGAATTGGGAATAGGGGATCGCATCCTTGCAGGAAGGTGGGTCAGAGGAGATGTAAGCTAGGTAGCTGTGGGAGTTGGTGGACTTGAAACGGGTATCAGTTTTGAGGTGGTCACGAGATGGAGACAGGGGTCCAGGAAGGAGAGAGAGGTATCAGAGATGGTCCAGATGAACTTAAGGTGGGGGTGGAAGGTGTCTGGTACACTTGCCCCCGTCTCCTTGACCTGTCCGTCTTCCATCCCACCTACCCACCCCTCCCTCCTCACTGTTCAACCCCCATCCAAACTCCCTAGCTGCACTCACCTTTTATGAGCTTCATCCCCACCTCCTTGCCCTGTCCGTCTTTTCTCCACCGTCGATCTTCTATTGTTGCCTCCCTCTCTCTCCTTATTTCAGAGCCCCCTCTCCCTCCCCCATTTCTGAAGAAAGGTCTAGACCCGAAACATCAGCTTTCCTGCTCCTCTGCTGCCTGGCCTGCTGTGATCATCCAGCTCCACAATTTGTTAACTCAGACTCCAGCATCAGCAGTTTGTATCTCTAACTCTAGTCTTTTGTCTTAGGTATGTCTACCCCATGCATCTACTCTTTGTTTGTCTGTGTCTGTCTGTCTGGAAGGGTTGAGTTGCCCTTTCGCACTTGCTAATGAGTTCTGGTGCCTCTCTGGTTTCCAGTTGTCACTCAAAGTATGCACCAATTGTCACATGCATCTCACATGTTAGAGTTGGAGTTGTTTGTTTGTTCGCTGAGCTGACTGGTTTTCATGCCAGCGTTTCGTCTCCGTTCTGGGTGGCAATATCAGTGTTGTGTAGCCTCCGCTGAAGCGCTGTTGGGACCAGGCTTCCATGAATTCTTGTGCTTGTCTCTGTCTCGCTTGTCGTAGTACTGTAACTTTGTCCCAGTCAAATTGATGTCCTTCTATGTTAGAGTGTATTGAAACAAGGGAGAATTGGTCATGCCATTTGCTGCAAGCTAGTGTTTATGTATCCTGGTGGTGAGTTTCCTGCCCATCTGTCCTATGTAGTGTTTCTCACAATTGCTGCATGGTATTTTCTATATCCCATCTGTCCTGCTCATTTGTGGGTATGGAGTCTTTGAAAACAGGGATGCCTAACCTGAAGAAGTTACCCTCCTCCCTCCGGACCAACCTCAGGGACTCCACCTATCTTCTTTACTCTCCATCTTCGGTCCGCCTCCCCCCCTCTCCCTATTTATTCCAGTTCCCTCCCCCCATCCCCCTCTCTGATGAAGGGTCTAGGCCCGAAACGTCAGCTTTTGTGCTCCTGAGATGCTGCTTGGCCTGCTGTGTTCATCCAGCCTCACATTTCATTATCTTGGAATTTCCAGCATCTGCAGTTCCCATCATCTCTGATACTATTTTAACCTCACTGCGAAGCCTCTTCCAGGGATGCCTAACCTGAAGAAGTTACCCTCCTCCCTCCGGACCAACCTCAGGGACTCCACCTATCTTCTTTACTCTCCATCTTCGGTCCGCCTCCCCCCCTCTCCCTATTTATTCCAGTTCCCTCCCCCCATCCCCCTCTCTGATGAAGGGTCTAGGCCCGAAACGTCAGCTTTTGTGCTCCTGAGATGCTGCTTGGCCTGCTGTGTTCATCCAGCCTCACATTTCATACTCTTAACCTCAGTACAGTATAGAGAAACACAGTTACAAATTACTTTAGGCTCATATTTGTACTTGAAATGGATGCCACATGTGGAAAGATCACCTTAAATAAGACACAAAAACAGAAATTGTTGGAAAACCTGAGCATGCTGAGCCGCATCAGTGGAGAGAAATCAGAGTTAATGTTTCGGTTTGAGTGACCCTTCCTTAGAATCAGTTTTGATCTGATCTCAGCTTTTCTGATCACCACCAGAGCAGACTCTGAAACTGCTTATCCCCAAGATAGTAGGAACTGCAGATGCTGGAGAATCTGAGATAACAAGGTGTAGAGCTGGATGAACACAGCAGGCCAAGCAGCATCAGAGGAGCACAAAAGTTGACGTTTTGAGCCCAGACCCTTCTTCAGAAATGGGGGAGGGTACGGGGGTTTTGAAATAAATAGGGAGAGAAGGGAAGGTGGATAGAAGATGTTTAGAAGAGAAGATAGCTGGAGAGGAGACAGACAGATCAAAGAGGCAGGGGTGGAGCCAGTAAAGGTGAGTGTAGGTCAGGAGGTAGGGAGGGGATAGTCAGTCCAAGGAAGACAGACAGGTCAAGGGGTTAGGATGAGGTTAGTAGGTAGGAGATGGGGGTGCGGCTTGAGGTGGGAGGAGGGGTTAGTTCGGAGGAAGGACAGGTTAGGGAGGCGCAGACAAGCTGGGCTGATTTTGGGATGCGGTAGGGGGAGGGGAGATTTTGAAGCTTGTGAAGTCCACATTGATACCATTGGGCCGCAGGGTTCCCAAGCGAAATATGAGTTGATGTTCCTGCAACCTTCGGGTGGCATCGTTGTGGCAATGCAGGAGGCCCAGGATAGACATGTCATCTAAGGAATGGGAGAGGGAGTTGAAATGGTTCCCGACTGGGAGCTGCAGTTGTTTAGTGCAAACTGAGCATAGGTGTTCAGCAAAGCGGTCCCCAAGTCCCCACATGGTTTCCCCAAAGTAGAGGAGGCCACACCAGGTACAGCGGATGCAGTATACCACATTAGCAGAGGTGCAGGTGAATATCTGCTTGATGTGGAAAGTCATCTCGGGGCCTGGTTTGGGGGTGAGGGGGGTAAGGGGGTTGTAGGGGTACTTCCTGTGGTTACAGGGAAAAGTGCTGGGGTGGTGGGGCTGGAGGGGAGTGAGGAGCGGACAAGGGAGTCACGGAGAGAGTGGTCCCTCCTGAAAACAGATAAGGGTGGGGAGGGAAATGGAGAGCAATGATGTTGTTTCCAACTGACCCCCAGCTGTACCAGGCCATCTAGCACTCCTGGGCCTGTCATTTCTCTTCCTGAATTTGATCTGGAACATGAGTTCCCTTTAGCTGACATGGGAATTGATCCCTGACTTGTTGAAAAGGTCAGTTAGCAAAGAGAGAGTCAAGGCAAATGGACTGTTTACATTTAGAGTGCTTATCACTTTGACATATTTCTATATGCAACATGATATGAATGTCATTGAGTTCAGAGGGTGTTATTATGTAAGTCAACCCAGCAGCCAGAACTGAATATCGTTACATGATGCAACTTATTTGGATGAAACATCATCAACATGAAAGGCTGGGTTTTGTTTTCCAATGGGCCTCAGTACCTTGACATCAGGACCAAAGGGATTGTTTAGCCCTTGGAAGAATCCAGCCCAAACTTTTAGGATGATGACTTTTAGGGTGTGAGGGATGAGTTGCAGGAAATGCGGGAAACACGGTCAAGGGCGTTCTCGACCACCGTGGAGGGGATGTTGCAGTCCTTGAAAAACGAGAACAACTGAGATGTACAGGAGTGGAATGCCTCATCCTGGGAGCAGATACGGCGGAGGCGAAGGAATTGGGAATAGGGAGTGGCATTTTTGCAAGAAGGTGGGTGGGAGGAGGTGCACTCTAGGTATCTGTGGGAGTCAGTGGGCTTGAAATAATTTTGGTTTCTGGGTGGTTGCCAGAGATGGAGAAAGTGAGGAAGGAGAGAGAAGTATTAGAGATGGTCCATGTGGACTTAAGGTTGGGGTGGAAGGTGTTGGTGAGGTGGATGAACTGTTCGAGCTCCTCGTGCTCCCACATCAGCTTTCCTGCTCCTCTGATGCTGCTTGGCCTGCAGTGTTCATCCAGCTCTACACCTTGTTATCCCAACCTAGTATCAGTTGGTTATTTTTCAGGTGTGCCTGTACCTTTCAGGATAGGACTTCAATTCCAAAAATGTTTTGCCACGTCTTGCCTTGTGCTTCATTTAAAAAACAACTTTTCCTTTTGTTGCCATCGGTTCTTATGCCAATATAAATGATCAGATTATAATGATGATCTCTGGCTGACAGGCCTTCTGCCAATGAAAATACTTTATCTGACTCCCGAGTTCCGATCCCTTATGATTTCGAACATATCAATCCAATCTGAATTCTGACCTTCTTTTCTTTCCTGCTTCTCCAATCTATCCATGTAACCAAAGACACTCATCCCAGGAAACATTCTTGCAAATCTTTTCTGCACCTCTTTAATGCCATTATATCCTTCCAAAAATACCGTGTCCATTGTGGGATTCAATACTTCAGCTGAAATAGAACCACTGTTTTTTGTAGAATCACTGTAACTTACTTGCCTCTATTTAAAAGCCCAAGGATCCCATTCACCTTTATAGCCTCTTTCTCAATCTGCCCTATCAACTTCACAAATTTTATGCACATTTTATCCATAGGTCTCTCTGCTCCTGCAATGTTTTTTTTTAAATTGTCACCATTTTATTAGATACCTTCTCCTCATTTGTTTTTCGAAATGTATTACTTCACATTTCTCTGCATTAAAGTTAATTTGCTACAAGTCCACTGATTCACCAAACTAACTCCTCCTGAAATCTATCATTATTCCTCTCATAGTCTAAGATACTTCCAAGTTTTGCATCATTTGTAATTTTTAATATTACACATCCAAGTCTAGATATTTACTATATATTGAGGAAAGCGGTGGTCCTAAGGTCAATCCCTGAAGAAACCCACTGTATACTTTCCTCTAATATGAAAAGTAACTGTTCTCCACCACTGTTTCCTGTGACTCAAACAACTTCATATCCATACTGTCCTGTTATTTCATGAGGTTCAACATTACTTGTAAGCCCACTGTGTGGTACTTTATCAAATGCCTTTTGGAGGTTCATAAAACCACACCAACCACAGTACCCTCATCACTCTCACTGTTACCTCATCAAAAAACCTAATAAAGTTCACTCAACAAATCTTAGCTAGCTTTCCTTAATTAATCCATGTTTACGCAAGTGATTGTTAATTTTGTCCAAAGGCACAGCTTCTAAATTTTGTTCCATCATGGAGATTAAACCGGCTTGGAGTTGCTGGACTTAACTTTACACCCTTTATTTAAAACATATACATTTTTCCAAACCTCTGGCTTTAAGGCGAGATCAAAGCCAGTGCCTCCTCAATTTCCAGCTCTACTTCTCTCTGTCTTCTGATGCACCTGATCTAGTGTTGTTGAATTCAACAACAACTATTTATATTTAGATAGTGCCTTTGACGTAATAGAATTTGGTAAAGAGGCTTCAGAGAAAAATGATAAAATAAGCGATACCAAGTAAAAAGAAATCACATGATCAAAATAATGTTAAATTAAATAGGTTTCAAAGATAGTCTTAAAGAATCAAAATAAGGTAGCGAATTATAGAAAGAAATTTGCAAAGCTTTGGTTCTAAACATTTGAGTTCAACAATGGCAGACTGACTGAAATCTGGAATTCACGATAGGTTAAAGTTAGAGGAGCACAGACATCAGACTGGGTTGTATGGCTGGAGAAGGTTGGAGATAGGAAGGGGGTGACACCATGGAAATATTTGAGGAAGAAAGGAAAAATGAATATTAAACTCAAGAGGCTTTTGGTTAGTGTGCATAGAGATAATAGATGAAAAAGGAATTTGCTGCAACTTTAGACACATCAACACAGTTTTAAATGGTCTCAAATTTACCGGGGATAGAATGCACCAGGATTGCATTGGGTTAGTCAAGTCTAGAAGTAATGAAGGCATGAATGAGCATTTTAGTAGCAGATGAACTACAACAGAGGTGTATCACATTGGATGATGTTAAGAAAGTAGAAATGGGTGGTTTTAGTGCTGATATAAATGAGTTTGTTTGATTAGCCATATTTGGCTGGTTTGCAGAGCAGTGATGCCAACAGTGTGGGTTCAATTCCCTCACTGGCTGAGATTACCATGCAGGGATCTTGTTCTCAACCATCCCCTCACTTGTCATCTCTCTTTAGTAACAGAAGCCCTATGGTCTGGTAGGGCTATGGTGACTTCTTCTTTTTTAAATATAGCCAGCCTCCTTTTTATCAATATTTAATCCATCCAGTGTCTCAACTACTTCCTCTTTTGCAATTATTTTGGCAGAGTTTGCTTCTTTGGTCAAGACAGATGGAAGTTGCTCATTCAGTATCTCAACTACGCCCTCTGCTGCCATACATCAGTCCTCTGAACCTTGACTTGGTTTCAGACCTTTTACAACCTTTTTACTGTCCATGTGCCCATTGAAGACTTGTGAATGGCTGCCTGTTTCTTCTTATACTCTTGCTATGCTTCTCATATTTTTTTCACTTTCCATCTGAATTTTGTGTATTTAGTCTGGTTCTATTTTGTATTCTCAATCTGAAGCTGGTCTTTTCTCTGCTTCACTCTAGTCTCTATGCCTTTCTTCAACCAGGCATCTCCAGCTTTGTTTGTCTCACATTCCCCTTTTCATGGGAATATATCTCAACTGTACCTAAAAGATCTCCTCTTTAAAGGCAGCATACCTTTCATTATATTTTTGATTGCCATTCTATGATTCCAATTTATCTGTACTCACCTCATTCAAATTGGTTGTCCTCCAATTTAAGTATTCAATTGATTTATTCCAGTATCCAATAAGGAATCTCCATTCATATCAGAAGTATGAGCCTGGATGGAGTAAAAATGAAAGATTTATGAATTGTCTGGCTGGCCTGTAGTTAAATATAATAAAATGTGAGGCTGGATGAACACAGCAGGCCAAGCAGCAGTGCTCCTGAGATGCTGCTTGGCCTGCTGTGTTCATCCAGCCTCACATTCTATTATCTTGGAATTCTCCAGCATCTGCAGTTCCTATTATTTCTGTAGTTAAATATGATGTGTAGCTTCTGGGGCCTACACTATTCAGTTTCACCACTAGATGTCACGGGTACACTACAGCCATGTCTTACCACACAACTGCTTGTCTCACCGCACACTGTTACTTATTTGCTGACGTACAATAAATATTGCTGATTAGAGAACTGTTTGCAATCGAAGGAGTGAGAGGGGTACAGAGGGAAGCTGAAAACTATTGCTAAAATATGATTGTTAGAGATTTTTTTTAAAAACTTTCTAATTGGGCCAATCAATACTCCCAGGAAAAGTTTGTTTTATTCTTTGAAACGATGTGAGTGCCAATTGCTGTTGCTCTTCATTTACCTTTGAGAAGGAGGAGCAGAATTCTCAAACTGCTGCAGTCCATCTGATTTGGTATGCCTACCTGTTAGGGAGGAAGCCCCAATGTTTTGATCCAGTAACAATGAAGGAGTGATGATATAGTTCAAAGTCAAGATGGAATGTGGCTTGAAGGAAAATTTCAGGTGGTAAGGTGCACATACATCTGCTGTTTGCTAACCTAAGCAAAAGGGGTCATGGGTTTGGAAGGTGCTGCCAAAGGAGCCATGGTGAATTACTGCAGATCATCTTGTAAATGGTACACTGCTGTGCACCAGTGGTGGAGAGACATAATGTTTAAGACGGTAGAGATAGTCGATGGGTTGCAAGTCAAGTGGGCTTCTTCATCTTTATTGCAATCGAGATTTCTTAAGTATTGTTGAAATTACATTCATCCATTCCATCATGCTCCTCACTTATAGATGGTGCACAGGCTTTAAATAACATGCTGCAATACATAGAGTAAATCGTCCTTTACACTCAATACATAGGACTGAACGCAGTAGGAGTCTCACTGTCCAATCGTACACTTGCAGAATACATACAGAACAGATTGGATATAAAACAGAATGGGAAAATCTCACTTACAATTTAGCAAATTTCAAGGATTTTACATGTGGCAGCCTGCACACAACACCCTATCTTCCCTATTGTTCCAGGGCATTCCCATGCTATTCCCACTACCAAAGTTTCTCCACAGCTGTGTATCAATGTCATTGCCAGTTCCCACCCAACCCCAGCCACTGTAAGTTGTTACAGGGCAGCAACTGCCTTTGCAAAATTCCTTGCACCACATTGAATCTTAATAGATTGCAGTTAAGCGTCACTGAACACGTTTTTTGACCAAAAGGAATGTTCAAAAAAAAATTTGATGCCCACAGATGCCAAATGTTGACCTTATTAAGACAAAGAGAATAAAAACATCCGGCATTTGTTGCAGTGACAGGAAACTGTTTCAAGTACATTGTGCTTCAAACTGATGCATTCTCAGATACTTGAAGATTAAGGAGATATATTTCCTGTCCCCTTCAATGTTGCACTGATCAAGGCCCACATCTGGCTCTTTCTTTCAACAGTAACTGTTTGTAGATGGCTGACAGTAGTAAATACATTGAGTAGATGAATGAATGAATACTAGACCTGTTTGAAATCCAAATGATGTAAAACCCTTTCCCATTTAGCCTCAATGTACAGAACCCCAATGGACCAAGACTCTTCCTAGTGATTTAGAATCAGCAGTGTCAGGAGAGGAAGGGATCCATACCCAAGGAAGAATCAGTACCTCTAGGGGAGATGAGAGCCTGAAACCCAATGTGAGTCAGCAGCTTCAGGGAAGACCTGGATAAAAAATAAAAACAAAGTTGCTGGTAAAGCTCAGCAGGTCTGGCAGCATCTGTGGAGGAGAAAACAGAGTTAACGTTTTGCGTCCAGTGACCCTTCCTCAGAACTGGATAAAGTTGGACTCCACGGTGACTTGCAAAAGAATGGATCAGATTGAGAAGTCTTTCACTACAAGTAACCTTGCCTCCTAGATTAACAATCCCATCGTATCAGGGGTGAAGTCTCTTAAAACCGCCAGCTGCAATGACTCCAGAGGGAGTCATGTAATATATATTAACTGGCTTGGGTACATAGATTCAGGCCAGAGAATATAGTTAAGTCCTGGGCATTGCATTTTGGAGCTCCAAGTTTAAACAAAAGCTTTGACTGAGTTGGCCACCTTCATTGGCTGAATTTTTCCTTTAATAGGCTAGTTACCCAGCAATTGCACAGTGCTGTCAATGAAGGCTAAAGCTTTGAGCCCAGGATTCAGGCGTCAGTTTATAATTCAGATTGATTAATCCAGAAGAATACTCCAGTGCATAAGTGATTCTCCTGCTGTCCTGGTTAGCTTTGCACCCTCAATCAAGTTAATTATTCAACACCATAACAGAAAATGTTGGAAATACACAGTAGACACAGAGGCATCTGTGGAGAGAGAATCTGGATAAATGGATAGAATTTTCCCAGCAGACCCAAAGGTGGGCTTGGTGTAGGGTGGTGGCAAGAAGGGAGGAAATATGTCAATGCTCCCTGATACATTCACATAGCTGGGCAGGACACCAAGAGGAAGCCCTATGTGTGAATGGGTAAACAGGTGAATGGTGGTGGGCAGCCAATTCAATAAGCAAGTCTTCCATTAGAAGCGATTTGAAGGGTCAGAATTTTTCCAGCATCAATGACGACTGATCACCATACTTCATCCTCTTCCCCACAGCAACTAACACAGTGCTCCTGCACCAGGGTGGAAGGCCATTAGAGACTAAACCACACAAAGAACCCAACTCTAACATAGGGAGTTTTCACTTTGTACTGAGGCATTTGTTATTTGGTCCTTCTGAACATTGTTTAGATTTATGTATCCAAGTGTCCTCCCTTTAAAGCACTCTCAAAGTCTCGCATCTTCCTCAGCAAGCCTCAACAACACACAGCTCTCCCAGTTGGTTTCTCATCTAACTGGACCAGTGTTAATGGAGGGATGTACAGAGGTAGCCAGCTCTCCCCTGGTGACTCTGAGGAGAGTCATCATCCTAAAAGTTTGGGCTGGATTCTTCCAAGGGCTAAACAATCCCTTTGATCCTGATGTCAAGGTACTGAGGCCCATTGGAAAACAAAACTCAGCCTTTCATGTTGATGACGTTTCATCCAAATAACTTGCATCGTGTAACGATATTCAGTTCTGGCTGCTGGGTTGACTTACATAATACCACCCTCTGAACTCAATGACATTCATATCATGTTGCATATAGAAATATGTCAAAGTGATAAGCACTCTGAATGTAAACAGTCCATTTGCCATGACTCTCTCTTTGCTAACTGACCTTTTCAACAAGCCAGGAATCAATTCCCTTGACAGCTAAAGGGAACTCATGTTCCAGATCAAATTCAGGAAAAGAAATGACAGGCCCAGAGGCGCTAGATGGCATGGTACAGCTGGGGGTCAGTTGGAAACAACATCCTTCCTTCCCCTCCCCCATTTCTGAAGAAGGGTCTAGGCCCGAAACGTCAAGCTTTCCTGCTCCTATGATGCTGCTTGGCCTGCTGTGTTCATCCAGCTCTACACCTTGCTATCTCATCATTGCTCCCAGTTTGAGGTATAAAAGAAGAATCTTACATTAGTTCCCTTTTCAAAGAGGAATTCTCACCATTCAGATCCTTTTTGAAATGACTAAATGTCACCATTTGATCTCACTTCAAAGGTCTCACTGTAGAATTTTATTGCAGAGAGAATACTATTCAGCCCGTTACACCATTCCAGCTTTTTAATATCTATTCTAATATCCATTGTCTTGCCCTCTACTATATCATTTTAGTTTTCAAATATCGGTTCACTTTCTTGTTAAAAACTGATCCGGATTCTGTCTCCTGCTAACCTGGTCCATATTCTAACAACCCTCTCTCTTTATTCTTCAGTTTCAATGTATGTTCACTGGTTACTAATCCATTCATCAGTAGGAACAGGTTCTCTTGATTTATTTATTAAAAACTCCCCAGAACCGACCACCTGAATCCAATCTCTCATTGCTTATGTTGAATTTCTCTAATCTCAGCATGTAACAAAATCTCTCAGCCTTCAAATCATCCTGATCAATACTTCTGCACCATCCCAATGGCCTTAATATTGTTCCTAAAGCAAGATACCCAAAAATCCCAATTTCAAACTCATAAACATTGGACCAGGAATGGGCCATTTCACCCCTTAATTTATTCTGCTGTCGGATCATGGTTGATCCCCGACCCACCTGAGTTCACCTGTTTGTGCTCCATAGTTCTGACCTAAGAAAAATGTATCAGTTTCCATCTGTAAAATATCAATGTTGGCAGATACATAATGACTTTGACAAAGCTGCACTACTTGCCTTCCTCTTTGCAGATAATCATTTAAACCAATGTTACTGTCCGAGAAAGATCCTCTTTAAAGTAATATCATAGTCAGCACACAATCCCCAGGAGAGATACTGAAGGACCAAAGGTAGCCAATTTCAGCCACTGAATATACAGAACTGGGCAGATTAGCAGCTCTGTGCTGAGTACATTTCCTCAGTCCTGCTGAAAGATGCATACAACAGCACTGAATGAGAATAGAGTAGTCTTGCCCTCCTTTCAGGAAATAACCAACTAAAAGTCAAGCTCTCGATTATAGCTAGAATAGTGAGCACCTCAACAAGTAGCCGGCAAATTGTTACCTTTGCAAAAGTCTACTTGGCATGGAGGAAGGAATTTGAAAGGAAGTCAGTAAAACTGTTAAAGACTTTTGAGGTTGATGAAGCCTGAATACCTCATCTCCTTTTAAATGAATGAGATTAGAGTATGGGTCAACTGGATGAATGCGATTTTACAAAAGAACATTCAAAGGCTCAAATTAACACAAATGCAAAGGTGTACACCACTGCACTTAACATTCATGTAAACGTGCATACTGGCCAGCCCTGGATCAGAAACCATTGAATGTTGTTCATGTTTTTTCCTGTTTGATGATCCTTTATGGTACTGTGATCAATCAGCACTAGAGTTGTCAAAGTAACAATAGCAAGTGAGAAAACCTCGAAGCTAGCTCAACACTTTCACAGAGAATGAAAGGCACCACAACAGTTTCCTCTCTACAGCAAACCAGATCAGCAGCTCATTTTAGGAAGAAACAGGAATTAGCAATGCAGGACTCCTTGTCACTGTGGTGACGCTGCTGAGTAAACTTCTCTGCGCTTCACAGTGACAGACACCAGCTTTCATTTTTTTGAAAAAGCCCATTCCAAACAGTAGGAAATTACAGAATGATACTGTACGGAACACATTCAGCCCATCATCCCTGTGTCAGTTCTTTGAAAGAGCTATTCAATTAATCCCACTTCTACCTCTTTTCATCATAGACCTATGCATTTTAATTAATTATAGCATTGCTCCTGCTATTCCTGGACTCGTCATAAAATTAAAAAGATTTTATCAAAATACATAGAATTCCCCAGTTTGCTTGTCTTTTAGAGCCAAGTTAATAGAAAGCCAGACAAGGTTTCTGTGCTCAACAATTTGGAGGTATGTAATTATGAACCATTGGCATATAACACTACTATTTAAAGGAGTTAGTTAGCTCAGTTGGCTGGATGGTTGGTTTACAATGCAGAAGGATGCTGTCAGCAAAGGTCCAATTCATATCCTGGTGGAGGTCACCGTTGAAGATCCCACCTTCTCAACCTGGCCCTTCACCTGAGGCATAGGTTAAGCCACCATCAGCCACCTCTTAACGAGGGAGCAGCCTACAACTTGAAAACTAATCCTTTTGCATATGTTCACTCAGTTAACTCTATTGCATGCTGCTTACCCTGCTTGGCATGTATGTAATTCTGTGTTGTATCTTCCCCAGGCTGGTACCTGACTTTTAGGTATGAGTGTTGCTGCTCCTATCAGGTCCTCCTGCAGTTTTAATTATAATAGGATTGATCCCCTGACTTGGTTGTAATGATAGAGCAAGGAAATGAGGTTACAGATTGTGGTTGAATACAGTTTTGCTGCTGCTGGCAGCTTGCAGCACCTCATTGATGCTCAGTCTTAAGTTAGGATATCTGTTTAAACGCTAGTCCATTTACTACAGTGATCATATCATACAACGCAATGGAGGGTATCTTCAGTGTGCAAGGGGGACTTCATCTATTATTGGCCTGTTACTCCTAGACTTTGTGGCGGTCACTCATTCCCTTTCTGCTGGCATGCTCCTAACTTGAGGTGCGACCAGCTTCTTAAGTGTGCTATCTATATGGGCTGTCTGGATGTGCACAGTGACTTGAGTTCTGAAATCTGAAGCTCGGGTTATTGCAACTAGTGACACTTCCTGTGTGTGTTCACCTAGGCCACATGAAACATCCATGATTACCCACATGCTGAATTTCCACTCAGCTGACCTGCCCAATTATAGCTTAATTTATCAATAAAATTGAGATTGAACTTAGAATTACTCACCCTTACTCACTAATCAGCTACCTCTCCTGTGCATATAAGGCAGGCAGTCAACAGTTACATAAAATATTTACATTCTTCTGTAACCCAGCCATTTACACACCTTTTCTAGAGTAGTAAATAAATCTAGTTACTTGTACACCCAACCCTTACAGTAAATATTCACCAATTAATGACTTTATAATGAGTGCTCTATGTCTTTTTACAGTCTTCTTTTCTTATAATTATTAATAAATGGGAAAAATGTTGAAAGATGCAAACAAAATACTCACCACCTAATCACTTCACTATACATGGATTGCTTTCTCTTTTGTCTTGTGCCTCTGAAGTTTGCTGCTCTCATCAGCTACTCACTTGCCACTTCTTAATGCTATTTAACCTTTTTAATTTATAACCTGCCTATTGTTTAGACTGCACCATCTGCATCACCGAATTCCCTTACTGTACAAGTTCCAAGAGTCACACTCTGTTAGCTGGACTCAGTGACAAACTGTTATCTTTTGACAGGCGTAATCCATTTTAGCTGCTTGAATATATCCCATCTTTCATTGGGAACATAGCTAATTTACGACCTATCCCCAGAAATCTGCCTTTGAACTATATCCTTAAATATCTTGATTAACAAAAATATTTCAGTTGTAGATTTACAATTAATAATTCATGTAGCATCAGTTGTTAGTTGCAGAAGAGAGTAATCAATTAATCACTACCCTTTTTATTTCCTAATTTCACTCCTAAAAGATATGATTCTAATTTTTTTTAGTACTGCCTTAGCCCTAACCAGTGAAAATAGTTTCTGCATACAATAACTGAATACCCTAGTCTCTTCAAAAACTTCCATCAAATCAGCCCTAGATTGTGTAATGTAAATAATCAGCTCACAACGTCATTCTAGATGGAAATAATGAAGAGGTTTGTCATACAGATTACATATATATAAATGGCACTATAAAACGGGAGTATAATCACAAAGTTTGTGAAATTATGAAAGCATTACAGAATGCAGCTCCTACATTGAATGAGACATGTCAGTTTGTAAGAATGGAAATTAGATTCTTGACCAATAAAGGGACAATAGTAAATCTTCAATAAACAAAAGCCATAAGTGACTTCTCACAATCAAAGAGTATAAATGATGCCCAAAGATTTCTGAGAATGGTCAACAGACTAAATTAATTAATTTCAAATTACATAGTCTTCAAGAAAACCGTAGCATTTCAAGGCACAATTTTTTTTCCGTTGTCCTGGTACATTGTCATCCTAGTACTCCCCTGGCTGTGGTCACAGATGCATTCTTAACAGGTTTGCAACAGTTGCAATTTTCGAAATTAAGTTGATCTACTTCATGTACAAAGCATCAACTGAACTCGAACAGCAATACCAAACAATAGAGATTTCGATATTTATACGGGGATGTGAGCAATTCTCAAACTACCTGATGGAGGGATTAACATTTCAAATTGAGACAAACCACAGAACAGCAGTTACACAATTGGATTCCAAAGAGACAGTCAAAATGGCTTTATGTATCTAGGGGTTTAGACTGAGCCTGACACTTTATGATTACACAAACAGTGTATAATGCCAAGAAAAACTCAGCTCACAGCTGAGGTCTTGTCTAGAGTTGCAGTGCACCAAGTTCCTTTATTCATTTACAGGATGAGGGCATTGCTGGATAGGCAGCATTTATTGCCCATCCCTCATTGCTCAGAGGGCAGTCAAGAGTCAACCACATTGCTGTGAGTCTGGAGTCACATGTAGGCCAGACCAGGTAAAGATGGCAGTTATCCTTCCCTGAAGTACACTAGTGAACCAGATGGGTGTTTTCCTGACAATCGACAATGGATTCATGGTCATCTTTAGATTCTTAATTCCAGATATTTATCGAATTCAAATTCCACCATCTGCCGTGGCAGGATTTGAACACCGGTCCCCAGAACATATCTAGGTTTCTGGACTAACAGTCCAGCGATAATAATACCACTAGGCCATCACCTCCCCATTAAGTTAAAGCAGAAAATCTAGTCTTTATTTCAGACAATGGAGCATCTCTTTCAGTCAAAGTAAATCCTTTACCAGCTTTTAGGAAGTTACAAGACATCAGAGAAGTACAAAAGGCAGTGGTAGAATGTGCCCATTTCAAGAAATTCTGCCAAGAAGGTAATCAAAGTACGTTCTAAACAATCAGCTCCTATGGAAATATCATAAATAGATGAACCATTTGACCATAGTCGACACTAGTCTTTAATTACAGGCTAATAAAATGAAAGGCTATAATTTAGTCTGTAATCTATATTGGTGGTGGGTCATCTTTCTCTGCCTCACTTAGCTTCCACAACTCCCTCAACTGTTTTCGCCATCTAAAGTCAGAAGAGAATACTGGGGGAGAAGGAACTGCAGATGCTAGAAAAGCTGCATCAGAGGAGTGAGAAGACTGATGTTTCAGGCCCAGACCCTTTTAGGCCCAAAATGTCAGCCTTCCTGCTCCTCTGATGCTGCTTAGCCTGCTGTGTTCATCCAGCTCTACATCTTGTAATATGAGAGAATACTGGGGGCTCCTGTTTCCAGGTTACTGCCTCTGTTTTCTAAGAAACTATTACATATGAACAATCTGAAGGTGCAGTAGGATAGGGAAGAAACTCTATTGAACTCTGCTTGACTAACTGAGCTCAAATTACCACATACATCCCCAACTACACCTCCCACAGACACCTTATACCACACAAACCTAGGCCTGACAATTTTTCAGTGTACGTGAGACCCCACCTCTTCTCCCCTTCTTTTTACCGCTGCCAGACGCAAAACTCTACCTCTCCCCACCAGACCTGATTACCACCACCCCCAACCCAAAATACCCCCATATACTCTTTACACTCCTCATGGCAAGCTTCCCATCTTGTTCCCTGGCACACTACCCATCTGGCACCTGGGCTTTAAAACAGATGACCTCAGAGTAAGTGGCTGATGTGGTTTTGATCTTCCAGAATTGTCTACTTTTTAGAATGTTCCCAATAAATTCTAAAGCAGTAAATCTAAGATTGCTAACCAAAAATGGAAAAATGAGAAAGAAAACTGAAAACTATAGCCTAGTTAATCTTGTGATCAGAAATAATGGGAACTGCAAATGCTGGAAAATCCGAGATAACAAAGTGTGGAGCTGGATGAACACAGCAGGCCAAGCAGCGTCTTAGGAGCACAAAATCTGGTGTTTCGGGCCTAGACCCTTTTCTGATGAAGGGTCTAGGCCCGAAACATCAGCTTTTGTGCTCTTAAGATGCTCAGCCTAGTTAATCTGCTGTCAGTGTCGGAAACAACTATTAGAATATATTATTAGAAACGTTAGAATACCATGTTATTAAGCAGAATTAACATGAGCTTTTGAAAACAAAATTGCATTTGAGCTTGAGTACAACAAGGAACCAGTGGATGTGAGCTGAAGAGAAATTTATTCTCTCAAAAGTTAGTAAATTTTTGCAGTTCTCTACTCCAGAAACCTGTCAGTGCTTAGTTGCTGAGCATGCTCAGACAGAAGGTTTGACAGAATTGTTTGATACTAAGGGAATTAAAGTACGCTGGGATTCTGCAGGAAATTGGAACTGAGAAACAAGATCAACCATGATCTTGTTTAATGGTGGAACATGATAAAAGGATTGTATAGCCTACACCTGTTCCTATTGATTATGCTCATTGAAGCTAAGACACAGTTTTCTGAAAAGATTAAAAGAGCTTTAGTTTCAACTGCACTAACGTGTGCCGTACCTGTTTGGGAATCTTTGATATGAGAGTGGAAAGGAATTTTTACCTTTGATAATCTTCACCTCAGCAGTAGTCTCCAGCCTCTTTCTCTACTTGTTACTCTACATTATTGTTAATATCAGATTCAATATTAGTCTTTGCTTGACAGCTTAGTTTCTTCTGAGATAAAGGATCCAAATGCTATGTGATCTCTCCAGCCTGATCAGTTTTCTACACTGACTCAATCTCCCCTGGGAACTTAGTCCTGTGAATACTTAATCAGGCACCTGTTCCTGTCACAGTATCCAAACAACTCTTAATTAGGTATCTTCTCCTGGGCCTGGAGATGCTGAAAGCAGAGGAGGTAGAAGGTCTGGTAAGGGCTAAGTGAGCCAGAGGAAGATGACCCATGATCAATACAGACCATGGGCTTTAATTTTATGATATTCTATGTGGCTGTGACAAATGTAAGCTTTCTTTCTCTCATTTTCCTTGATTGGTCTTTGAAACAGATGACCAGTTGATCCTTCTTCAGCACTTCTCCACTGCTTTCCAACTGGGTAGGATTGCATTCATGTCATTCCAATTTTATCTAATCACAGCCAGTGAAAAGCCTGCATTGGCTTCTCTTCCTGCTCCTGCACTTTTACTGCTAGTTTTCCATTAAGGATCTATACTTGGCCCATCCTATATCACGATACTGCCACTTAGCAATATCATTGTAAGGCTAACTTGCACTGATGAAACCCAGTTTTATCTCATCACCACTTCTCTCAACTCCTGCAGTGTTGCTAAATTGTCAGGCTGTTTATCCGACATCTTGTCCTGGGTGAGCAGAAATTTCCTCCACTCAAAGAAACGACTGAAGCCATTCCTTTCTGCCTGCAAACACAATCCCCAGTCACCAACTCTATCCCTGTGTCTAGAAACGGTCTGAGATTAAATTAGTCCGTTCACAACCTTTGTGTCACAGTTGATCCTGAGATAAGTTTCTGACTTCATTCATTTCATCATTAAGAACACCTATTTTCATACCTCCCAACTTAATCCAGTTTCAGTTCAATTGCTGCCGGAATCTTCACTCATACCTTTATTACTTCTGGACCCAACTAATCTTATATACTCCTGCCTAGTCTCCCACTTCCCACACACTTCAGGTCATCCATGCCTTAACTCACATCAGGCACTATTCCCCTTTCAAACTGTGCTTACTGACCTGCATTGACTCCCAGTCAAACAACACCTCAACTTTAAGATTTTTATTCTTGCCTTCAAATCACTCCATCCTCTCACACCCACCCACTCTGTAATCCCCTCCTCTTATTGCATCCTGCGTTTTCTATGCTCAGTTAATTCTGGCCTCTTGAGCAGCCCACTTTTAATTGCTCCACCATTAATGGTCATACCTTCTATTTTCCAGGGAAGTCCAGATCATAAAAAATGCTATAGATATGCATATTTTTAGTTGTACCCTGACAACGCTGTTAATTTGGGTTTCTATGGTTTAAAAAGGCGGATAAGATCACCATGTCCTTCAATAGTACTTACTGCTGTCATATTAACCTTTCCCTTTGTCCCACATATGCAGCAGAATGTGAAAGTGAAAAGGGCCATTCCATGTTACACGGTAGTGTTGAACTTGAGGTATGAATGAACCGATCATATTTACTAATCAATGTCAGATGATTCTTATTGAGAAGCTAGTTTTATATCGTAACCCCTTGTATAGTAGCCAGTTATTTTACGTATCCAGATTGTGCACTCCAAATCAGCAATCCCCTAACCAAACTGTCTCAATGTTTTTGAATTTCTGAAGAAGGGTCTCGACCCAAAACATCAGCTTTCCTGCACCTCTGACGCTGCTTGGCCTGCTGTGTTCATCCAGCTCCACACCATGTTATCTCAGATTCCCCAGCATGGGCAGTTCCTACTATCTCTGTCTCAATGTTTTCATGTAAAAATATTGAAAATACAAGTTAACAAGACTTTCCATCTTCAGTCACTTTTAACTATGTCTCTCTTTACTGTTTCAGAGCTGGGTTAATGCTCCACATCCAGATGCATTTTATGAAGTTAATGAGAAAAATGTAATGGTCCTGGAAAAGGGTGACAGTGTTCAGGTATACGATAAACCTCGTGGGAACCAATTGAAAATGGGATTGAAACCATGGGACAAGCAGTCTGAAATTCATTCCTCATGGCAGGCCTTGTGTGGCCCAAGTCCCTGCCATTCATCTCAGTCTCGGGGCCAATTTGGGAATAACATCCAACAATGGAAGGATAAATCCTATGGACATGTATCTATCAACACTGTCACAGTAACTGATGAGGTTGTACCTTGTTGTTCTCAATGCAGTTATAAATGCAAGTCAACCAGACTACCCTACTTGACCCAATGTAATAGTAATTCTACTGTAGACAATTCAAATGAGCAGAATTATCCTACTAGCATCCAACAATTCCACCATTTGCACCCAGTTACATTAGAAACAGCTCAACATTGTGACAATGCACCACTAAACACCATGATGTCCCTGTTACAATACTCTTGCGCCCATGAGGGGAAAAGTGAAGATACTTTGGACCTTCAATGTCCCAACATGACTGACTGGGGACAAGAAAATGAACCTTTTTCTTTGAATGGTGGGGAAGATGTCTCTTGGAATGACAGAAATGTAGGTGAAGGTGGTTCTTGGAGTGATGGAAGTCTTGATACTCTCTCATCATGCAGTAGGCTTGAACCAGACCTTGGTTACCCGAAGATATCACTGGATTTAGATACTGTTGACAGTGGATTCACTGAGACTGACACTGATTCTATGACCGCTGTAGATTCTGGATATAAGACTAACATAGATACAGTAGGAATAATTGACGCAGATCACAAGCAAGAGCTGGACAATAACAGCCCTGTTAATACAGAGCAGGAAGAGCAGTATTACGGAAGCTATGTGAAGCAATGGGCCAAGTCCACTTCCACATAGATGTTCCAAAGGCCGGATAATCATTTCTGCAGCATACTAACTATTAAACTGACTATTTAACTTACCACACACCCTCCAATTACCACAGTCTTGACACGTCAGTGCAACCCCTCCCCACCCCGCCCTGTACTCAACAACCTCATCACCCTCCCGAGACCCAACAAACCTAATCTCTGCCGGGGATTGATATATTTGTTCTACATCTGGGACCTGAAGTCCATTGCCACGAGATCTGACACTCCCTTTTACCCCAGGACCCAAGACCCACGTTACCTAACATTCCCTCCACCCCTTGGAACTATCCCAGGATACTCTTCACCTCTGCTTGGGGCATGACACCCTCCCTACCATCGCCAAACCCAATTCCTGCCCATTCCTTTAGTCACGTGACACCTTCCATTCCACTCTCACCCACACAAATCCCCTTCCCTATCACCCATCAAGCCACCCCCACCACTCCCAAGACTGGATTTTGCTCTCCATCCCACCCTTGCCATCATCTCCCCACCCCCATCCCAGACCTGAAATCACCCGTGTCCCCTCAGAAACCAAATCTTCTGCCACTAGACCCTAGCCTTTCTCTTCCTGCTGCTAGAATCCCTCCCTCTTGACTCTCTCCATCCAGGAGTTAAAATACTACTCCCACATCTCCCAGGACCCAACCCCCCCCCCCCCCCCCCCCCCATCTCTAAGAGTCCTTACTTTCCATCACCTCCCCATAACTTGATCCTGTGGCTACTGCCCACCCCAATCTACCCTAAATACTTATTACTTACCTGACCAGCTTCCAACCTTGTGCTCTGGCATCCTACTCACTTGACACCCAACATTTCTGGCAACCTTCCTACTAGCTCTCTGCCCTTCATCACCCTAACCTCACATTTACCTTACAGACTGACTCTTGTGTTTGGAGCTGCCAAAGTGGCTGTCTGTGATGCTGAACAGTTAAATCATCCTAATTGATTGCTGTGATTTTCCCCCAAATATCTTGCACTATGAGGAACCTGACAAATTGAAAGTATGGCTCAAGTAAAAGCAAAATACTGTGGGTACTATAATTCACATTCTCCATTTTTCCTCAATTTGGGAACTCCCCCCATCATGGTTGATAGGGCCCTCAACTGGGCCCAACACATCTCTCACATATCTGCCCTCACCTTCTCCCCCCCACCGTCTCCTGCCCAGAACAGCAACAGATTTCCCTTATCATCATGTTCCTCTCCACCAATTCCTGCATTCAAAGAATAATCCTTAGCCGTTTCTGCCACCTCCAGAAAGATGCCACCACCAAATGCATCATCTCCTCCCATCCACTGTCAACATTCCACTGGGATAGTTCCCTCTGTGACACCCTAGTCCACTCCTCTATCACTCATAATGCTTTGCCACTGCCCCACAGCATCTTCCCATGCAGTCGCAGGAGGTGTAACACTTTCCCATTCACCTCCTCTCACCTCATCATCTTTTCATGTTGTGTTTTTAGAGACTGAGCTGAGATGAGATAGAGCATGTTTTGAAAACCAGTGTTGGAAAGTGTGGATGCAGTGCTGAAAGCAAGTAACCTAAACACCTATTGCAAGTATCACAAACAACTCAACAAGCAGTGATTGGAGTTTGAGTTTCAGATCATTTGAGGACAAAGAGTGTCCAGATGCAGCTTTTGGTTGCAAAAGAATGTTGACTGTTCTATGGACTAATCAGCACTTATAAATAACAAAGCTTCATTTGCTTGCTAGTAGCTGTGTGATTGGTTCTTCGATAACTAAACAGCTTGGAGATCAAAATAAGTTACAGATAGACAGATAGATAAACTTGATGAAAACAAGTTTATCTTTCTTGCAACTGTTGTTGCAAGCTGTAACTTTTAGTTGATAAGTCAGAGACTTTTTATAAGTAAACCAGTCACTCTGTGACCCTTTTACCACCAGTTGAAGTAACTGGAGAAAAATGACTGAAGTAAAGTGCTGGCCAGTGGAAAGAGTCATAAAGATCTTCTCAACAATAGTATCTGGGAACAAAGACTGTCTTTCCAGGCTTTGTCCTTTGTCTATAACCTATTCACCTTGTCTGTGTTTATGTAAGGGGAGTTTATAAGTGGATTACAGAATTGTTAAGGAGCAAAAGGAGGCCATTCAGTCCATCATGCCAACACCAACTCTTCAAACAAGCATCATTACCTCGTGCCAATCTTCTGCTTTTTCCCCATACATTAATTCTATCCAAATCATCATCTAATGCCCTTTTGAATAACTCAATTGAACGTGCCTCCACTACATTTCTAAGCCATGCATTCTATACACTAACTACTCACTGTTTGAGAAAAACATCCCTAATTTCCCTTTTTTTTTGCATCACTTTAAATCTATGCTCTTTCGATTTTCTTTTAAAGTGTAGGAACAGTTTCGTCCTATCAACTCTGTTCAGGCGACTAATGATTTTGAAAACCTCTATCAAATTTTCGCCGAGCCGCCTTCTCTCCAAGGACAGCAGTACCAACTTCTTCAAACAACCATCTCGGCTGAAGTTTATCATTTCTGGAACCATTCTTGTAAATGGTTTCTGCACTCTCTCACATCTTTCCTATAATGTGGCTCACACAACTGGACTCAGTACTCCAGCTGTGGTCTAACATGTATTTTATACAAGTTAAACATTACTTCCTTGCACAACAACCTCTTATGTGGGATTTTATTAAAACTTTCTGAAAATAGAAATTCACTGAACCACATTCACTGGTTCTCCCTTATTTATTTTGAGAATCAGTTTAGTTCATGTGGTTCGTTGCAATGCAGTGTGACACCAATTACATGGATTTAATTCCTGCACTAGCTGAGGTTATCATGAACTATTGACCTTCCAAATCTTTGTATTAAAACACCACCAGTCTTCTCTCTCTAATAGGAGAGCAGCCCTATTGTCTGGTAAGATGATGGTGACTTTACCTATTCTACAAATTAGGTCCTCAAAAAACACAAGTAGGTTTGTAAGACATGATTTCCATTTCATAAGTCCATGTTGACTTTCTGTAATTCCAGTGATATTTTCTAGGTCTCCTAATATAACATCTTTAATAAACTCCAGTATTTTCATCACTACCAATGTTAGATTATCCAGTTTGTAATTCCTATTTTTCTGCCTCCATCCTGTAAGACAACACATTTGTTTATTTTTGGATAATGGACTGAAAATGAGAAAAATGGACTGTGGTTTAGAAAGGAAAGCATAAAAAGCTGTTTAGAGCTTTAACAGAAGAAACTGGTGGAGTTAACTGGTGCATATGAAATAATCTTACATTTTGAGTACATATAGTCCAGAAAATAAAGCAGCATTTGTCATGGGTTCAGGAGAGGCCAACATAGCAACATGTCTCTGAATGGTCAGGTTGCACTTTAACACAGAAAGTGTTTGTGTTTTAACAAGTAGTTGATCAGATGCAAAATTAGATTTTTAGTATATTTCATGAAATCATTAAGAAGTTTCATGAAACCTTGCATTTATCATAACTTTGGGAGTAGCAAGGCTTGATTTTCATCACACTACCCAGTCAGACATAACACTCCTTTGGGGTGTGGTGGGTCTACATTTGTCACTCTCCAATCTGCTGAGACTATGCCAGAAACAAACCTGTATGGACTGCAGCAGCCACAGATAATGGGGCTGGCTAGTTTCAGTCTATCAGATATAGCTCAGTGAGGTATAAACTTGTCATGATGGCGTCAAGTGTTTTAAGTTGGTGACATTCCTGCATCATGAAAAGTTTCAGCACTTTGTGGGAGTGATTAATTTTGTCCAGAAATGGTCAGTGCTACTTCTACTACACATAGAATCGATTGCAAGTAAAATGAGTTAATATCTTATTTCTGGATATAGATGAAATGTATGATATTCTGTCATTTAAAATTAATTTCAGAGATACACATCATACAATTACTTCCAGAAATGAGACATGAATTCATTTTGAATAAGTTTCCTGCTTAATTTTTTTTAGAAGTTCTGCTAATTAACTTAATCTTGCAAAACATCAAGCATTCTGCAAAGTAAACAAAACTCACATTTTTTGCAACACTTTATCTTGTGAAATGTATTTCAGTTAATCCTCAAATAGTTCCCAGAAACAGTACAACAGGATCTCTGATTATGTGACTTCATAAATTTCTTCAACCAATTCCTGTGTCTTCTTTAAATACACAAAGCCAATTTGAGCTGAACGAAAGCTGAGTTAAACTCCACATAAAAGTATTACAGCGGGGAAAGAATTGTGGGTGAGCCATTCTGCAGGACCCTTTTCTCTTCTTTGGATCTGGAGGACCAAAATGCGATTGGTTGATTAACAAATCAAGCAGCAGTGATTTTGCACCATTCAGTCCTCTAATATGGTGTATACATTTAACACAAAGGGAGGCTAAATTTTCCCAGTGTTCAAACTTGAGAAAACTGGGGAAATGGTAAGTTTGAAGGCATGCAGGAGGTTTGAATATTTAGAGACCTCTTGCTGCACATCTGAGGTCTGACGTGTTCTCAGTTTTGAAATTAAGGCTTTTGTTATTAAATTTTGATTATTCTGAAAGCTTCAGTGCCAGTAGAGCCCTATAGACTATAGTATTTCACTAAGTATCATCCATTGAGTTGAGTGACAAAAATGAGGTACTAAGTATCCCTTTAAATCCTACAAAAGAGGTTACAGGATGATGCAATTGTTTCTTCCATGCTTGCATTTGTTGAATAAATTTGCTGAAGGCTTAAACTAAGTCAAAGTTTGAGTAGTGTGATATCCCGATTACTCATTTTACTTCAAAGCAGTTCTGTGAATGGAACACATAAATCCAGTGAAGCTCCAGATGCTCATCGGCAATTACCAAATGGATTATTTTGTGCATGTCACTCAGGATCTTGCATATGGAGGTGATCAAAGATAGAACAGCTAAAATAACTTCAAGTCAAAATGCAAGAAAACCCTGCAACCATAACTAAGCACTTAATTGATGTTTTTCTTGTACTCTTTACAACTTCCACAGTGCAAAAATTCAATTCCGTGATGCAGAAACCTAACAGAAGTTTTCACATGTGCAGTATGTTGACGGGAATTTTCTGCAATGAAATGTAAGACCCAACACAACAAGTTGAACAGTGGGTGCTTTCGACTTATTTTGCAGAAGCAAAGCTTGTGAAGCACTCTTGTGAATTACTCATTTAATATCCATATTTTTACCACAGACAAGCATTGAGGGAAGGTTAGAGTCTTACATGGGTGTTGAGGTACTTATCAACAATATAAGTAAGGCATACAGGAAGTAGAGTTAAGATTAAAATCAGATCAGCCATGATCCTTCAAATGACAGAGCATGTCTGAAAAGCCAAATAGCCTACTCTTTTCCCTTGTTCATATATTTGTATGCATAGAAAAGAGGAGGTAAAGAGGTGCAGAAAGGAAGTACTGTGAGGAGGGAAGAGAAGGAAGCCTTTGTATAAGGGATGTAATGTCATAGGACCTGGTGGGAATATTTCTTCTAATTAGCCAAGAGCAAGCAGCAGTGCCTGAGGAGCACTTCACAAAAAAATGTCATCATGAATTTGGGCCAGCTCCCTCAAACTAGCCTGGATTCTCAAAACAGAGTGAATTCAGCACTCCCTGTGACCAAGAAGGTGATTGCTACTGGTACATTCTGTGCCAGTGAATCTATCCAGCCAGGAGCAGGCAACATCATTTACCATGTATAAAAGTATCAGGAAGTGTTGTAAAGCACAGAAAAGGTAGAGACTTCATCCTCATCTCGCCGAAGAAGAAACACACAAAATAAAGGGCACATGAGTTTGCCAGCATAGTGGACTTCCCACAATCAACTGCATGTAACTGGCTCTGCAGGCCCATCCATCAACTAAGAGCATTATAAGGGCTCTCACTCAATGAGTGGGCACTTGGTGTGTGGCCACTCTAAGAAGTCTATCTTGGTGAATGCCCACCATGCTGGCAGGAACTATGGTGCTTTTATCCTGCATCACTGAACAGTATAACATCTTTAGTTCTTTGCTAAGGTATGGAAGATGGCTTCTCAGTCACAAAGACTAATGCATACGTACATGGCTGATGATTCCTTACCAATACACAGGTAAGAAGGCCCACAAAGAGGGCTATGGAGCTACATAACACTGCAGAGGAAAACATAAACCTCCTGAAACAAAGCTTCTGCTCCTCTTGCTGCTTAAGTAGCTCAGGGGAATACTGTATATAGAAAAACGGTCTCCAACTTTGTGGTGGTATTTTACATAATGCACAACCTCGCAATTCTGAGGTCCAACTTCCAGAATCTAAAGACGTTCTCAAGAAGAGGAGGAAGAGACAGCTGGAGGAGACTCCCATCTATCCCATGAAAAAAATGAAATATGAGGGAGGGTACTGTGAGGTTCTGGTTTAAAGAAATTTGCCTTCTTACCATTTGAACCATTCCTAAAATGGTGGCATGGTGGTCAGTAGTTAGCACTGCTGTCTCATTCCAACCTGGGTGGATTCTCTACATGTCTGCATGGGTTTCTCTGGGTGATCCAGTTTCCTCCCTCAGTCCAAAGATGTGCAGGTTAGGGTGGATTGGCCATCCTAAATTACCCCTAGTGTCCAGGAATGTGCAGGCTAAATGGATTAGCCATGGTAAATGTGGGGTTACAGGGATACGGTTGGGGGGGGGGGGGGGGGGGGGGGGCGTGGCTCTGGGTAGAGTGCTCTTCGGAGGACCAGTGTGGACTGAATGGGCCAGATGGCCTGCTTCCACACTGTAGGGATTCTATGATTTCTATGAAAAGTATGTCTATATCAGACTCGCCACCACAAAGTCCTTTTGACCGATATCAACAAAAACCTTGATTCAACAGCTCCATCCAGCAACACATAATACAAAGCAAAAATTATCCTTAAACATGCCACCAATGCCTGCCTTGTGAGAGACCTTGCCTGTTCATACACCCGTTGAAATTGGTGCATGTATAGGGGTGGGGGTGGAGTGTGCAAATGAAGGTAAATTTAAAAAGTTAAACAGGACAAGCCAATAGTGCTGTTTAGCGATGTTGGTAATAATAACCACTAGTAAAAAGAATATACAATTCTAAGGGTGGAAAAATATGGAAATATGGTAAAAAGACAAAATAAAGCTTCTTTACTGAACTCACATCATTTATAGCTCAAAAAGAAATAAATGGTCTAAACTGATAGCTATCGCAGCTATGTGGTTGCAAAGAAACGAAGACTGGAAACTTAATATTGAAAAGTACTTGGTATTTTGGATGCTTGGACAGAGAAATGAGATAGTTTATGAGAACATATGAGAAAGAAATATAAAAACAGACAGTAAATGTTTCTGCAGATGTATAAAAGGGAAAGAATAGCTAAAATAAACATTGGTCCCTCAGATAAGAGATTAGGGAATTAATAATAGAGAAATTGCAAACAAAAAAGATGTTGAAGATACATTTTGTAACTGTTTCATGGTAGAAGACATCAAAATCATCCTAATAAATAAGTTGAAATCCAAGGGATAAAGCGGATAGAGGATCTTAAATCAATCATAACTACAGAAAAAGTATTGAGAAAATTCATGGGTTGAAAGGCCACCAAGTACCATGTACTGAAAGCCTGCAGCCACAAGTAGTGGCTACAGACATAGTGGATGATTTTATTGTAATATAGTTTATTTCTTCCAAAATAACCTAGTCTCTGGAAAGATTACAAAGCAAAAAATGTAATGCACCTACCTGGAAAGGAAGAAAACAGGAAAGTATAGGACATTCAGCCTGATATCTATCATTGGAAAATACAGAAATAAATAGTAGGCAGGTATTTTAAAAAAAACTATAATCCAGCTGAGAAAGTATGGTTATTGAAAGAGAAATTGTTCATCTGTTAGTATTTACAAGTACAAAATACAAATTTAGTAGATTTTATTACTGAATACATAGATAAATGGGAAGTAGAATAGTGTATTTGAATTCACCAAAAGTTGTTGAAAAGGGTGCTAAAAGAGATTAGTGAACAAGATCTTAAATTAGCACAGATAGAGGATTAACCAACCAACAGAAAACAGAGAATTGGGATTAATGTGTCATTTTCACTTTAGTAAACTCTGGGCCTCAACTATCTCCAACCCATATTACTGATTTAGTTGAAGTGATCGAGTGTGATCTATTCAAATTTAGAGACAAAAAAAACTGCAGACGCTGGAATCCAAGGTAGAAAAAGAAAAGTCTGGAAGATCACAGTAAGCCAGGCAGCATCTGGAGGAAAGGTGCAGTCTACATTTTGGACACAATCTTTCTTTAGTATGTGGGAGTAGCAGACGCTGCGGATAAAGAGGGGGTGGGATGGAGGTGGAATGGTTTGATAGGTGGAAACTGGTGGTAGGTATGACCTGGTTGGTTGATGGGAGGAATGAATCCATTTGGTGGCTGTAAGGAAGGGTCAGAAAGTGGAATGGAAGAGAGGATGTGGGGCTGGCAAGGGAACCATGGGATGGATGGGAAGATTATTTGAAATTGGAGAACTTATTGTTGGTCCTCCAGGCTGGAGGGTGCCTAGGCGAACATAAGGTGTTGTTCTTCAAATCTGTGTTGCAAGTCACTGCGACACTGGAAGAGGCTGAGGACAGACATGTCAGAGGGGGAATGGGGCAGGGAATTGAAATGGGCAGTGACCGGGAGGTCAGGTTGGCTGTCACGGGCCGGGCGAAGATGCTCAGCAAAATGGTCACCTAGTCTAGGTTTGGTTTCACCAACATAAAGACCACGTCAGGAGCATCAGATGCAATAGACTAGCTTGGAGGTGATGCCGGTAGATCTCTAGGAGACACAGTGGAGGGAGATCCCAATGTGATCTTCTCGAAATCAGTGAGACCAAATGCTGACTAAGCGACCATTTCACTGAACTTCTTTGCCTGGCCCATACAGCCAACCTAACCTCATGGTCACCGCCCATTTCAACTCCCCGCCCCACAGCCCCTCCAACATGTCCATCCTTGGCCTCCTCCAGTGTCACAGCGACTCAGAATGCAAATTTGAAGAACAACATTTTATCTTCCACATGGGAACCCTACAGCCCGGAGAACTCAACATTGAGTTCTACAATTTCAAATAACTTTTCCCACCCATCCCATGGCTCCCTTTCCAGCCCCACCTCCTCCCCTCCATTCCACCTTCTGACCCTCCCTTCCAGCCATCAAATGGACTCATCGCTCCCATTGACCAACCAGGTCCTACCTACTACCAGTGTCCACCTATCACCACCATTCCACCTCCATCCCTCCACACCTCTCTTTATCTGTAGCTCCCCTTACCCTCATATCCAGCCCTCAAGAAGGATAATATCCAAAATGTTGGCTGCTCCTTTCCTCCAGATGCTGCCTGGCTTGCTGTGTTCTTCCAGCCTCCTGTTTGTCCACCATCTAATCGATTTTGCTGGGGATACAAACTTAGGCATGAAAACAGGTATGAGCAGGACCCACAGAGTTTATAGAGATATATGTGGGTGAAGTAAGTGGTCAAAATTTAGCAGATGGAGTAAAATGTGGGAAAATATGAGGTTATCTGCTTTAGTACTGAGAATACAGAAAATTGTGGCACGAAAGGAATTGGGGCCCTCAAAATGTTAGCACAAAAATATAGCAAGTAATTGAGGAGGCAAATGGAATGTTGGCATTTACTGTAGAGAGGATGGAACATAGAAAGAAGGAACACTTATTGTAATTTGTACGGGGAATTAACAAGACTATGCCTAGAGTTTTAGCCACCTTATTTAAGGAGGGATATGCTTGCATCAGCTATAGTCTAGAGAAGGTTTACTGGGTTGATTCTTGGGTTGAAAGGATTGTTTTAAGAGGGTCATGTTAAGAATGTTGAGCTATACTCATTGGGGTTCAGGAAACTGAAAGGTGATCTCTAGGCCTGAAACATCAGCCTTCCTGCTCCTCTGATGCTGTTTGGCCCACTGTGTTCATCCAGGTCTACACCTTGTTATCTCAGATAAATACTCTTCCGTGTTTGACAGAATTGAGTCTGAGTTAACGTTTCCACACATAGTGGAATGTAGAACCAGATGGCATAGTTTCAGTACTGCAGTGGCTAAACCATTGAATATGTTCAAAGATGGCATTAATAGGTTATTACGATCTTATAGAACAATATAGCAGACTCAAGGGACTATGCTATCTAGTCCTGCTCAAATTTCTTGCATTCTCATGTACCCTATTAGCTACAGTATAGGTGGGAGGTGGCTCTGGGTCTTTAGGGCTGGCATTGGACCTGAGCATGGATTGCTTTAGTTTACAAGGCTCTGGTGAACTGACAGTGGTAGAAGCACAAGTGGTGTTGATCAGAGAAAAGACAGCAGGCTCGCACTGCACATTCCCAATGAGATAGCACCTGGAGAATCCTTTGAATCTGCTGGAGTATTGATTGCTGTGAGAGCCTGCATTACCTATTTGGCACTGGGATTGACATCCATGATACCAACTTTCTACAAAAATTCAGTCTCTGTGGTCTCCAAATGAACGTTACCGCAGCACTGAAATATTCAAGGCATCCACCTTTACTGTAGTTGAAGCTGAGTCAGAGGCTGGTAGCCACCGCATTGCGACTAAGTCTGGTAGTGCTGCTATGACGATACCCAGCACTTCTACAGCAGAAACGATGGGCTCCAAGTTCATGATGATGCCCTGTACGACAATGTCAGAGTCCACCATTTTTTTAACTCAGAGATCAGCAACGGGTGGTTTCCATGTTATATGTTGGTCATTAGTGACTCATGTACAACTCCTGTTCTTGATCTATCAAACCTACTTTCTCACATCATTGCTTTTTCAGAAAATAGTGTATCTAATTCAAAAGATTGTTACAAAACTAAAAATGTCCCTGGTGGTGGGTATCTTAAATGATAATAGCTAGAATTTGTGAACTACTTAATCACAAAAATATGAAATTCTATCAAATGCTTGCTTGGATCGAAGTTCATAACAGGTTACAGATACAACATTGCCGAGCAGAATGAAATTATGTGGCACTATGTAACTGGCTTATATAGCGCACACTGACTGATCGTGCACGTCACTCGTAGATACAAATTTACATATAAATTAAAAATTAGTACTGGCCTTTGTTTCGATGCTGTTTTGCTCCAAAAGAATTTATTGCAGGAAACAGAAGTTTGTAACATTCTTCATCAGTAATGTACAGAGTATTCAGGCTGACAGACATTTTTACAGACTGCTTCATAATTGAGATGATGCTCACGTGTGCCAGAGAAAAACAAAATTGAACTGAAGATCACAAATGACTATATTTTCTTTATCATTATCACTGGAATTTGATTAACAGTGTTGCAGCTGTTAGAAAAGTTATGTTTAGACTGAGAGATCTCTCATGATGACAACATTTATTGTTTCACCCACAGACACTCTGCTAACACTCTCACTGTTGCCTTCCAACTAGCCAACACAAACTATTGTTCAGTCTGAAGTGGGAGCAGTCCAAAAGTGGGCTTTCAAAGTCCAGACTTTCTCAAGGTTGTTCTGCAAGGTCATCTGCAGTTACCCCCACAGAGGGTAGTATCTTCCGAGATGTAGTCCACATTGGGCGATGGATATGGAAGTGGAATTCACTTCTGTTCAGGACAAGTTAGCATTTCTCATGTGATTATGCATTTTGTTTTAGCTCGTACAGTTGCAAACATGAGGAGTACAGCAAATCGTTTGACAGGGAGAAGTCAATACCCCTGAAAACGTAAAGGTTGTGGTGCAATATTTAAAATACATTTAGACAGACATTTATTCTTTGCACATCATTATTGGAATCTTGGAGCAGATACCATCAACCAAATAGTATTCCAACCTTCCCCAGTCAGTCTGTCATCTTTCGCCAGTCAACTTTCCACTCTTCCCAAGACAAACCTCTATTTTTTAGATATCTACAGATTAAATATAAAGATATTTTTATGAATAAAGTGTATTTTTGAAATTTAAAAATTCCACAGAGCAAAACCTCACATTTTCCCACATCACGTTCCATCTGTCAAATTTTGGCCCACTCACTTAACCCATCTATGTTTCTGTTTGGGCAGAAACTTACAAAAGATGTGAGCAGCGTAGGCTATGGTCAGATATGTGGCCAAATCAGATAAGAAGTAGAGGCAGGCCCATCTCACCACTGAGATCATCTCGTTCCATCTTTTATGCTTTTCACAGGAAGCATAGCTAGATTCTTGGCAAGTTGCCAATTGACAGGTTTCAGGCTGGTTAAGCTCCTTTTTGACAACCCAACCCAATTTTTTTCTATTAATTCATGGGATGAGGGTGTCACTGGCTGGGTAGCATTCATTGCCTATCCCTAATTGCCCAGATGGCAGTTCGGAGTCAACCACTTTGCTGTGGGTCTAGAGTCACATGTAGGCCAGACCAGGCAGATGGCAGTTCCCTTCCCTAAAGCATATTACTGAACCAGATGAGTTTTTCCAACAATCAATAATGGGTTCATGGTGAGTATTAGATCCTTAATTCCAGATATTTTATTGAATTCAAATTCTACAATCTCTCCTGGTGGGATTCGAACCTGGGTCCCCAGAACGTTATCTGAACTAATAGTCCAGCGATAATACCACTAGGCCATTGCTTCCCCCAGTTACTGCCTCCCTCATTAATATTCCAATTGCTGCCACACCGAACTCGCTGAACGTATTAGCTGCTCGGAAAAATTGGCATAGAAAACAGAGCAATATTTGGCAGATGCATCTTGTCACCTCCCCCTAATGACCTCCATCTTTCCCACAGTCAAACTACAGAATAGGGTATGCTCAATGAACACCAGCCATGTGTGGTCATGTGTGGCCACCAGTCAGTGATCTGGGCCAGGGCTAGCAAGTTGGTTCACTCAAGGAGGTGGGTTAGAGGTACCCTGTCAACTCCATTCACAGAATTTAAGGGGGAGGGGTGGTGGGGATTGTAAAGCAGACAGGTAGTCACGTACATGGGTATGGCTTGGGCGATGACCTGCGGAGGTGTGAAGCCTGTGGGCGTCTAGGAAGGACGGGGTGATGTTAGGTGAGTCAGCAGCATGTTAATGAAAATCAGTGACAGAGTATCGTTCACTGTCACTTCAATTGTGAAAAGTGCAACATGTTCAGAAGAATGGCTGTGAATGCCCTCATAATGGATGGGATAAGTGAGTGAGGGAGCTGCATCTGCAACTTGTCTTAAGCCACCACAGGAGAAGAATATTGACTGGAAACACATACACTGGCGACAGATGCATGGGAGTTCTCTACTCGCTGGCTATCCTGGAGCATTGACCCTTTCTGTGTATTGTATTTCCCTGGCACTGTCACTATTAGGAAACTACATGATATATACACTCTTGTACACACACACAACCAACTGAACTGTAAATGATGCTGAAGGTGACTGAGTGAGACAATAACATTTACATGCATTGCTACCCCTATTCCCACATGATGTAATTGGTATTCATTGTAGATCCCCAACCAGGGGATGCCATGAGGAACAATGAATCATCTAGGCCCTATGCTGAAATTCAGACTATAGAACATAGAACATAGAACAGTACAGCGCAGAACAGACCCTTCAGCCCACGATGTTGTGCCGACCATTGATCCTCATGTATGCACCCTCAAATTTCGGTGACCATATGCATGTCCAGCAGTCTCTTAAATGACCCCAATGACCTTGCTTCCACAACTGCTGCTGGCAATGCATTCCATGTTCTCGCAACTCTCTGTGTAAAGAACCCGCCTCTGACATCCCCTCTATACTTTCCTCCAACCAGCTTAAAACTATGACCCCTCGTGATAGCCATTTCTGCCCTGGGAAATAGTCGCTGGCTATCAACTCTGTCTATGCCTCTCATTATCGTGTATACCTCAATTAGGTCCCCTCTCCTCCTCCTTTTCTCCAATGAAAAAAGTCCGAGCTCAGTCAACCTCTCTTCATAAGATAAGCCCTCCAGTCCAGGCAGCATCCTGGTAAGCCTCCTCTGAACCCTCTCCAAAGCATCCACATCTTTCCTATAATAGGGCGACTAGAACTGGACGCAGTATTCCAAGTGCAGCCTAACCAAAGTTTTATAGAGCTGCAACAAGATCTCACGACTCTTAAACTCAATCCCCCTGCTAATGAAAGCCAAAACACCATATGCTTTCTTAACAACCCCGTCCACTTGGGTGGCCATTTTAAGGGATCTATATATCTGCACACCAAGATCCCTCTGTTCCTCCACACTGCCAAGAATCCTATCCTTAATCCTGTACTCAGCTTTCAAATTCGACCTTCCAAAATGCATCACCTTGCATTTATCCAGGTTGAACTCCATCTGCCACCTCTCAGCCCATCTCTGCATCCTGTCAATGTCCCGCTGCAGCCTACAACAGCCCTCTATACTGTTAACGACACCTCCGACCTTTGTGTCGTCTGCAAACTTGCTGACCCATCCTTCAATTCCCTCATCCAAGTCATTAATAAAAATTACAAACAGTAGAGGCCCAAGGACAGAGCCCTGTGGAACACCACTCACCACTGACTTCCAGGCAGAATATTTTCCTTCTACTACCACTTGCTGTCTTCTGTTGGCCAGCCAATTCTGTATCCAGACAGCTAAGTTCCCCTGTATCCCATTCCTCCTGACCTTCTGAATGAGCCTACCATGGGGAACCTTATCAAATGCCTTGCTGAAGTCCATATACACCACATCCACCGCTCGACCCTCATTAACTTTTCTAGTCACATCCTCAAAGAACCCGATAAGGTTTGTGAGGCATGACCTGCCCCTCACAAAGCCGTGTTGACTGCATTTAATCTAGCCATGTTCTTCCAGATGGTCATAAATCCTATCCGTCAGAATCCTTTCTAACACCTTGCAGACGACAGACGTGAGACTTACTGGTCTGTAATTGCCGGGGATTTCCCTATTTCCTTTCTTGAAGAGAGGAATTACATTTGCCTCTCTCCAGTCCTCAGGTACGACTCCAGTGGAGACCGAGGATGCAAAGATCTTCGCAAGTGGCGAAGCAATTGCATTTCTCGTTTCCCAAAGCAGCCAAGGACAAATCTGGTCCAGGCCTGGCAACTTGTCAATCTTAATGTTTGACAAAATTTTCAGCACATCAGCTTCCTCTATCTCTATCCATTCCAGCATGCACACCTGCTCTTCAAAGGTTTCATTCACTACAAAGTTTGTTTCTTTCATAAAGACAGAAGCAAAAAACTCATTTAGGGCTTCCCCTACTTCCTCAGACTCCACACACAAGTTCCCTATGCTATCCCTGATCGGCCCTACTCTTTCTTTGACCATTCTCTTATTCCTCACACAAGTGTAAAATGCATTTGTGATCTCCCTAATCCGTTCTGCCAAGCCTTTCTCGTGCCCCCTCCTGGCTCTCCTTAGACAATTTTTGAGCTCCTTCCTCGCCTGCCTGTAATCCTCTAGAGCTGAGCTTGACCCTAGCTTCCTCCACCTTATGTAAGCTACCTTCTTCCTTTTGACGAGAAGCTCCACCGCTCTCGTCATCCAAGGTTCCTTTATCTTACCCCTTCTTGCCTGTCTCAGAGGGACATATTTATTCATCACTCGCAACAACTGTTTCTTAAACAGTCTCCACATGTCTATAGTGCCTTTACCATGGAACAATTGCTCCCAGTCCATGCTTCCTAACTCATGTCTAATCGCATCATAGTTTCCTCTTCCCCAATTAAGTATCCTCCCATTTTGCCTAATCCTCTCCTTCTCCATAGCTATGTAGAATGTGAGGCAGTTATGGTCACTATCACCAAAATGCTCTCCCAACACAAGATCTGATACCTGCCCTGGCTCGTTTCCGAGCACCAAGTCTAGAATGGCCTCCCCCCTCGTTGGCCTGTCAACGTACTGAGTTAGGAAACCCTCCTGAACACATCTTACAAAAACAGCTCCATTCAAATCTTCTGCTCGATGGAGGTTCCAATCAATATTGGGAAAGTTAAAGTCACCCATTACAACAACTCTACTACGTCCACACTATGACATGAATGGTTTGAGGAACAAGCATTTATGCACAAAACAAACTACTTACATAAGTATTAACCATGCCCCCCCCCCACCATGTGCCCTCAGTACAATTTCTTTCTCCTCTCTTTCCCACCCACTGTACTGAGTTAGCTTGTTCTGTAGCTGGGGTGGAGGGAGCCTGTTTTGAAGCGGACGTTGTTAGCTCTGGAAACTTGGTAAGGTGGACCCAGGGATTTTTGGAAATGGATAAGCCTAACATGCCAATGGTCTTCTTGTTAAATGCATGTTGACTCTTCTTGGGTGCTTGAACATGTATGTGTCGAAGGGGGCGCATGCAGGGTGGAGGTGAATTGGATTTTACAATGTGCCATGGTGGAACTCACACTCATTAGCCTAGGGTTACTGGATTAATAGATCAGTGACTTTTACATCTACGCCACCACCTCCCCTTTGTAGTTTTGTGCTGTCTGCAAACTTGGCTATAGTACGTTAACTTCCATCATCCAAGTAATTAACATATATTCTAAATAATTATGGCCTTAACACTGTTCCCTGTGGCACTCCACTAGTTGCAGATTCCCCATACAGAAAAATACCCCAGCTATTCTAATGCTCCAACTCCTATTAGTTCGCCAAACCTCTGACCATGCTAATATACTATTCCCAACACCATAGGCTCATTTCTTATTTAATAGCCTAGTGGTAAAGTTGATGGAGGGCTCCTCAATCTGAAACCCAGTTTCTGCAGTGTTTCTGACAAAACTGACTGCTGATCCTGTTCTGTTTGTGCATTTTATGCAGTTATGAATGGCCAACGCCATGGGATATTCTCCTGCCCAGGGCTGGGCAGAATCCTGGTCTCTGTCAGTCCTCTGAGGCATTTTTTCCTTGGCCAGCTGTGGAGATATTGCAGTGATGTCCTCCCGACTCCAACTAAATATCAGTATTCATCCTGGCAGAGGTTGCAAGAGACAACTTTGCTGGTGCACCCTATGAAGAATCTGTGCCTGCTTAATGCAAGATAGAGAAACAACTTATATCCAGAGAAGCTGCTCTTCTCATGGTGGGGATTGTCAGATGACCCCTATGTCTGCAGAAAGGGAATAAGTTGCATATCAAACACCTTCTTCACTATCCTATATAACTGTGAATCCACTTTCAATGAACTACAAACCTGTACTCCAAGGTATCATTGTTCAGCAACACTCCCCAGGACCTTACCATTAAGCGTATAAGTCCTGCCCTGATTGGCCTTCCCAAAGTGCAGCACCTCAAATTTATCTAAATTAAATTTCATCTCCCACTCCTTGGCCCATTTGCCCCTCTGATCAAGATCCCATTGTACTCTGAGGTAACCTTCTTTGCTATCCACTACATCTCCAATTTTAGTGTTATCTGCAAACTTAGTCCCTTAAATTGTGAGTGATAATGGGAACTGCAGATGCTGGAGAATCCAAGATAATAAAGTGTGAAGCTGTATGAACACAGCAGGCCCAGCAGCATCTCAAGAGCACAAAAGCTGACGTTTCAGGCCTAGACCCTTCATCAGAGAGGGGGATGCGGTGAGGGTTCTGGAATAAATAGGGAGAGAGGGGGAGGCGGACCGAAGATGGAGAGAAAAGAAGATAGGTGGAGAGGAGAGTATAGGTGGGGAGGTAGGGAGGGGATAGGTCAGTCCAGGGAAGACGGACAGGTCAAGGAGGTGGGATGAGGTTAGTAGGTAGGAAATGGAGGCGCGGCTTGGGTTGGGAGGAAGGGATGGGTGAGAGGAAGAACAGGTGAGGGAGGCAGAGACAGGGCTGGGCTGGTTTTGGGATGCTTAAATTGTGAGCTTGCATTTGCCACCTTGTGATCTAAAGGAACATTTCCAGAGTCTATAGCATTTTGAATGATGATCTCCAATGATCTCCACTACTTCTACATCCACTCCTTTCAACAGTCTGGGAAGTAGATAATGTAGTAATTTATTTACCTACAATCCCAAATATTTCTCTAGTACTTTTTTAATGAATGCTAATATCTTGCAGTTCTTCATTTACACTAGTTCCTTTATTTTCTATTATTTCTGGAAGGATTTTAGTATTTTTCTTAGATTTGTTACTTTCTTTGCCATTTCCTTATCCCCCATTATAAATTCTCCCACCTCCTATGGTTGGTTTTTTTTGCTACTTTTCTTTTTAGTATCCGCAGAAGCTTCTACAGTCTACTTCTTATGTTTCTTACTAGTTTACTCTCACATTCTATTCTCCCTTTCTTTGATTTTATTTCCTAGGGCCTCCTTTACAGAATTCTAAAGTGCTTTCAATTTTCAGGCTTACCTTCTTTTTGACAAATTTGAGTACCTCTTCCTTTCACACCCCTTCCATTCCTAAAGCAATGCTTGATTTCTTTTGTTACTACAGTATTCATAGTTTACCTGGAGGTCGAGTTGGCCTAATTTTGGGGAATGAGTTGACCAGAGCAAAAGTAATAGCTTCTCTAATAGTCACAAAAGATCAAGTACGGGCAAGGGGATAGAGCATTTCTAGGAAATTATTCCAAGAATTTTTTCTTCATGTGCTGTGGCCCAAACAATGGCTGAACAAAGATAAATATCAAATGGGCAAAGCTGGCTGATATTTAGCTATCTGGAACATTCTGCAGGGATTTATATAACTCGAAGGAATTGCTCAACAAGTCTTCTCTGATTGAGGCTCACAAAACTGGCCTAGAGTACTAAAGTCACACAATCAGCTCAACCCAAATAATGAAACAAGAGGAATTCTGGAATACTATTATGATTAAAAATGAGATTCTGATAGAAAGTGGAAACCTTCTCAGTAACCTATAAAAGAAGAATGGACCATTGCTCACCAAATAATGATTCCACTCACATATAAGAAGTGTTAAGGACAATGTGTTTCTGAAGACTGATGCACATATTAGTCAACATTGTTACTGGCCAAGACTTAACAAGGAAATGGGCAGCTTTGTAAAATGACTCATATGTTCCAAATTTTGGGAAACAGCAATCTGCAATCAAACTAGGACCTCAAATTTACAGAGATAACACAGTGTAGTGCTGGATGAACACAGCACGCCAAGCAGCATCAGAGAAGCAGGAAGGCTGACGTTTTGGGTCGAGACCATTCTTTAGAAAAAATTTAAATTTACAACCCACCTTTTGGGGAACCTTGTAGCCGGATGATGATAAAGGATGTAGGACATATACGAAAGCAACAGCAGGATACAATTATATCCTTATTATTATGAATATGGCATCTCAGATACAAAACAAATTGACGAGTAAATTTAAATTTAACGATGTCTTATCGGTGCATTAAGAACAACAGGGTGACTAATGAAAAGGTTGTGCCTATCAGACATGTACATGGAACTTGTATGTGGATGCAATGTGGACAGGTTTCTAGATGAGTATTGTGTTTCTGATTTCACCAAGGAGATCCAGACTATCTACTCAAAAGAGCAGTAGTCTGAAATATTATAGAAAATGTATATAATGAGAAGAGAAGTACTCGAGGATCTGATCTCCTTAAGGGCGGATCACCCAGGCCAATGAATTGCACCTTTGACTATTAAGGGAACCCAGGAAGGAAATGTCGGATGCTCTGAGGATCGTTTTCCAACATCTACAGATGAGGTACCAGAGGATTGAATGTCCATGAACATTGTACCATAATTCAAAAAGAGAATGAGGAAGATAAAATAGTTATCCAAATGATTATCGGATAATCTGTATTTCCTTTGAAAAGCTTTAACTTTTGTGATGATTCTGGAAATAGCAGGACTTGATTTCCAGCATGCTACCCCAGTGAATCATGACAGGGGAAACAAGGGGTAATGTTTTCCTGATATATTTGCGAGTGGAAAGCGGTTTCCAAGGCTGAGACTGCACTGACCTGGGTGTCAATCACAGACCAGGCTTGCATGGTACCAATCAGTGTACTAATGCATAGTTTCTGATTCTGGATGCTATTGACCCGCACAAGCCTTGGTGGTCTCAGAGTGAGGCATATATCAAGCAATTAAGTTAGAGATTGTAGTTGAGTAAAATTGTGCTGATGGCAGACAGTGGATCACGGATGTCAAGTTTTGAATTGATAGATTTGTTTTGAATCAAATGCAGTTCAAATGGTGGCAGGTATAGAACGCATTGCCTGACAGTGTGATGGAGCCAGTTTCAGTCAAAGTACTGCATTTAAAAGGAAATCAGACTCTTGGCCCAAATTGAAGAATGTGCAGTGTTACTGGGAGAGCAAAGATCATAACGTTAAGTGAAATACTTATTCAGAGGGCTGGTGCAGATACAATTGACTGAATTGTATCTTTCTGCACAGTAACAATTCATGTCCATTGCACAGGACTTACTTAAAGTACCAGGAATACAGGGAACAGGTGATGGTTAATGCCCAGACTGAGGAGATGATGCTGTGATATTTTTAATAACATTACTACCTTTAGTTACCTGAGCTTGGTAATTATTTGATTATCTATGCACATCTTTAACCTGCCTATAAGTAAATAGGAGGAACAGTTGAAACTACAAAGTCAGAGCATGCAATGATTATGAGGGACAGGTAATGTCATTTGCATTTTTTAAATCAATGCTTATTTTTATCTAGTGACTCACTACAGCCTTTCAGCTTGGGATTGTCACTGCTTGGATGAGTGCAGATCAATGAAACGCAAGAAACCCGACTTCAACTAGGCAAAATAATCTGTTTTATTGGCTCCCATCCATCACTTGAAACATTCATTCTCTCTGACTGGTGTTAAGAATGCAGCTTTTCTACAATTCTTCTGTTCTGAAAAATTGATCGTATTGAACAAGCGTATTTGGTACACACTGGATTGTGAAGCTGCAGGTTTGGTGAATGAGGGAATCTTAATAGGCTAGTTACTCACTAAAATCTAGTTTTTCGTTACAGTTAACAATTAAGTAGAAATTACAGTTTAAGGTAAGAGTTAATTTATTTTTCTTCCAGTCTTAAATAGGGATATACAGTGAACCCTAAATGAACTGAAAACAATATCCAAAACAATGCCTCAAACTGAGGCACGATTTCCAGTAAGTTCAATCAAGCAGTTAGCTTAATCCATGGGTCTTCCAAGTAGTGTCTTAAAAAATTTGTCCCAGCATTCTTTTGAAAAATGATCTCCGAAATAGCTGAGGGATTGATCCTGTTTAATGAAGACTGTAAGAAAATATGCCCAAACTACCTTTTCTCTCAAGACACTACTACCTTCTCCGACTTGATTAAATACTGGCAGGACAGTAGCAGATAGGTTTCAGGTAGGTAAGCATGAGCTTGTCCATTTTGAACCAAATTCCATGATTTTTTTAAAAGACTAGAGAAACAAAAATCCAGAAAGAGCCCACACACGTATCACTAAAAGAATAATTTTAACAGCATCACGGCTCATTGCAGCCCTGAGGATGGCAGCAGCTAGGGGCTTGACAGTGACCTGTGATTTGGGATTGACCCTGGCTGACATGCTGAGACACCGTTTGGTCCGTGGTGTTAATGAAGTAGCCAGTTAAAGTGCCTACTAGCCCAGCTGGGCTTCAAACGTGCACTACAACTGGCACTGTCATTAGAAAATACAGCAAGTGGAGCATGTCAGCTACAGGACCATCCCAATGGAAGTGGACACCCTCACCTGTCTGGCTGAGCATGGGGAACTGAACTTGAGTGTAAGCAAACACAGAGCCGCGCGCAGAGCACGTCCTGAGCAGAGAGATGCTGGTCAGCCCACAGCAGAAACCCACCACAAAACGGAGACTCAGCCAATTGGCTAGTGTTCTTCAGGATGCAGGCAGGCAAGCAAGCAATTTTAGCTGCTGCTGGGATGAGGACTCAAGATAGCAAGGGAGTCCCATGAGGCCTGTTGTGAGTAAGAGAACTCGCAGGCCAGTATGCAAAAAAGTGCACGCCCTGGAAAGTCTGCCTGCATGTGGTTTGGAACAATTAAATTGCTGAGCAACATCCAAATCAGAACCAATCGAAATAAATATCTGATTAAATGGTCATAAAATGTGAGGCTGGATGAACACAGCAGGCCAAGCAGCATCTCAGGAGCACAAACGCTGACGTTTCGGGCCTAGACCTTTCATCAGAGAGGGGGATGGAGTGAGGGTTCTGGAATAAATAGGGAGAGAGGGGGAGGCGGACCGAAGATGGAGAGAAAAGAAGATAGGTGGAGAGAGTATAGATGGGGAGGTAGGGAGGGGATAGGTCAGTCCAGGGAAGACGGACAGGTCAAGGAGGTGGGATGAGGTTAGTAGGTAGATGGGGGTGCGGCTTGGGGTGGGAGGAAGGGATGGGTGAGAGGAAGAACAGGTTGGGGAGGCAGAGACAGGTTGGACTGGTTTTGGGATGCAGTGGGTGGAGGGGAAGAGCTGGGCTGGTTGTGTGGTGCAGTGGGGGGAGGGGACGAACTGGGTTGGTTTAGGGATGCGGTTGGGGAAGGGGAGATTTTGAAACTGGTGAAGTCCACATTGATACCATTGGGCTGCAGGGTTCCCAGGCAGAATATGAGTTGCTGTTCCTGCAACCTTCGGGTGGCATCATTGTGGCACTGCAGGAGGCCCATGATGGACATGTCATCTAAAGAATGGGAGGGGGAGTGGAAATGGTTTGCGACTGGGAGGTGCAGTTGTTTGTTGCGAACTGAGCGGAGGTGTTCTGCAAAGCCGTCCCCATCATCCTCCGACACTTCCGCCATCTACAATCCGACCCCACCACCCAAGACATTTTTCCATCCCCACCCCATCTGCTTTCCGGAGAGACCACTCTCTCCATGACTCCCTTGTTCGCTCCACACTGCCCTCCAACCCCACCACACCCGGCACCTTCCCCTGCAACCGCAGGAAATGCTACACTTGCCCCCACACCTCCTCCCTCACCCCTATCCCAGGCCCCAAGGTGACATTCCATATTAAGCAGAGGTTCACCTGCACATCTGCCAATGTGGTATACTGTATCCACTGTACCCGGTGTGGCTTCCACTACATTGGGGAAACCAAGCGGAGGCTTGGGGACCGCTTTGCAGAACATCTCCGCTCAGTTCGCAAACAAACAACTGCACCTCCCAGTCGCAAACCATTTCCACTCCGCCTCCCATTCTTTAGATGACATGTGCATCATGGGCCTCCTGCAGTGCCACAATGATGCCATGCGAAGGTTGCAGGAACAACAACTCATATTCCGCCTGGGAGTCCTGCAGCCTAATGGTATCAATGTGGACTTCACCAGTTTCAAAATCTCCCCTTCCCCCACCACATCCCTAAACCAACCCAGTTCGTCCCCTCCCCCCACTGCACCACACAACCAGCCCAGCTCTTCCCCTCCACCCACCGCATCCCAAAAACAGTCCAACCTGTCTCTGCCTCCCCAACCTGTTCTTCCTCTCACCCATCCCTTCCTCCCACCCCAAGCCGCACCCCCATCTACCTACTAACCTCATCCCACCTCCTTGACCTGTCCATCTTCCCTGGACTGACCTATCCCCTCCCTACCTCCCCACCTATACTCTCTCCACCTATCTTCTTTTCTCTCCATCTTCGGTCTGCCTCCCCCTCTCTCCCTATTTATTCCAGAACCCTCACCCCATCCCCCTCTCTGATGAAGGGTCTAGGCCCGAAACGTCAGCCTTTATGCTCCTGAGATGCTGCTTGGCCTGCTGTGTTCATCCAACCTCACATTTTATTATCTTGGATTCTCCAGCATCTGCAGCTCCCACTATCTCTGATTAAATGGTCAGCCTGGTTCTCATGGAGGTCGATAGCCGCGCAGCTGTATCAGCGATTGCAGAGCTAGGCTTTAACAAGATTCACTCTGGACTCCAACCCTTAAGCTTGCACAAGACCTTAGCCAGACTGAGAACCCAGGGAACCATTACAGATTAATGGTACTTTGGTTCTGGTCTCCTGTGAGAAACAGCTGGATCAGTGAACATTGATTGTACTAAAAGGCTCAGGCCCAAGCTTGATGGAGCAGAATTAATTTAGAAAGATTCATGTTGATTGGCTCAACCTTTTTCAATTAGAAAATGGTTGCCTGAGTGAAGTCCTATTTACATACCCAGAAGTTTTTCAGGAAGGCCTGGGAACTATCAAAGGAGCCAAGGCTCCGCTGCATGTTGATCAGGAAACAATTCCGCAATTCTACAAGGCTCACCCAGTGATGTTTGCCTGACGGGCAAAAGTAAAGGTAGAAATCAGGAGCCTGGAAAGTGACGGAATTGTCATGCCAGTACAATTTGCATCAGGTAGAATGATTGTGAAGCTCATCAGCTCAGTCTGCCTTTGTGGGGATTTTAAGCAAACAGTAAACCCTTTGCTGCAACTGGATAAATACCGGATCCCTTGCATAGAGGACTTGTACTCAACACTACTGGGGATGGGATGGGGGGGTGGGGCTGTCCTTCACAAAACTGGACATGAGCCATGCGTGCCTGGAACTGTGATTAGAAGAGAGACCCTAGAAGTATGCCACAATCAATAGCCATAAGGGATTGTGCTAATATACAAGTCTGCCATTTAGGGTATTATCAGCCTGTACCCTTTTCCTGCCGATGATGGAGAACATTTTACAAGGTATATCCAAGGTTGCCATTTATCTGGATGACATGCCAATAACCGGGAAGACCAATGAAGAGCACATGGAGAACTTGGATGGACCACTTAACATTTCTCCCAAGCAGGCTTACGACTTAGAAGGAAAGGATATATGTTCCAGGCATCCCAAGTGACCTACTTTGGCTAAACATTCAATATGACTGGGTCACTCCCATTGAAAAATAAAGTGAGTGCAATCAAAAGTGTTGCGGCTCCCACACCAGAGCTTAGATCTTTCCTTGGATTGGTGAATTATTACTGGAAATGCGTACATAACCTGCCTCCACTTTAGCACCCAAACACCTTCTAATGAAAAAGGGTCAGCCTTGGAAATGATTGCATAGCCAAGAGGTAGCCTTTAGGGATGTGAAAAAGCAGCTACCATCCTCTAAGGTGTTGACCCAGTACGATCCCAGGCTAGAAGTGATGCTGACATGCAATGCCTCCCTGTATGGTAATGGGGTAGTGTTGGCTTACTGGTGGCCCAAAGGGGAAGAATGCCTAATAGCGTATGATTCCCAGGCTTTGGCTGATGCTGAATATGAATACATCCAGGTAGAGAAGGAAGGTTTGCCAGTCATCTTTGGTGTGATAAAGTTCTGCCAATATCTCTATGGACGTAAATTTGTAATAATAACAGACCGCAAACCTGTGTTTGGGCTCAATACCAAACTTACCTGGTTCCTGTTTGATTATAAGACCACTCCTCACACAACTACAGGGATAACTATAAAGGGGAGAAGATTCCACAGGTTAAACCTGCTATTCCTGGACCAGGGAAGGGGAGGGTGAAATGGCAACAGGAACACCAATGCCAGCCACATGCCTCCTCTAAGTGAGAGGGACAGTTTACTTTAGGGGACCAAGTTTGGTGTCAACAGAAATGGCCTTATATGGGTGTGAGACGAGGCTGACATGAGATCAGGCCCTACGACATTCAAGTTTAGGTAGGTGAGGCAGTCCTGAATGTACATGTGGATCACCTGAAAGCTGCCACCTCGCAAGCAGAGCAGGAATAAAACATACCTGGCCCCTCAGAATAGCAGAAAGCCTGTGAGAAACTGTGGGTTCTCCCCCATGTCTAGCATCAAAGAAACCAGAGTCCAAGGTGGGTGCAACCTCAATACCATTACCTGGCGCAAGAAATAGGCCAGGATCCGGTACACACCTCACATGTTCGAGTCAGAGTCAGAGGAACCAAAACTGGAGCAAAAAGGCCTAGGAGAGGTTGTAAAATAAAGAACAGGCCGACATCCCTGGATTTAGGTAGGGGAGGAATTTTGTGATTGGAATGAGGGCCAGGTGTATCTCATCGAGTATGAGATCCTTGGTTGGGGTCAGTCAGGGAGCACTGGCTGACAGATATAAACTGGAGATTCAGAGAGTGTTTTCATTCTAGGGACTGGCTCTAACCTGACTGGTCAGAGTCCATATACTGTGCACATGCAAATAAAGCATGAGTTGATGACGGGATACCAGCCTCTGTGCAGTTATTTCAATCTGGTTCCTATCATGTGAGCATTGTATCATTCCTTCATTGTCTTCACAAATGATCCCTGATAATTTGACCACTGACATAATAGACTCTACTATTCAGCTCTTCAAATATAATTGCAATGGAATGGGATTTTTTCAGACACGTTCTTCAGAACTCTAGTCCAAAGATAAAAATTCTGCAAAATGTATTGTAAACTTGTTTTATTTAATCATTTGGATAAGGAAAGCCATTAAATCACAAGAAAGGTTTTTTTCACATTTTAATACCTCTTCAATTTTTGTTTCCATTTTAATCTCTTCTCCAGACATTAAAACTAGCTCCAGGGTCTTGTGTACTTCAATGTGTATTACAGGAAAACAAATGCCACCTGAACTCTCAACAAAATCTTCTTTGTTTACAACAAGTAGAGGATTTATTTTCCACATATTTAATAAAACGAAGGTAATCATCTCCATAAATCCATAAGTTCATATTATGTGAGCTTGGCAGTATTAAATAAAACCATCTGGGAGCCAACGTGCTATAAATATAAAAAGCATACAGACCTTTGGTTAAAACCAAATGTAAAACATTTTTGGCTTCTAACATCTGTCAAAGCTGTGAAAAAAGTGCAAAGAAGATTCACTGAAGTAATGCCAGTAATGACAGACTTCAATTTTAAAGATAAATTAAATAAAATGGCTGTCTTCACTGAAACAGAGAATTTAGATTAGATATGATAGGGTGCTGAGAATATGTGAAACTATGATGATGTGAATAGGGAAAAATTGTTTCCACTGGTTGGTGAGTCAGTAACTAGAGAACACAAATTAAAGGTCAGCACAAAGAGCAAAGGAAGAGGTTAGGGGAGTTTTTTTTTCATATGTACTGATGGTTAGTAAGATATGGAATGTCTGATCATAAGTAATGGGGGAGGAAGTATCCAAAATAACTTTTAAAAAAGAAAGGGATATTAATTTTTATTCTTTCACGGGTTGAAGGCATCATTAGCCAGGTCAGCATTTGTTGGCCATTCCAAATTGCTGGAGAAGATGGCAGCACGCTACCTTTTTGAATCTTTGGATTCCATGTGCTGTGCAAGCTGTTAAAGAGGGAGTTCAAGAATTTTGATCCACACACAGTAAGGGAACTGTAACATTGTTCCAAGTCAGTATGTTGCATGGCTTGGAAGGAATCTTCCAAGTATGCAGGGGTGTGCTTCCCTTGTCCTATCAGATGGTAGGAGTCCTGGATTTGGAAGGTGCTGCCAAAGGATCTTTCCTGAATTTCTGTAGCACATTGTACAAATAATGTCACTGCTTCACGGCACACGTCGGTTGTGGAGAGTGTGAATGGTGGATGAAGTAAGCTGCTTCGTTTTGGACGGAGTCAAGTTTCTTTAGGGTTGTTGGAGTCGCACTTTTCCAGTTAAATGGAGAAAATTCCATCACAAGCCTAATTTGTGCTATGATGGTGGACAGGCTTTGGGGAGTCTGGAGGTAATTTACTCAGCTCAAAATTTTTAGCCTCTAAAAGGCGGTATGTATGTGGTTCTTCCAATTCAGTTTCTGGTGAATGGTAAATTCCAGGATGTTCATTGTGTCACTATCAATGATGATAGTGCTATTAAATGTCAAGGGGAGAGGGTTAGATTCTCTCTAGCTTGAGATGGCACTTATACATGAATGTAATTTTCTGCCCAAGCCTGAATGTTGCCCAGTTCTTGCCACGTATGGAACAGAAATGCTTCATTATCTATAGAACATAGAACATTACAGCACAGTACAGGCCCTTTGGCCCACGATGTTGTGCCAACCTGTCATACCGTTCTCAAACCCATCTAAACTACACTATTCCCTGTACGTCCATTTGCTTATCTAATGACGACTTAAATGTACCTAAAGTTGGTGAATCTACTACCGTTGCAGGCAAAGCGTTCCATTCCCTTACTACTCTCTGAGTAAAGAAACTACCTCTGACATCTGTCCTATATCTTTCACCCCTCAATTTAAAGCTATGCCCCCTCATGCTCGCTGTCACCATCCTAGGAAAAAGGCTCTCCCTATCCACCCTATCTAACTCTCTGATTATTTTATATGTTTCAATTAAGTCACCTCTCAACCTTCTTCTCTCTAATGAAAACAGCCTCAAGTCCCTCAGCCTTTCCTCGTAAGACCTTCCCTCCATACCAGGCAACATCCTAGTAAATCTCCTCTGCACCCTTTCCAAAGCTTCCACATCCTTCTTATAATGCGGTGACCAGAACTGTATATAATATTCCAAGTGCGGCCGCACCAGAGTTTTGTACAGCTTCACCATAATCTCTTGGTTCCGGAACTCGATCCCTCTATTAATAAAAGCTAAAACACTGTATGCCTTCTTAACAGCCCTGTCAACCTGGGTGGCAACTTTCAAGGATCTGTGTACATGGAAACCGAGATCTCTCTGCTTATCTACACTACTAAGAATCTTACCATTAGCCCAGTACTTTGCCTTCCGTTTACTCTTACCAAAGTGCATCACCTCACACTTGTCTGCATTAAACTCCATTTGCCACCTCTCAGCCCAGCTCTGCAGCTTATCTATGTCTCTCTGCAACCTACAGCATCCTTCGTCACTATCCACAACTCCACCGACCTTAGCGTTGTCTGCAAATTTACTAACCCATCCTTCTACGCCCTCATCCAGGTCATTTATAAAATGACAAACAGCAGTGGACCCAACACCGACCCTTGCAGTACACCACTAGTAACTGGTCTCCAGGATGAACATTTCCCATCAACTACCACCCTCTGTCTTCTTTCAGCAAGCCAATTTCTGATCCAAACTGCTATATCTCCCACAATTCCATTCCTCTGCATTTTGTACAATAAAGGAATTGTACAAAATGAATTATGGATTATATTGAACACTTTCAATCATCATCAATCATCCATCTCTGGTCTTATGACTGAAAGAAGGTCACTCATGAAGCAGCTGAATTGGTTGGGTCTAGGAAGCTACCCTGAGGAGCTCCTACCGCAATGTTCTGGATCTTAGATTATTATCCTTCAATAATCATAACTATCTTCCTTTTAAATGACAAAGGGTAAGGAAAGTTCATTAGCAAAAGGAGGTGCTCTTTTAAAGAAATAATATAGAGGCAATGCACCATTTGGTAAAAGGATTGGGATTGGGACTGATGGAAGAATCCTTTTTGAGAGGGAGCATGGGGCAAGACGCAGAGTCTCCTCTGATGCTGAAAAATGATATTCGGCACCTCTCACCACACGGCTTCACTCTTGTTATTGTGAACAAAAGAGCTGGCAGTATCATGAAAAAATGCATATTGTTCAGTGATCTTTTCCAGAAATCCATGGCTCTGTTTCAAACCATGGGTAGAACAGGAGAGAGAATCATCCTGCAAAAAGGAAGCGAGAAAGACCAAAGTAGAAAAATAATGAAGAAAGAAAGAAAACAAAGGGGTGCGGAAAACAAGAAATATTTAAAGCTAGCAAGAGAGAAGCAGAGAAGGAAGTTACAAGAAAATTAAGGGAGATAATAATAGAGAACGAGAAACAGTAATTAGAGAAAGGAAGAGACTAAAAAAGGTAACAAAAATGGCCGAGGGAGACACAAGAAAGAAAGTTAAGAGTAAGTAAATAAAAATATGCAGAGAAAGAGAGACAAACTTCTTACAAAAATTTAAAAAACTACAATGGAACTGAGCGAAAGAATAGACGAAGAAAGAGCACAGTGCAGCACTAGCTGTATCTGGATGAACTGGCCACACCTTCCAGTGTTCATTGGTTTCTCAAATTTTTATCTGATATGCAGTGGTAGTGAGATATGAAATGAGTTTGGCAGATAGCTCACTAAAAAACGCTCAAAGGGTTGTTTTCTTTAATGTGTGTAGACCATATTCATAGCTACAACAGAAAGTATCCCACGGTACAACATTGGAGCTTGTCAGATCTGCCTGCCAGCCGAAAGAGCTCTTAATCTGGACCCAGCTACTGCAGGTATGACCAACAGATTGTAATGTACAGAAGGTTCACTGTTTGGCATAAGTTTCTCAGAAAATGATATTCCCCATTGTTTCTTTGTTTTCTGTGCTATTCTGAAGACACTGATGAATAGATTCACTGACAGCAAGAGTTACTCATGATATATTGAGTTGGAAAGGGATATTTCTACCCACTCTTTTAATGTTTCTACCCACCTCTCCCACACCTTCCCTTCACAGGCGATGATCTGATCTCCTGCTTCCAGCTCAGCAGCCTATCCTCCAAGAAGAGCAAAAGATGAGACACATGATCTATTATTCGTTTTGATGTCCATTCACCTCCCCACACAAACAGGCACCTGACCTTGGCTCAGGTTTACCCACAGTACTCTCACGATTGAGAATGATTGGAATGTGAGAGGTTGAGAGAGCTGCACCACCCTGTGTCCTGTGGGTAGCATGCTGAGGGGTCGAGAGGGATTTGGAAGTTGAGTGGCAATGGGCTGAGAAGGGTGTCATTTCTATGAGCTGTGTGCTAAGGTGTTGAGAGGGATGTTTGCTCTCCAAACGAGGTGGTGATTGGGTATGAGGGTTGTCTGTTCTATGGCTGATGTTGTGTGAGGTGTTTCTGCATGGTGGGTAAGGATGTATTGGGGTGCAAAGGGGATATACTCTGGGAGTAATACAGTGATTGCATGAAGGGTGGTGGGATATGAAGGGTTTCTCCTTTGTGCTTGAGGGGATGTGAAGGAAGTCTGCCCTGTGCATGAGGGGTTAGTAGTGTGTGATGCATGGCAACTTTGTGAACCTGAGGGTGTGGAGATAGTGGGTTTCCCATGTTTGCTGTATAGAGTTCCTTAATACTTACAGAACTAACACAGTGTCTCTGTGCAGCTCACAGACAGGGCACTATGTACGTTGTAAGAGATTCCAACCTTGAAACATTATACAAAGAACAATAAGGTTACACGTTGGGGGCTAATAGAATAATCTGAGATTTTTCGCCTTCAGGAATCTGATTAAAGCGTGATCTGGTTAGTGGAGGGGCTAATCAAAATGCTGTCAGATGAAATGGATTAAAATGGATCTCATTAAAGGGAGATCTAAGTAAAAAGCCTGATTAATTAAGGGGACAGTTAAAGTCGAATCTCATTTAGCGAGGGGACACTGGTTTTTGAGGGGTCTCATTAAAATGTAGCCTCACTGGATAAAGGCACGAGGAGGGGCTTTGTGGTGGTAGTGTCCCTACTTCTGGACCAAAAAGGTCTGGGTTGAAGACCCACCTTCTCTCAAGACATGTCATAACTTACCTTAACAGGTTGATTAAAAGCAAATAAAGGCATGTGAGGGAGTTGGAGTGCATGTTATTTGTGCCAAGGACATAGGACAGGAGGACACAAGTGGTGAAATTGGGATAGATACTATGAATTATTCCCATACGTGAAAGGTGACAGAGTGGAATCACATTAAGGCAGTGTATTCCAGAGCTAATTTCTTTTAATTATGAACAGTACTGCTTATTTTCAATTAGTGTTTTGCATAAATTTCTGGCTTGTAAAGTTTTACATTTCTTCCAGGCTTGGGTTGAGCTAATCACATGCTCTTTTGAAGAGAAAATGAGATAAGCTAATTAAATAATTTCCCAATTGAGGGCTCTTGTGGCAGAATGGTGCTGTCTGTACCTCTGAGCCAGGAGAGCCTGGGTTCAAGTCGTACCTGCTCCACAGGTATATGATAACACCTTTCAACAGGTTGGTTAGGAAATACAAATAACTTCCCAAAACTGGATTTATAGTTGTCAGATTGCAGACATATCTAAAGTTCAGTACTATAAATAAAGGCAGCTTCACTGCAGTGAGACAGAATGGAATCTTGGTGAGCAAGATGCTTTTTGTTTTCACTTATTTCGCATTTGTTCGTCTCCAGAAGATCAGGAATTGAAAAGTTGCAAAATAGGGCTCAGCTTGGAAAACAAAATCAAAGTGACACTACAAAGAACTGTGTTTTTGTTTTTATTTGATCTTTAGTTTATATTTATTAGTACAAAAGTAACATTAATACAACTTGACAATGTGTAGTATCCATTCTCAAGCATGTGTGGAAACATGGACTCTTCTCAAGACCTAGACGAACACATGCAGGAAGTGTTACTGACAGTGGAACCGAGAACTCCGGGTTTCTCTGCGGTCACTGATGAATCTGTGAGGCTATGGACACATTGGATAATACATTCAGGGAGCTAGTCAGGTTAGGGAAATGCAGGCAAGTAGGGAATGGGTGACTGATAGATGAAAGTGTGGCTGGAAAGACGGTGCAGAGAGAGGTCTCCAAATTCCTGGAGCACTGCACTGACAGCGTTGAATTGGTGCAGAAAGAAGACATCTCAGAAGGTTCAAGGTCAGAATTGCTTTGGTTACAGCTAAAGAACAAGAAGGATGTAACCATACTGCTCAGTGTGGTCTTTAGGATATCAACTACTGGGAAGGATGCAGAGGAACAAATCTGCATGCAAATTGCAGATGCAAACAATTATAATGGAGACTTGAAAATTCAAATATAGACTGGAACAGAGGTAATGTTAAGAGCAGAGAGAAGCTAGATTGTGGATTGTGTTAAAAATCTTCTATAGTAGTTATGTATCAAGTCCAAAAGGAAAGGAGGCACTTCTAAACCTGGTTCGTGCGAATGAGGTAGGCCAAGTAGATCACATGTCACTGGGAACATATTGAGGAAAGTTATCATTGTATCATGAAGTTTAGGATGATGATGGACAAGGACAATGGACAATGCATAGTAAGATTAACTAACCAGGGGAAAAGCCATCTTCAATGGGGTAAGAACAGAGCTGAGCTGAATAAACTGCAGCAAAGTGTTGGCTGGAAAACTGTAATTAAACAATGGGTTCCCCTCAAAGAATGGATGATTTGAGTACAGTTACGGTCTATACCCTTGAAAGAGAAAATTATGGCAAAAACACCCACACCTTCTTGAATAAAAGAGGAGATATACGTGAAAATAAACAAGAAAAAGTATGCTTATGTCAGGTGTCAGGGAGAAAATGCAATTTAGAATCAAGCTGAATGCTTTAATTAATCATTTTTCCACCTCTTTGCTGAACATTTTGCAATGACGGATTAGGAATGAAAACTGACAGCTGACAAAGGGAATCCCAACTCTTCCATAGGCACATAAATAGTAAAAGGAAGAGTAGAACAGGTTAGGGACCAAGAAGGATTTTAACACATGGAGGCAGGGCAGATGGCTAAAGTACTAAAGGAATACTTTACATGTATTAATCAAGGTGGCAGGTATTCCCCAGGTCATGTTGGCAGAGGAAGAAACTCAGTCACCAGGAGGGTTCAAAATGGACGAGGCGGCGTTAGATAAGCTGCTGGTTATTTGAGTTGAAAAAACGGCAGAACCAGTCGAGACGCACCAGGAATTCAGTGGAAATTGCAGCGGCACTGATTATAAATTTCATCTTCCGTGGACTTGGAGATGGTTGGTGACAGAGAACTGGAGAATTGCAAACATTATGCTGTTGTTCAAACAGATCGTAAGGATAGCAACATGGATACAAACTTGGCTGAGTGAATGAAAACAAAGTGTAATTGTTTATGAGAGAAGAAGGGTCCAGACCCGAAATGTCAGCCTTCCTGCTCCTCTGATGCTGCTTGGCCTACTGTGTTCATCCAGCTCTACACCTTGTTATCTGTAATTGTTTATAGATATTTTGCAAGCAGGAGAAAGATTTGATGGAGCTCCCCAGGGGGTGATGTTAAGATCTTTTAGTTTTGTTTCTAATTGATGATCTGGGTGGTCCAAAACTACAAAGCATTGAAAATTATCAGGAGGGCAGTATAGAACTTTAAAGGGACATTGCCAAGTTGGTGGAGTGGTGAGGTGGCAGATGAAGTCCAATGTAAAGGAGTTTGAGGTCTTACATTTGGGTGGAAAGAATATGAAATACAGTTTAAATAAAGGTAATATTCTAAAGGTTGTGCAAGAACAGAGATACTTGGGTATGTAAGTGCAATAAAGGTGACTGGACAGGTGGAAGGAGCAGATAAGAGAGCGTACTGTACCTTAGGCTTTATTAATAGGTGCATAGAGTACAAGGACAGGAAAGTTATGCTCTTATCTATATAAGAAACTAGTTAAACCTCGGTTAGAATATTGTGTAGAGTTCTGAATGCCATACTTCAGGAATGATGTGAACACTTTAGAGAGGACGCAGATTTCAGTGAATAGTTCCAGAGTTAAGATTCAGTGTTGAAGATAGATTGAATAAATTGGTACTGTTTTCTGGAGAATAGACTGAGGGGAGATTTCATTGAACTTTTCCCAAATTGTGACAGATATGGACAGAGTAGATTTTAGAAACTGTTCCCTCTCAAGAACAAGCGGGCATAATTTGTAGTGATTTGCAAAATAAGTAAAGGCAATGCTCGAAAAAACTTCATCATACAACAAGTGGTTCAGGTCTGGAGTGCACTGCCTGGAATTGTGGTTGGAACATTTTCAACAGAGGCACTAAAGAGAGCATGAAATTATTATTAAATAGAAATAATCTGCAGGGTTGTGGAGAAAACATGAGGGAATGGCACTAAGTCATGATGCTCTTTCAGAGAGTCCTTGTAGACATAATGGGTAGAATGGCTTCCTTCTGCACTGTGATAATTTTGTAATACTGAGATGAAGTGGTTTGTGTGCAAGAGAGGTCAGAACAAGGGACATGTTTGAAAACTAGTTTTGATTTTGTGATGAAGTGATGGTAAGGTGAGTTCCGGAGGTTTTGCGTCCGACAGGTCTTTTTTCTTGAATGTATCGGTTGATCTTGTGGGTTTAAATACATAAACATAACACATTTCTTCAGGTAATTGTTCACTTTGTGTTCAACACAGAGTCTTCATTTGAACACTTCATCTTTGAGCGGCTTTTGCGATCCAGGATCTTGCAAGTCAAACTGAGAGTTACGTGTCATTTATGGTCTTTCCTATGGTTGGTCACTTTCATTAGTGACAGTGTAAAACCAAAAGGCGTGTTAAGAGAACTTAGTCTCTAAGGTTCCCACTCGTTATGCATAGAATATTGATTGAGATATTCTGAGCATACCTACCCCATCAGAATCATCTCGCTGGGGTGGTACAGTGGCACAGTGGTTCGCACTGCTACCTCACAGCGCCAAGGGCCCAGGTTCAATTCCACTCTCACGTAACTGTCTGTGTGGAGTTTACATGTTCTCCCTGTGTCTGCATGGGTTGCTGCCCAGTGCTCCTGTATTCTCCCACAGTCCAAAGATGTGCACATTAGGTGGATTGACAATGTGAAATAGCACATTATGTTCAGAGATGTGTAGGTTAGGTGCATTAGTCATGGGAAATACAGGGTATAGGGATGGGTTTGGGTGGGATGCTCTTTGGAGGGTTGGTGTGGACTAGCTGGGCACACTGTGGGGATTCAATGAATTGCCTCAATCTCTGTTTTCAGGAAGAGTTCATCCACAGTAGGAATTGTAGTATAATGGGAGGTGAACACCGATGGAAAACAACATTTCAGTATACTGCCATTATTCAGAGTACATGTAAAGGGATCAAATTTCTTTCTCTCCAGTGTTGGATGGTGAGGGGATTGTAAATAGATGTACTCTTAGACTAAAACATCTATTGCCATGAAAAGGAGACCATTCAGCCCATCATATCTGTACCAATCAACAAAGATCTGACCACACTAAGCCTTTTTTCCAGCTCTTGGCCCATAGCCTCTGAGACAATCGCAAAGCAAGTAAATATATAAATACTATTTTAATATTACAAGAACTTCTGACTTAACCTTCCTTTTCGATAATGAGTTCCAGAATCCCACCCTGGGTGAAAAATATTTCTTTTCAATTCCCCTTGTGGTCTTCCACCTTTTACCTTAAAATTATAACTCCTGGTTATTGACCCCTCTACCCTACTAAACCCTTGAACCCTCTCAACCTTTGCTGCTCCAAGGAGCATGACACAACCTTTCCTGATAGCTCAGGCCCTCCAGCCTATGTAATTCTCCTCTGCACCTCCTCTAAGTGCAACCACATTCTTCTGACAATATGATAACAAGAACTGCCCAATTTGTGGCTAAATGGCATTTTATACAGATGCAGCATTACCTCCCTGCTTTTGTATTCTATGCCCTGACAAATAGGGAAAAGAACCTCAAATACTGCCTTAACCACCTTATCTATCTGCTGTGCCACCTTCAAGCAACTTGCCCAGGTTCATTTCCAAATACTAAGTTGAGAACCTAACCCCTCCCTTGTTATCCTTTCTACATAATAGCTAAAAGAGTTATCTGGATGCAATTTAGGAATTTTATTTTTGAGGTTTGTAGGTATGTATACCAAGATCCCTGTGATTTTCAGTACTTTTTAGGGTCCTACTATCTGTATTGTAATAGCCCTCCCCGAGGCATTACTTCATGTTGTTCCAGGGTTAAACTCTATTTGCCACTGCTCTGCCCACCTGACCAGTCCATTCATACCCTCCTACCAGTACCGAGCTCTGCAGAACCCCAGTCACAGAAACATCCCTCAACCACCACCTCTACTTTCCACCTCTTAGCCTGTATTAGATCCAATGTGCCACGGTGCCTTGAATCCCATTGGATCTTTGTTTCCTTGATCAGTCTGCCCTGATGGATTTTCTATCTCTCCCTAACAGCTTCAGGGGCCTACAGCACACACCCAACAGCATGTTTGACGTTTGTGTTTTTTCACTTCTACCTGTATGGCCTCCATTTGAGGATCCTCCCAAGACACCATCTGTCCGCATTGCTATGATTAATTCCTTGATCATATTATGATCCCCAACCATTACCACACCATTTTTAAAACATTAATTCATGGGATTTGGATGTCATTGGCTACACTCGCCCATATTGCCCATCCCTAGTTGCCCTTTAGAAGGTGGTGATGAGCTGCCTTCTTGAACCATTGCAGTCCACCTGCTGTTGGCAGCATATACATGGGAACACCACCACTACCTGCACGCTCCCCTGTAAGCCACTGACCCTCCTGACTTGGAAATATATCGCCATTCTTCATTGCTATTAGGTCAACATCCTGGAACTCTCTTCTTGATGACATATGGGGCTACCTACTGCACTTGCACTGCAATGGTTCAAGAAGGCAGCTCACCACTACATTCTCAAGGGAAGCTAGGGATGGGTAATAGATGCTAGCCCAGCCAGAGATGCCTTCATCCCAAAAATGAATTATAAAAGATTTCTGCACACTAGCAGGGACTCTCACAACTTTCCAATTATGTGATGAAGGAGACTGATTGCAATACTCAAGTTGTCGCCAAACCAGAGCTTTATAAAGGTGCAACATAACATTCTTGTTTTTGTACTCAGTAATTGTATTTATGAGATCTTTCCTAGTTATTCTCTCAATAGGTCCTACTTTCAAAAATCTGTGCACACAAACTATCTGTTACCCTGTACTCTTTAGAAGTTTATCATTAAATATGTATTTTCCATTCATATTCCATTTGTGAAAATGCCACTTCTTAGGAAGGACATGAATGCATTGCAGACAGTGCAGAAGACCTTTAGGAGAATCATTCAAGGGATAAGATGGTTATGAGGAAAGATTGGAAATGTTGGGCCTGTTTTCCCTGGAAAGAACTGAAGGTAAATTTGGTAGCAGTTTTCAACATGATGAGAGTAACCATGTGGACTGAGTAAATGGGGAAGAACTATTCCAACTCAGATAAAGATTGAGAGCTAGCAGGTATGGTTTTAAAAAAGAAGCATATGTTAAGGGAGGAAAAATAACTTTATTTTCAAATGATCCGTAGTTAGGATTTGGAATGCGCTGCTTGGAAAGTTTGGCTGACGCAGGTTCCATTGAGACATTCAAAGGGGCATTGGATGATTATTTAAATAGAAACAATGTACAGGAGTTACACAAAAATTGCAAGAGATTGGCAGTCAGTCAAAATGATTAGCGATGCGCTGAATTGCCTCCTTCTGCATCGTAACAATGTTGTGATGATCACCTCACACTTCTTTGTATTAATTTACACCTGTCACCTGTCTGTTCCTTCTGCTTATGTATATATTTGTCGAACAATTTAGATGGCACTGAACATGAGCAGTAGATTTGTTGTAGACACAAGTTTATGGCCAGTCCTGTGGTACAGTGGGCAGCATCTCTGCCTCAGAGTAAAAAAAATTCAGTTGAAGTCCGACCGGAGAACTTTTATAGTCAAGGAAGGTACATTCATAACAGGGCCAATCAGATTGATTAACCACATGTAAACCATTCCAACTCCCACTAATAGGATGGAGAAAGAGCAGGAGATATTCTCATTAGCCATGTGGCAGAAAGAAATTTTGAGCCTTTTCTCTCTATCCACAGCTTCAGACTACAACATGCACCCATCAACATCGCACAAGTCTATTCCAGTCTTAACATCAAAGATGCCACTCTTGTATTAAGAGATAACAAAGTGTGGAGCTGGATGAACATATCAACGTGGATTTCACAAACTTCAAAATCCACCCCACCCCCACTGCACCCCAAACCAGCCAAGCTTGTCCACGCCTCCCTAACCTGTTCTTCCTCTCACCTAACCCCTCCTCCCACCTCAAGCCGCACCTCCATTTCCTACCTACTAACCTCATCCTGCCCCCTTGACCTGTCCATCTTCCCCGGACTGACCTATCCCCTCCCTACATCCCCGCCTATACTCTCCTCTCCACCTATCTTCTCTTCTATCCATCTTCGATCCACCTCCCACTCTCTCCCTATTTATTTCAGAATCCTCTCCCCATCCCCCTTTTCCGATGAAGGTTTTAGGCCTGAAACGTCAGCTTTTGCGCTCCTAAGATGCTGCTTGGCCTGCTGTGTTCATCCAATTCCACACTTGGTTATCTCAGATTCTCCAGCATCTGCAGTTCCCATTATCTCTGATCACTCTTGTATTAACTCTGAATATAAAACAAACACAAATCCTTATTTCTTATATGCATGACTTGATCTCACATGATAAACTTCTTTTCAGTTAGCCTGAGTTATTATTGCATAATATTCACGATGTCGGGATATATTTGAACATATCCAAGAACAAATGGAATTTGTTCAATTACATTTTAGTGGTCTGATATTCCCAGGTTGAAAATGGTGGTTCCCATATAAATATTGACAGTAAATAACAACACATCAGACTTATTTTCAAACTGAACGCCTTCACTTCTTACCTGTAAACAAAGTATTATTGCACTTGAACATGCTAATACAATACAATATGGATTCCTGTTAGTGGTTGTGGAGCACTGTTCACAGGCTGTAAAGAACCAGGTGGGAATCTAACACTTCCCTTTACCCACTGAGTACTGTGCACACACATAAGCTGATATGATTTAAGTACACTTAGGCCACTAAGTACCTTGTCCTTACCCATCGCTCAGAACAGCATGATTGGGTCCTCTTATCCTCACTTTGTATCCCACCAGCTTCCGCATTCAAAGGATCATTCTCTACCATTTCAGACAACTCCAGCAGAATACCACCTCCACACACATCTACTCCTCACTCCAGCTATATGCATTTTGAAGGGACCATTCCCTTCAGGGCACCTCGTCCATTCCTCAGCAATCAACAACATTCCCCCTTCCCACATCACCTTCCCATGCAACCACAGAAGAAGCAACACTTGCTCTTTCACCTCCTCCCTGCTCACCATCCAAGGGCCTAAATAGTCTTTCCAGATTATGTAGCATTTCACCTCTTCCTCCACCAACCTTGTGTAATGTACTGTTGCACCCAATGTGGCCTACTCTGCATTGGAGAAATCAAACACAAACTGAGTTACCGCTTTGTAGAACACTTCCAATCTATGCGCAAGCATAACCCTGACCTTCCTATCGTCAGTCATTTTAACACAGCATCTTGCTCGCATGCCCTCATACCTGGCCTCAGCATACTGCAGTGCTCCAATGAATCACAGCACAAAGGAGGAACATCTTCAGATTAGGCACGTAACAACCTTCTCGATTTAATATTGAGTTCAAAACCTACAGATTATGAACCCACTCCCATTCCTTCCCTTTCTTTTAACTTTACTTGTTGCATTCTCTGTCACCAAGACCTCTCCCTCCTCTCACCCCACTTCAGTGAGACTGTTTGTTCTTTCCAGTCTGGCAGTTGCACCATTGTTCTGCCATTCTCGCATTCCGATCACTTAATCTGCACTGTCAGCACCCTTTCTCCCCCAGCACTCCAAAACCACCCACACCCTACTATTGCATAAACACCCCCTCTACATATTATGTCAGCTCTGATGAAGAGTCAACTTGACTTGAAATGTTAGCTTGTTTTCTCTCCATGGATGCTTCCTCACCCACTATGATATCCATCAATTTTTGTTTCCAGTACAGAATCTAGCATCTGCTGTAATTTGCTCCTATACTGAGAGTAAATCATACTGTATCTCTAAATACGAAGGGTTTTATTTTGTATGATATCATTTCATCCCCCTTTTTAAAACACAAGACAAAGTACATGCACAAATGTCAAAATATAATAATGCAACTCTGGCAGGATGTTGGCAGAAGTAGATGGAAAGAGGACAGTGCTGGGTGTCTGCATTTAGATCTATTTCCTCTGCTCACAAGTAATCCACCACCAAGACTTGCACAGCAACAGGTTGCAGTTTCTGAATCAGATAGAATATCTCCCATCAGCATTGCAAAAGGAGGTGACAAATATAAAGGTGCAGCCAATCTGCCCTCAACTTCTACTTTCAATTGTCACTAGTAGAAATGCTTTTGTTAAAAACAGCAGCTTTTAAATTTCTTTCCCATTTCTGAAGAACGGTCTAGGCCCGAAACGTCAATCTTCCTGCTCCTCTGATGCTGCTTGGCCTGCTGTGTTCATCCAGCTCTACACCTTGTTATCTCACCTTTAAATTAGAATCACATGTCAAGTGAACTTCAGAGGTCATTGAATTTATTTATTCCCTGTCATGCTTCAATGAGAAGCTTGAATTCAGAATTAATCCTTGACAGAACAATCAACAAACGGAGTGAAATCTCTACAAACTAAAGACAGATCTGTGTGTTGCAATATGCGGCAACAGCATTTAGCTCACTTCTGAGATTCATAGCTGATAATAATTAATCAGATTTAGTCATTCCATGCACTCTTATTAATCACTATCACTTTGGTTTCAAATGCAGGCACTTATTAGATAAGATCAAACTCAAGCTCTGTGTAGCTAGTTATAGTGTGGGTGAACACTTGGAAATATAGATGACATTTTCCACTCCATTATCAATACAAATGCCCCAGGTGCATACAATGTATATAGAGCACAAAGCTCCCTCTACACTGTTTCTATCAGGCAGGCCTTGGGGAAGACACAGAACAAGTTAAATAGAATAATGTTTCCTCTACATTGTCCTGTCAAATATTCCCAAGGCAAGTACAGAATGGATTTGAAATCAGGTTTCATTTCCCCAACACTGTCCAATCAAACATTCCTGGCACAGCTACAGTACAGGATTACAGAGCAAATATCCCTTTACACTGAAGTATCAAAAAACTGTAGGGCAGATACATCACATGTTAGGTACAGTATAGAGCACCCTCTATGTTGTTCCATCAAGGAATCTCAGGGCAGGTACAGTTGTGGCAACCACAACTCTTGAACTGTGGAATTTGGAAATGAGGTTGCTAACTTCTGTTCTAATTTTGGGCTGTTTTGCTCTGTAGGCTCTTCACTTATCAATATTTTTCAAATTTTATTCCATAGATTTGCTTTTGCCATGGCAATCCTCACAATGAAGCTAATCCTTCTACCACTGCTGTGTTTCATTGCCAAAGCTCAGGAACAATGTAGGTATTCAGCGTTTTGTCTTCATCAGAATCTGTCCTCACCTGTTTCTTACCTGGTTTCCTCCCCTTACTTCTTGACTTAGCTCTCTATCTCCCTTGAAGCCACTGAATGATGTCAAAAAATGGTTCTCTGTCTGTCAACCATATGGAGCCTCTGTGTAAGATAAGCTGTAATTGGTAGCTGGCTAGTGACATGTTCATAGCCAAGCCCTCTTTTGTGAACCAGAAATCAGTTTTCAAGGGGGAGTCCATGGGCAAGATTTTCAACTATCGATTGAGATCCTGGGCACTGGTTCAGCTTGGAATCCAACCCCACATGATGAGCTCCAGAAATTTTGCCAAGTTAATGGGAGGGAGCAGATTTGCCATCCAACAAAGGACAAAGAGTAGGTTCCCAACACTTAATGATCAATGGGTGGCCTTCCCACATTAACCCTAACAGCCAGGGTGCTAGCTGCAGATTTGTAATGGAGAGTGAGGTGTAGAGGTCTGCGTTGTTAGCTGAAATTCTCAATCAGCCCAGGGATGAGGCCAATATTAGTTGTTGTGACCAATAAGCACCCTACATTGGCTGCCTGCTGGGATGTAGCAGACATCTAACCCAAAGCCAAGTCACCCTTTTGAAAATGACTTCTGGCTGAGATGGTAGCACGGAGCCAGCCATCAGCATGAAATTGCACAGCTACTCACTTCCAAACTCAAACCTGACTCATTTGAAAAGCCGACCCAATAATTAGGGAAACGTAGAAAATAGGAGCAGGAGTAGGCCATTTAGCCCTTCGAGCCTGCTGTGCCATTCGTTATGATCATCCAACTCAACAGATTGTTCCTGCTTTTCCCCATACTCTTTGATCCCTTTAGCCACAGTGCCACATCCAACACCTTCTTGAAATCATATAATACTTTGACTTCGACTGCTTTCGGTAGCAAATTCCACAAGCTTGCCACTCTGAGTGAAGAAAATTCTACTCAGGTCAGTCCTAAATAGTTCACCCTGTATCCTTAGACTGTCATCCCTGGCCCTAGATTCCCCTGCCATCCTTCCTGTATCTACCAATCTTGTCCTGTTACAATTTATATGTCTCAATGAAATTCCTCCCCATTCTTCAGAACCCCAGGGAATATAATCCTAACCTATTCAACTACTCCTCATGCATCATCCCCAGCTATTCAAGGAATCAGCCTGATACACCTTGGCTGCACTCTCTCGATAACAAAAACATCTTTCCTCAAATACAGAGACCAAAACTACACACAATATTCCAAGTATGGTCTAACTGCCAAAGACGTCCCTTCTCCTCTGCTCAAATCCTCTTATTATGACAGCTAACATACCATTTGTCTTCTTCACCACCTGCTACTTGCATGTTTACCTTCAGTAACTGGTGCATGAAAACATACAGGTCTCATTGTTCAGTCCCCTCTCTCAATTTATAGCTTTTTAAATTGTAATCTGTTCTGATTCTGAAGTGGATGACCTCACAATATAACCTCTATATTACACTGCATCTGCCATGCATTTGTCCACTCACTCAGCTTGTTCAAATAGCACTCTACATTCTCCTCACAGCTCATCCTTCCACCCAGCTTTGTATCATCTTCAAGTTTGGAGATGTTACATTTAGGTCCCCCATCTAAATCATTAATATATATTGTGAATAGTTGGGATCCTAGCCCATAGTCCATGCCTTCAACTAGTTATCTGTCCATCTTCACACACCACCCCAATCCCCTATGCTTTAATTTTACACATTAATCTCTGATAAGGAACTTTTCTGAAAGCCTTCTGAAAGTCCACATCCACTGGCTCCCCCTCATCAACCCTGCTAGATACATCCTTAAAGAATTCCAGGAAATTTGTCAAGCTTGATTTCCCTTTTACAATGCCATGCTGACTGTCCAACCTTACCACTGTAGGGAGTATGAGTGGCGATTATCATTTTCCTCCCTTTTCACTAAGGTAAGTCCTAAATTTGGCACCACTTCTGCCAACATGGCAGATCATTCACTTCTGCCAATACAAAGATCAGCTAAGGCAACATGAACTGAGCAATGAACCAGGACCATACAAAAAGTATCTTGGGGCCAGATCTGAGGTAAATCAGAAATCTATCAAAATCATACTGACAATGACCTGAAAATGATTCATCCACATATGCATGGCCTCTATCTACATTTCAATTGATCTGTCTGCCCGTATACTTACAATCAGTATTTGGATATATAGATGTATCAATTGATCCATTTGTCACTCATAAATCAATTCATCAGTTGATCTACAAATGCTCCAACAATCTATTTATCTAAGTATTAATTAATCAGTTTATCCTTGCAGAGATAACATCTCTATAATACACCAAACTGGACAGAACGAAGCAGCCAAGTAAGTGATGATAGAGCAGAGAAGCAAGATTATGCAAGTGACATTGAGTTCCTTTGGCTGTCTATGTCAATGTCAATTCACATTTCCACCGCTGAGAGGCCAGAAATGTCCAAAGTCATATATTACATCCACCTCTCCTCACTGCTCTAAAATGCAATGATCAGAATTTGAATCATGTCAAGACCATTACTAGTTTACCCGGGGAAATCAAAATGTTATATTTCGGTTCAGAGAGCTTGTTCCCATCAGCTCACCTATGATCAAATCAATCATCTCATACAGCCACAAGTAGGAGATTATTTTCACCCTCATCACTTGGGTGCCAATCTGATGAAGTGAATAACTTTGATTCAGGTAGAATCTACTGGGTTTCATTCCCATTGATATCTGTCACCAATAATTGCCCTGATCCATCATATTATGGTTCCTAATTGATGCAAATGCAATTGTCAAATGTGTTGTGATGCCCACCATAATCAGCTTGTGATTGAATCAGAGATAATGGGAACTGCAGATGCTGGAGAATCCAAGATAACAAAGTGTGAAGCTGGATGAACACAGCAGGCCAAGCAGCATCTCAGAAGCACAAAAGCTGACGTTTCGGGCCTAGATCCTTCATCAGAGAGGGGGATGGGGAGAGGGTTCTGGAATAAATAGGGAGAGAGGGGGAGGCGGACCGAAGATGAAGAGAAAAGAAGATAGGTGGAGAGGAGAGTGTAGGTGGGGAGGTAGGGAGGGGATAGGTCAGTCCAGGGAAGATGGACAGGTCAAGGAGGTGGGATGAGGTTAGTAGGTAGGAAATGGAGGTGCAGCTTGAGGTGGGAGGAAGGGATGGGTGAGAGGAAGAACAGGTTAGGGAAGCAGAGACAGGCTGGGCTGGTTTTGGGATGCAGTGGGGGGAGGGGAAGAACTGGGCTGGTTTTGAGATGCGGTGGGGGGAGGGGGAGATTTTGAAGCTGGTAAAGTCCACATTGATACCATTGGGCTGCAGGGTTCCAAAGCGGAATATGAGTTGCTGTTCCTGCAACCTTCGGGTGGCATCATTGTGGCACTGCAGGAGGCCCATGATGGACATATCATATGAAGAATGGGAGGGGGAGTTAAAATGGTTCGCGACTGGGAGGTGCAGTGGTTTATTGCGAACCGAGCGGAGGTGTTCTGCAAAGCGGTCCCCAAGGTTCCGTTTGGTTTCGCCAATGTAGAGGAAGCCACACCAGGTACAATGGATACAGTACACCACATTGGTAGATGTGCAGGTGAACCTCTGCTTAATATGGAAAGTAATCTTGGGGCCTGGGATGGGGGTGAGGGAGGAGGTGTGGGGGCAAGTGTAGCACTTCCTGCAGTTGCAGGGGAAGGTGCCGGGTGTGGTGGGGTTGGAGGGCAGTGTGGAGCGAACAAGGGAGTCACGGAGAGAGTGGTCTCTCCGGAAGGCAGACAAGGGTGGGGACCTCTCAGTCTCCATCTCAGGCAACCAGCTTGTAACTGATGTCCATTTCAAGCCCACCGACTCCCACAGCTACCTAGAATACACCTCCTCCCACCCACCCTCCTGCAAAAATTCCATCCCCTATTCCCAATTCCTCCGCCTCCGCCGCATCTGCTCCCAGGATGAGGCATTCCACTCCCGCACATCCCAGATGTCCAAGTTCTTCAAGGACCGCAATTTTTCCCCCACAGTGGTCAAGAACGCCCTTGACCACATCTTCCGCATTTCCCGCAACACATCTCTCACACCCCGCCCCCGCCACAACAGCCCAAAGAGGATCCCCCTCGTTCTCACACACCACCCCACCAACCTCCAGATACAACGCATCATCCTCCGACACTTCCGCCATCTACAATTCGACCCCACCACCCAAGACATTTTTCCATCCCCACCCTTGTCTGCCTTCCGGAGAGACCACTCTCTCCGTGACTCCCTTGTTCGCTCCACACTGCCCTCCAACCCCACCACACCCGGCACCTTCCCCTGCAACTGCAGGAAGTGCTACACTTGCCCCCACACCTCCTCCCTCATCCCCATCCCAGGCCCCAAGATGGCTTTCCATATTAAGCAGAGGTTCACCTGCACATCTGCCAATGTGGTATACTGTATCCATTGTACCTGGTGTGGCTTCCTCCAGATTGGGGAAACCAAGCGGAACCTTGGGGACCGCTTTGCAGAACACCTCCGCTCGGTTCGCAATAAACCACTGCACCTCCCAGTCGCGAACCATTTTAACACCCCCTCCCATTCTTCAGATGACATGTCCATCATGGGCCTCCTGCAGTGCCACAAGGATGCCACCCGAAGGTTGCAGGAACAGCAACTCATATTCCGCTTGGGAACCCTGCAGCTCAATGGTATCAATGTGGACTTTATCAGCTTCAAAATCTCCCCCTCCCCCCACCGCATCCCAAAACCAGCCCAGTACGTCCCCTCCCCCCACTGCATCACACAACTAGCCCAGCTCATCCCCTCCCCCCACTGCATCCCAAAACCAGCCCAGCCTGTCTCTGCCTCCCTAACCTGTTCTTCCTCTCACCCATGCCTTCCTCCCACCTCAAGCCGCACCTCCATTTCCTACCTACTAACCTCATCCCACCTCCTTGACCTGTCCATCTTTCCTGGACTGACCTATCCCCTCCCTACCTCCCAACCTATACTCTCCTCTCCACCTATCTTCTTTTCTCTCCATCTTTGGTCCGCCTCCCCCTCTCTCCCTATTTATTCCAGTTCCCTCTCCCCATCCCCCTCTCTGATGAAGGGTCTAGGCCCGAAACATCAGCTTTTGTGCTCCTGAGATGCTGCTTGGCCTGCTGTGTTCATCCAGCTCCACACTTTGTTATCTCAGCTTGTGATTGGACTGGTTAGCTACCACCATCCTCTTTTCTTGATTTTGTCTAAGGGTCTATGTGGTTTACAACAGTAGCAGAAAAACACTACTGAGTCTGATCAAGACGACCCTCTTACATAAGACATTGTTTACTGTATGGCAGCAATCAGATATCAGTTACATGACTAAGGGCAATATGATTACTAAGAATGTTGGGGACTGTGGATACGGGTCTTCACAGAAACAAGACACAGAGCTGTTTTGCCTCTCCCCGACCATGTCCTTTTGACATCATGAGATTGAGTACAGTGTGATGCAGGACCCTATATATGGAGTGTCCCCTAACCTCCTGAATTTCTTTTACAGATGAACTCTTTCCTGCTGAATCAGTTAGCTAGCCCTAATATCATTTAGCATCCGTAAATCTTATGAATTCTCTTTATGGAAAACAGTTAAAATAGATATTTTCTTGTCATATCCTGGATTTCTAAGACCAGGCAATTTCCCTTTGACCATGCCCTGAATCTGTAGATGTTGGTTGGCTCTCTGCACTACCCTGTCAAGTCAGACCTCTAAGATTGCGTCCATAAAGCAGAGCATTGATTTTCCCCATCTACCATGTTGGGAGCAAATGTCATGAACTGTGCAGGGTAGGTCTGGACTGCCAGTGCTTGCTGAGTGCATAATGGTCCTTCATAGATGGTGTTAGCTTCAGGGAGGTTGGCCAGTTCTGGGGCATCCACTGAACGGTGAGTTGCTCTGGAAATGGGGCATAGTAAGATGGGTCAGAAATCAAACATGATGCATGCCAGAAGGGCAGGAATGGCAATTTGTGCAGTGAGTTTGGTAAGGTTTAATGAGAAAACTCATTTGCCCTTGCCGCTAGAATCACTTCAGCAAACTTGATGCAACTTGCACTTAGTCAAAAAAAATGTAAGATTCAACCCTGTTTTTAAAGTTGTAAATATCCAATATTGCTCCTGCGTCCACTGAAATTCTCTATTCCTGGATCCTCTGTTGTTACATTATAGAATAATCACAATGTCCACTTCTGATACCATGTGTACAGTGAAGTTATCACCTCACAATGGTGTGGTGTTGCTACCATGCTCTTTGGACAACTGGGTTCAAGGGTCTCCTTTTATGGTGTTTGAAGAAAACAAGTGAATGAAGATATTCTTACTTTAAACAAGTTGTAGTTTATTGCATTATAGCAATCAAACACAACATTAGTTAAACATTGTTTTTGAGGCTATTGCAGACTTGTGGATATAGACTTTCACATTACATGGTCCTACGGTGTTCTTCCTTTTCCTGCCCAGGTCCTTATGAATTCATCACTTCTGGGGGATCTTAATGCCAGTCTACAACATTAACCCTTTTAGAACTATTACCTTATACAAGCAAAAATACCACGACAAGCTCTTTAATGTCTAAGGAAGTCTCAACATTACTGTTGATCAGAGTGTTACACCATACAGTCTACAACTGAATTTTGAAACAAACCTTAAAGTGACCTATTAATTTCACAGATGGGGCTAGGTAAGAGAAAGCTTAGTTCAGGTCAGTGATTCAAGATAAATTAATTACAAATATTTTCTTCATTGGACACGGTATATTGAATGTATTAACCATCCAACCATTTTTCTTAGTATTTTATTGGGAATATCTTTTATTATGCAGGTTCACTGAACTGTTATGTTGACTACAAACACACAATGGATTGCACATGGAAGGAGAGAAACAACAACAGCCACATTACTCTGCAAGTCTTTCGGTAAGCACTTTCCACTGATGAACCTGTTTTTGCATCCCAAAGCGTTTCAGTGCTAAAAAGCTGATAGCTCATCATAAGCCAGTTTCACCTTGGAGAGCTGGGTCCAAATTAAAAGATTCTAAAGTGCAAAAATAGAAGAGGAGAAGCTGTGGGTCTTACTTGGAGGGTCAGGGAATTTCCAGAAAGGAAGTTGCAGGATTTTGACCTAGAAACAGTGCAGGAACAGCAATACATTTCCAAATCAGTATGATGGGTGGCTTGGAAAAGAACCTGCAAGTAGTGGTGTTCTTATATATCTGATGTACTTGTCCTTTGATATGGCAGTAGTCATGTATTTGGGAGGTCTGTCAAAGAAACCTCAATAAATGTCTGCAGCACATCCCACACTTGGTACACACCGCTGCTCCTCAGCATCGGTGATGGAGTGAGAAGACCTTTTGGATGTGATGCTAAGCAAGGAGGCACTTTGTCCTGGATGGTGTCAAGGTTCTTTAGCGTTGTTGAAGTTCCAGACATCCAGGCAATTCGGGAATATTTCATCATGCTCCTGATCTCCACCTTGTAAATTGTGGAAAGGCTTCGGGGAGTCGGGAGGTGAGTTATTTGCTGCAGATTTCCTAATCTCTGACCTACACTTGTAGCCAATGTGTTAATATGGCGAGTATAATTCAGTTTCTAGGCAATGGTGAACCCAAGATATTGATAGTAGTGTCATTGAATTTCAGGGGCAATGGTTAGACTCTCCCTTGTTGGAGATGATCATTGCCAGGTACTTCTATCACACAAATGTTACTTGCCATTTCTCAGCCAAGCCCAGATATTGTCCATGTCTTATGGGATCATCAGTGAACATCCCAATTATGATGGATGGAAATTCACTGATGGAACAGCTGAAGATGTACTACTGCAGAGATGCCTTGGAGCTGTGATGACTGTTTGAGAACAAGAACAACCATCTTCCTTCATACTTGGTGGAACTGCAATCATTGGGGAGTCTTCTCTTGGATTCCCATTGATTCTAGTTTTGCTACTGCTCCTTAATGCAACACTTAGTTACATGTGACCTTGATGTCAGGTGCATTCATGCTCTGCTCATCTCTGAAATTCAACTGTATTGTTGAACTCATTCTGGCTCTATTAAAAAGTCTTATGTACACTTCCATAAGTTCACCTCACATACTTTTAACAATCTAGGAAATAGTCCATCAGGGTAGTGTCCTAGGCCCAAAAATCTCCAGCTGCATCATCATAGAAGTGGGGGTGTTCACTGACAATTTCACAATATTCAGCACTATTCCTTACTTCTCAGATACTGAAGCATTTCATGTTCAAAAGCAACAAGACCTGGACAATATCTAGGCTTGAGCTGCAAAGTGACACTAATGCCACTTATGTGCAATGCAATGACCATCTCCAATTTGGTATAATCTAACCTCAGCCCTTTTACATTCAATGGCATTACCATCACTGAATCCCCCATGGTCAACATCCTGGGAATCTACCATAGACCAGAAACCATTCACAATCTTCACTGATTGCTCTACCAGTCTGTTAACTTTCTACAATTTGTACAAAAACACCCAGATCCCTCTGAAACCAACATCTCATTGTCCCTTACCTTTTAAAAATATTCTGCTTTTCTGTTCCTCCTACTAAAGTGGATACTTTCCCATTTTTCCATACCATATTCCACCATGACATCATTACCATAATCTGCCTATATTCCTCTGGAACCATCTTACATACCCATAACAGCTCAGTTTTCCATCTAATTTTGAATCATCAGCAACCTCGAATATATTATACTGAATGCACTCAACTAAGCCAGTGATATAGATTATAAAAGCAGAGAATCAGAAATTGATGTTTTTAATACCCAGCTGGTTACAGGCTGACAACCCAAAAATGGTCAATTTATTCTTACTCGCTGTTTTCTGTTCATGCAACAATCCACCACTCCTATAAATTTATTGTATCTTTTCCAAGGAGCCATAATCTTGTTAATACAAAACATAAAGCAAATACACTATATCCATTGGTTCTTCATTTTCTTAAATATTTATTACAATCTCAAACTCCTTTTTTATACATCCAGAAGTACTATCACAGACAACCAAACTGCTTTTTCCACTGCCAAATTACTATCTCAAACCTTTTATCTTTTTATATCCAGAAGGGCTGTTACACACAATTGAATGGCTTTCCCACAACAAAATTATTATCTCAAAACACTTAATAGAGTTATCAAACACAATGCACCTGTCATAAATCTGTAGCAAAAATAAAGTTGCTGGAGAAGCTAGCAGGTCCGGCAGTATCTGTGAAGGAAAAAGACAGAATTAATGTTTCAGGTCCAGTGGCACTGAGGAAGGGCCACCAGACCTGAAACGTTAACGCTGTTTTTCCCTTCACAGATGCTGCCAGACCTGCTGAGCTTTACCAGCAACTTTGTTTTTCTTCCTGATTTACAGCATCCGCAGTTCTTTTGATTTTTATGTCATATGTCTGTATTGGCTTTGCCTTTACTTTATGATTTTTTAAGTATCCTGCTACCATGTCCCTAATAGATGTCCAGCAATTTCCTACTACAGGTATGAAGGTAATACCTATAATTTAATGAATTCTCCACTCTTCCTTTCTTGAAGAGCACGATTATGTTTAAGGCACTGTTCTAGAATATAAGGAATCCTGGGGATCAAAACAAGTTGTTCCAACACACAGAATTCCTTTGAGACTGCTGGAGCAGACATTGAAGATTAGGGGAATTAGGATATTGGGTGTCAGTACGAATCAGATTCCTGATGCCAGGTAAATTTCTGCAATTATAGGTTGGAAGTTGGAAGGATCCAATGCAGGAATTCTGTTTTCTGGAATAATCATGAGGCTAAAACCAACAAGCGTCATGTCCCTGGCATCTCCTAGTGATGGAAACTTCAAAATAATTGCATATTAATACATATATATCAAAATAATGCCCTATTTTCAAATTTTTACAAATGTTTTGTTCACCCAAATACTATCTTTCATTTTGGGATTTGTCATAGATGCAATTAACTTTAAAGGCGTAAAACTAATATCTGACCTTGTTTGTGTGCCAAGCCAATTCAGCTGTCTACTTAATCTTTGTAATTCTTTCATTTTGGTTTTGGAAGCTGCGGCATTTTTTGGTGAGGCTTACTTTGATAAACAGCAATAGGGCTATCATTTTCCAAATGTCATTGCTGATGCAAAATGACGGTTGGTCCAGTCAGCTTGATTTCCAATCCAACACCTGAAACTTGACTTCCAATTTCAAAATCAGCTTTGAGGGTCCATTTATAATTGTTTTCAAACACAATGCAAATCATCCATTTTAGCCTCAAGCATCCCTATCAGACCCTTCAAGGTGATGACACCTTTGTCTGACACTACTCCAACACAAATTCCTCCTCTGGCATCCACCTACCCATAATCCCAATAGTGCACACATTGGCTGGTACCGACAGCCAACTGCTGGTCTTGTACAGAAATTATTCTGTGAAACGAAAGATATCAGATTGACTCAGCTGATACCAGATTGATAAGCAAAGTGTTGGCCAACAGGTGTTGTTTTGGTGACCTAAATGACCAGCAAAGCTGATGGTCCAGATGGAAAGATGGCTCACCTCAAGATAATGTTCACATGCCCTTCCTGTTCAATATTTGTATCAAAGGCTAGCCCATTCATTCACATTCTGAAAGTTTCCTTGATGCTGATGTTATCGACATAACATTCAAGGGCCAATTCTTCGACACAATAGAGAAGTTCCTTAGGCATACCCTAGCTAAGCTAACTAGCCTCTATATGATTAATCACCTCTGGGTCAACCTGAAAATGGCACAGATCAATTTCTTCCATTTTAGAAATGGAGATGCAAAGCGAGGACATAACATACATTTGAATGGAAGAACACTGGGACACAATTTTAAGTCAGCCTACCTTAAGATTTTAGATTGCGTGCCACCTTGTACTGTGAAGTCATTCTGCAATTTGTTTTCTCCCATGTCATTAACCTCCCTTTGCTGCCGCTCTACCACATGTCAGTTTAAATGTTTAGAGACAATGTATGGTCCTCCTCGCTTTCCCCCCTCACTCCTATAAAGAAAGCTTTATCCTGCAGCTGACATATTCTGTCCAATCCCTGGAGTGTTTGATGCTACAGTGCAGAAAGAACATTAAACTGCATCTAACCCGAGCTGCACACACCTTGAGAGTGTTTAATGGGACAGTATAGAGGAAGCTTAACATTGCATATAACCATTCTGCACATGACCTAGAAATGTTTGATGGGACAGTGTAGAGGGACCTTTACTCTGTATCCAACCCCTAGTTGTCTTGTTAGTTCTGCAATTTCCCAACATTCAGGCCAAAACAGTACAGTAATTGGATTTAATGGTACCTGATCACATGCCGTACGGGAAATGAATTCTGTATCCAATACCATAATTTTATCTTTTACTGGAGAACAAGAAATAAAGACTGAAGTGAATCACCTGGTCAAACTGCACAGCCAGGGAGGAAATAAACAAAACTTGGAAGGACATGAAGCAGTTTACCTTCTGAACATCTGCAGAAATTATCCTTCTGAGTGGTAGAGGCTTGGGCAGTGTGATTGAAAAAGTCTTGGTGAATTGCTGCAGTAAATCCTTTAGACAGCACACATTTTAAAGTGCTTTATGGTGGAGGCAGTGATTGAAATTGATGGGTGGGTGGCTGCAAATGGCCTGGGCCATATTATGAGCATTGATGGATTCATGTTTTTTAATCAATCCATTTCCAAACAGGATTGTGAAAAACAGCTTTTCTCACCAAAATAATTGTACATTCACAAGAAGTTCCATGCAGCCAATGGAGGACGAGAGATGGGTTCACTACTACACTTGTATCATGTACTTCCAGATGTTCATTCGGATGGATAAATTTAGAATCATTCTTGAGTCAAACAGCCAGGCTAACACATCACAAACTTACATCATTGAGGAATTCAAACCTTCTGAAAACAGTAAGTGTTGATTGCGTACTTAAAGAAGCATTCTCCATTACAGCAAATGTGTAGAACAAAAGGGGTCACTTCTCCATAAAAGTGTGTATTGAAATGGGTGCTCCCTCCATAACACCCATGGAATTAATAGGTCACTGTTTCCATAATGGCACACCATTAGCTTTATGGAGATACACCACACTTCTGTGTGTAAAGTGCTCTCTGGAGGTATCTGACTGAAATAGGAAGAGTTTCAGCTCTCAGCATTATCAATTTTTCCCATAATACTTGAGTTAACTCTTTTCCATTTCATTTTGAACAGGATATTACCTTCTTCTTATAACAACATGTGATATCTCATTGTCTAACTCTTGGACAACTCTTATCTTGTAGTACAATTAGAAGCTCCTCAGCAACTGTCTGTGGCAGTTAACTCCACCACACGGAAGGTAAACATCACATGGCAGAACAATGCAAGCGAGTATTTGAGATCCTATCTGGAGCATGAACTAGAATTTTGGAGTAGAGAAACAAAAGAGGTGAGTGACTCTCACTTCTACTTAGTGCCAATCACCATCCCACAAAGTACCCACAGAGATTCCATTCTGTAGCCCCAGAAGCCTCAACATCCATTCCATCCACTATCAACACAATGCAATTTCAGTACTGTAAACAGAATACATTGCAACAACTTTCCAAGTCTTCTTAGCAGCCTCACCCAAACTCACAGCATTTATCACCTAAAGAGACAAGAACAGCTGTGCATAGCATTTTATTTTCCTGTTTCCTTCAAGACAGTACCAACACGATTTGGACATAAATTGCTATTTCTTCATTGTTAGTTGGGTCTACATCCAAGAACTTCCTAAAGAAAAACACTGTGGGAGCATTTTTGTCACATGATCAGCAGCTAAGGGGAGATAATAAATTTTAGCTTTGTCAGCAATGCTCACACTCAATACATAATAAAACCCCACATTCTCATTCATTACACATGACAAATTATCCAACATGATTGTTGAAAAATAGAGAAAGACTTGCACAAAGATTTGTACAGGCCCTTCAGCCCACGATGTTGTGCGGAACCTTTTCCCTAATCCTAAGATCTATTAACCTCCACCCCTACCTCACTCTCGCCCCTAAGATAATACTGTGCGGAGCTCTAGAAACACAGCAGGCTAGGCAGCATCAGAGGAACACGAAAGCTGACATTTCAGGTCGGGACCCTTCTTCAGAAAAAATTTCAAAAGAATTTCTGAAGAAGGGTCTCAGCCTGAAATGTCAGCTTTCCTGCTTCTGCGATGCTGCCTGGCCTGCCATGCTCCACACTGTGTTATCTCAGACTCCAGCATCAGCAGTTAGACCATAAGCCATAGGAGTGGAAGCAAGGCCATTCGGCCCATCAAGTCCACTCCGCCATTTAAATCATGGCTGATGGGCATTTCAATTCCACTTCCCTGCACTCTCCCCGTAGCCCTTGATTCCTTCTGAGATCAAGAATTTGTAGATCTCTGCCTTGAAGGCATCCAATGTCCCGGCCTCCACTGCACTCCATAGCAATGAATTCCACAAGCTAAAGTGACCAGGAAATAGGCTGCCCCGGGACTTGAACTCAGATCCCAGCGGTCAGAATCCCACATGCTCACCATTATGCCACGGCAACCACATTAAGTTCTCACTAGCTCTGACTCTCTCCCCTAACCAGTGTTTATTCCAAAGGAACTGGATGTTCCTAAGGAACAAAAATTAGAAATTTCTACTATGTTATTCAGCAATTTTTTAAAATCCATGTATCTGCCACTTATTTACCTGATATGTTTAAGTGCTTTTAATCCTTCTGGAGCTGGTTGTATTGCCTTACTTCATTTGCTCTACTCTTTAGATTCACCTGGGGTAAAATTTTTCTCCCTGGTGTGGCTTGAACAATGGTGACAAAGTTGGGGGAATACGAGAAAAATGAAAAAAACTCAGAATCTTATTAACAAGAAAATATTTTACAATTTTCCTTTAATTTATATTACTATTAAATGACAACCAGCTTATTTCCAACTATGTGCATTTCGCAATTTGCCTCATTTATACGCAGTGCTGAACTCTCCTCTCCTTCCCTGAGAAACAAAATAGTGCAAATTCCTGACACACAAGTCAGAGCAGATAACTGGCGGCTGCAGCTTTCCAACTGCGTGCCCTGGTCATCATCCAACTGTGACTTCAGTACAATATCCCTGCATGGTGCATGGTCATCATCCTCCTTGACTCTTCATTTACACAAGTTGGCATTGACAAATCACCAGTCTCACCACATTATCATGCTGGTTTTGGACCAACTCAACAGCAATTCAGCCCTTCAATGCTTTACTTTGGAGTTCAGGATTGACACACTTCTGTCAGGTCACTCTCAATCACTGGAAACAGTCTGCTTATAATCGACCCTTAACTGCTGTTAGAGACCATATATTTTCTATTTTCTAGACCATAAACTGAACTGGAGGTTACACTGCTGCGTAATAACTGAAATACCATGAGATTTTTGCAACTTGAAAATGAAGCTCTGTTTTCCTTTGCACTGTGCATACAATATTACTTTAGGAAGCAGTGAGTGGGAGAATTTGAGATCAAGTTGCTTCGAGAGTCTTCTGAACACAGAACATAGAACATAGAACAGTACGGCACAGTACAGGCCCTTTGGCCCATGATGTTGTGCCGAACTTTTACCCTAATCCTAAGGTCTATCTAACCTCTACCCCTACCTTACTCTATCATCCATATGCCTATCTAGTTGCCACTTAAATGCCCCTAATGAGGCCAACTCCACTACCCTCCCCGACAATGCATTACACACCCTGACCACTCTCCGAGTAAAGAACCTACCTCTAACGTTTCCCCTATATCTACCCCCACTCACTTTAAAACTACGCCCCCTCATAATAGCTACCTCCATCCTAAGAAAACGTCTCTGGATGTCCACTCCATCTATACCTCTGATCATTTTGTATACCTCTATCAAGTCGCCTTTCATCCTTCGTCATTCTAAAGAGAAAAGCCCTAGCACTCTCAACATTTCCTCGTAAGACCTTCCCTCCATTCCACACAACATCCTGGTAATCTCCTCTGCACCTTTTTCAACGCTTCCACATCTTTCCTGTAATGAGGCGACCAGAACTGGACACAATACGCCAGATGTGGCCAAACCAGGCTTTTGCAGCTGGAGCATAACTTCACGGCTCTTGAACTCAATCCCCCTATTATTGAAAGCTAACACACCATATGCCTACTTAACAACTCTATCCACCTAGGTGGCAGCTTTCAGGGAACTGTGGACATGAACCCCAAGATCCCTCTGCTCCTCCACACTGCCAAAAATCTTTTCATTAACCTTGTATTCTGCTTTCAAGTTTGTCCTTCCAAAATGAATCACCTCACACTTTTCAGGGTTAAACTCCATCTGCCACTTCTCAGCCCAACTCTGCATCCTATCAGTGTCCCTTTGTAACCTAGAACAGCCCTCTGCACTATCCACAACTTGACCCACCTTCGTATCATCATTGGTTTCCCTTGTAGGAGAGTATAGGGCCAGAGGGCATCTTCTCAGAGTAAGGGGTCATCCATTTAGGACGGAAGGAAGGAGAAAATTCTGCTGGATAATTAGTTGAGTTGCAGAGTGTTAAAACGTGTAAGTGCCAGGGCAGCAGAGAGAGAACCATTCAGAACCTGCAAACAGAAAACATCCATTTCTTCATCTCTCTCTCATGTGTGGAAAGGTCAGAAAAACCAAGAAAAAGGAAAGAATTCTAAAACAAAAAAGAAATTAGGTCCACTGTACAACTATATAATCCAAGAGTGACTGTCACGTTACAGATAACATTGTATCATCATTGCTAAGATAAAAAAAAGACTGTGATAAAAATAAATTTCCACCTTGTGGCATGGACTTTTGAATTTAAGAATTATTTTTGCCTGATCTATATTCTTTTACCACTCGAAGTATACATGTTAAAACATTTGTCTTTTGATCATCTCCATCATGATTGATCCTGTGTATGTGCTTGGAGTTTTTGAAGTGGTATAATTAAAGTTTCATAGTAGTAGATAAGGAATCCTCTTTTCTGTTTGAAGTTTGAGCAAATTTGTAGCTCAGGTTGTGGATGAGGTTGTAGCCTTGCTTGCCGATCTAGTGTGTTTGCTGCGGTGGTTGGCATCAGTAGCGAACCGAAGTATGTAAATAACAAATAAAAATCGAAAGAACTGCGGATGCTGTAAATCAGGAAGAAAAACAAAGTTGATGGAAAAGTTCAGCAGGTCCGGCAGCAACTCTGAAGGAAAAAACAGAGCTAACGTTTTGGGTCCAGTGACCCTTCCTCAGAACATTCTGAGGAAGGGTCACTGGACCTGAAAAGTTAACTCCTTTTTTTCCCTTCACAGATGCTGCCGGACCTGCTGAGCTTTTCCAGCAACTTTATTTTTGTTCCATATAAATACCAAGCAGGGCACAACATCCACAGCTCACCGGAGGTACGCTGACGATGTTACCTAGCCTGATGATGAAATGTCTACAATCAAACACACCAGCTCAGCGAGCAAGGCCACAACCTCCTCTTTTCTGTTGTTTAAGTTAAGTATGTTGCAGTAAATAGTTACTTTTCTGTTACTGAGTCCTGGATAGTCAGGCAAATTGGTCATTTTGACAGGCTATTTGAGGTTTTATACGCTTTGCGGTGACTTGTGGAACAGTGGGACGCAATTTTCCATGTATTCTTTCCAGTTAAGTGGGAACACCATCATGTAATAATTTTTAAAATTCTGTTACATCGCCCTTTAATTTGCATAACGCAAACAAAAACATTTTTCAAATTTACTTGTGTCCCTTCATACCAAGCAGCAACCTGGTAAATATGCCTTAAAAACCTTTATATGCTAGCAGTGTCATTGCCAATATTTTTCAATTGTACGTTTATTACTTCAGACCAAAAGATATAGAAATCCATCTGCCACTTATTAGACCATTTCCCACCTTGTCTGTGTAGTTTTTAGCTTTGTTTGACCTTCTTTTAGGTTTACATTTGATTTTCCTGTGCCTCTATAAATTTTTCACTTGGAACAAACCACCTAACATTGTCTGAAAATGTCTAACTTATGATATTCACATTTTCTGTTTAGCGACGTTACATTATGTTAAATTCCATCTTACATCCTACGTGAATCTCTTTTCTCCTTAGCAGAATGTGACAGTTAAAAAGATATTAAATGATATCCGGCATCTGGCTATTGAGGAGTCAGAATTGAAACCCGATATGCATTATAAAGCAAGGGTTCGCAGCAAACCCTCAAGTAAAAGCAACTATAACGGCAGATGGAGCAAGTGGAGCTCAGAAATAAAATGGCAGACAAACCCTGGCAAGTATACTGCTGCTGAGATTCTGTTTAGCACACTATCTGACTGGCCCCTCACTCATTCTGAATTTTTCTCCCTCACTTTGGCTATGTCTATTTCTCTCTTTCTGCTCCTTTGTCTTTTACTTGGTTTATCTGTCATCTTAATTCATTCTTTTCAATCACAGATAGCCAGATGGTGAAAGACAGGACTGAAGTGTAATTTTTACACATTTTTGTTTCAAGAAACACCATTTCCCATAACCTAAAAAGCACAATTTCAGTATGTTTACATACATAGGAGCACAATTCACTGTCCAGTTAAAGCCCATCAGCTGAATAAAACTAAACACTCAAACAGTTTCTCTATAAAAATCCGTGTTCTTCCCACATTCTGTTTGTCTGTCATTCACTGCTCCATTCTCTGTTCCCCTTCTCCTTCATTTCTATATATTGCTGCTGTATCTGTCCTTGTAAGTTTCTCTAGTCCAAACCTTCTCCCTCTTATTGCGTGGGTTTCCTCTGGGTGCTCCAGTTTCCTCCCACAGTCTAAAGATGTGCAGGCTCGGTGAATTGGCCAGGCTAAATTGCTTGTAGTGTTCATGGATGTGTAGATTAAGTGGGTTATAACAGGGTGAGTCTGGGTGGGATGCTTTGAGGTTAGGTGTGGACTTGTTGGGCCGGAGGGCCTGTTTCCTCACTTCAGTGATTTTATGATCTACGATCTATGATCAATGGTGTAGCAGTTGTTGGGTTGCCATTCTCTGCTACATTCTTTGCTCACTGATGGAGATTTGTAGTTTTGGGGTAATCGAATTCCGTCCTCTTCAAAACTGTGGAGTGATTGTCCATCAGAGAGCTTTCACATAGCACTGAATCATCAGTCACAGGGCAAGTCACGCCCCTTTTATACAGAGATGGCTGCCAAGGTCTGGTAAGTATACATTTAGTAACACGCTGAAAATCTGTTTAACTACCCCACAGCTTTTGAGTGTGTTAGTGAATAGACATTTAACAGAATACAGCAAGTCATGTGGATAAAAATGCGCAAACAATGAAGCCTGCGGAATGGAAGATTCTCCACTTGCCTCAATGAATGCAGCTCCAGCAACAGTTAGGGACACAGAACAGGTCAAAGCACCTCACTTGACTGACACTGCATCCACCTCTTAAAGAGTCACCTTCCCTCCACCATCAACATAGTGCCAGCAACGCATTGAGATTACTTCAACCGTATTTTCAAACCTGGTGCCTATACCACCTGGAAGGATAAAAGCAGCAAGTGCATCTGAACACCACCACTATTCCCTCCAAAGCACAAAGCATCCCATCTTAGAAATACATCACTTTTCCTTCACTGTCACTTGGTCAAAATCCTGGAGTTTACCCCCAACAGTACTGTGCAAGTACCAATACCATGAACTGCAGCGGTTAGGAAGTAAATACTGTTCTGACCATCAATGTTCAAGTCAATGAATGAATAAATAAATAAAAAAATTCCTTTACCATGAAGCAAAAATTACTAATTCACATAGTACTGCAGTGCATTGACTGACCACCTAAATCCTAGGCAATGAGCTCAGTTTGTGTAATGGGAGCTTGGCCCTGGGTTTTGGGTCCAGGCTGCCAGTTAAAAAAAAGACAATTAAATAATTAAATGGGGTCATGACATTGCAAAATACATAATTTATTAATGACGGACCTTGCAAAGCTAATTTGACAGGGTAGACATGGAGAAGGTATTTTCTCTTACAGGTGAATCCTGAACTACGATCACTATTTAAAAATTCAGGGATTCCCGTTTTCAAAATAGAGATTAGGCTAACAGATAATGGGAACTGCAGATGCTGGAGAATCCGAGATAACAAAGTGTGAAGCTGGATGAACACAGCAGGCCAAGCAGCACCTCAGGAGCACAAACGCTGACATTATGGGCCTAGACCCTTCATCAGAGGATGCTGTGTTCAACCAGCTTCACACTTTGTCATATCAGAGATTAGGCTAATTTCTTTTCTCTCAGGGGGTCATGAGTCTTTGGTACCATCAACCTGGAAAGATGGTGGTAGCAAAATCCCTATATATTTTTAGAGCAGAGGTAAATAGATTTTTGTTAAGCAAAGAAGTGAGAAGTTTTTAGGGCAGGTGGGGATATGGATTTGAGGTTATAATCGGATCAGCTGTGATCTTACTGAACAGCAGGGCAGGCTTGAGTGGCTACTTGGCCTGCTCCTAGTTTGGTTTGTATGTTTGTATAAACTTTATCTTGTATTTAACATACTCGACACCTTCTTTTCTATAATCTTGGAATCTTCACAATACTGTCAGAGATAACTTTACTCTATATCTAACCCATGCTGGAATAATGAACAAATGAAAAAGTATAGCACAGGAAAAGGCTCTCCAAGCCTGTGCCAACCATTGTGCCCAAATTAATCTAAAAACAAACCTGTCATTTTTCAATCCGTATCCCTCTATTTCCTCCCTATTCATGTACCTATCTAGGTGCCTCTTAAATGTATTCAATGTGCCTTTTTCCACCACCTCTTATGGTAGGGCTTTCCAGGCTGCTACCATTCTCTGCGTGAATAACTTCCCTCGCACATCTCCCTGAAACTTGCCCCCTCTGATCTTGAACCTGTGCTCCTTGTAATTGAAACTTCAAACCTCAGAAAAAGCTTCTAACTATTCACACTGTATATGCCTTTCAAAATTTTGTAGATCTTTATCAGGTCTCCTCTCAGCCATTGTCTTTCCAGTGAAAACAATCTCAGTCCTTTTAATCTTTTCTCATAGTCAATGCCCTGGAGACCAGGCAACATCCTGGTGAACTTTTTCTGTACTCTCTCCAAAGCTTCCACATCCTTCTGGTAGTGTGGTGACCAAAACTGCACACAATACTCCAAATGTGGCCCATAAAGAGTTTTATATAGTTTGAACATATTTTGCCAACTCTTGCACTCCATGCCCCGGGCGACGAAGGCAAGCATATCATATACCTTCTTAATCACCTTGAGTTTCCACTTCCAGGGAACTATGGACCTGCACACCCAGGTCCACCTGAATGTTAGTGTTCCTAAGGGTTCTGTCATTTATAATATAATGTAATGTAAGGATTGTTTCACTCTTTGTCTAACCAGTATTGTTTCTTCCTTGAGAAGGTCAAATGGATAGTGGTAGAGCTTTCCTCTATTTACTTTTTTTTTATTTCAGTCCTGGAAGTACTTGACAGGACAATGTTTAGAAAGTTTTATTGTATGCTTCAGGTCACACTGGGATGTTGACACTTAGAGTTTAAATTTAGTGAGTGTTTCTTGGAAGTCTGCAATTTCTCAAAACCATCACTGCAGCAGCCCAAGTCACAAATGAAATATGAGGCAAAATACTCAATCACAGAGCATATCAAGAAAATAAACAATTCCACTTCACATTGCAACTTCCCTCTAATCCCCAAGTTAAAATATTCTGTCTTGTGAAGCTGGCCCATGACCCATCTCTACAATAAATTTTATTTCTGTTCTCTCCTTTAAAGCAATGGACAGTCCTTCCAAACAGAGTAGCCTGTTGTTTGTAGTGCTGTTTCCAATCTCATTGGCTGTCATCATTTCCATACTTCTGTACTTCAGGATTCACATACGGTAAGTCTATATAATTTGACCCATAGCCATCTCTGCAGCTATAGACTGGAGTCAATAATTGACTATCTCCTTGCTATTTGTACCCAGTAACAGCCCATTCTACTGTCAATGGGGCTAGTAAGTGTCTCACTCACACCACTGGAGCCAGAAAGTCTACTGCAATTCTTATTTTAACCAGTAACAGATTTTCCCAGTGTTCATTGTAAATGGTAACAGTCCATCCCAATGTCAATGGGCCAAGAAACAGTTCTTTACTGTTATCACTGGAGTCAGTAACAGTTTTTCACTGTAACCAATAACAATCTATCCCAGTGTCACTGTAGCCACTGACAGTTTATTCCCATGCTTTTTTGGAGCCAGTAACAGCCTCCTCATATTGAGTGACTATTCACATCAGAATGTTTAAAAATGCACAAATCACAGCACAACAGAGACCATTCAGCACATCATGCTAGTTCTAGAGCTTCTATTACATGACAGCTCTTTACTTTGGTCTCACAGGAACATCTGAAATAACAGCAGAAGACCATATGGTTCACTGACCATTCTCTGCCATTCAATATGATTGTGTCAGGTCATAGACTTTAGTTCCTCTTTTCCACCCACTCCCCATATCCCTTATTCGCTGAGAGAAAAAAAAAATCTTTCTATCTCTGCTCAAAATATATTCAATGATGGCACCGTCCTAGAGGTATGATCACTGGACGGTTAATCCAGTGACCCAGATAATGTTCTGGGCAGCCGGGTTTGAATCCCGCCATAGAGGATGGTGGAATTTGAATTCAATAAAAAAAGTCTGGAATTAAGAGTCTAATGATGACCATGAATCCATCGCCAATTGTTGGAAAAACCCATCTAGCTCATGCCCTTTAGGGAAGGAAATCTGCCATCCTTACCTTGTCTGGCCCTCATACAACTGCAGACCCACAGCAATGTGGTTGACTCTTAACTGCTTCCGGGCAATTCGGAATGGGTAATAAATGCTGGCCTAACCACCAATGCCCTCATCCCATGAATGAATGAAAAAACCCTCAACAGCCCATGTTAAAATCCTATTGTGCAGCAGTGGCTTCTCATATCAAACCAGTTACATGGCTAGTGATGAAAATCTGATGAAGGGTCTAGGCCCGAAACGTCAGCTTTTGTGCTCCTGAGATGCTGCTTGGCCTGCTGTGTTCATCCAGCCTCACATTTTATTATCTTGGAATTCTCCAGCATCTGCAGTTCCCATTATCTCTGACCTATCTAGACCTACTTTATACATGTGCATTTTTAAACAACTGAGATTTGAACAAGTGATTTATCCTTGTACTTTATTTTGTTAATAGCATAAAACCTTGCCTCTAGAATTCATCTTTACCTATGTTGCTCTGTGTCAATGAGATAGTGAGATGTTTCATTATGTGTTGAGTAAATACACATTATCCCTCCTTTTGATTTAAACTTATGTGAAATCTTCCTTCATATTTAGAATTGAAAATTACAACACACAACATTTCAAATATTCCTTCTAAAACATAAATTGTTTCAGGCAACTGAATGAAGAGGAGAAAGGGGTAAAGTAATTCCACTACCTCACCCCCTTCATATCAGCCACCTTGTGTTGCTTTCCAGCTCTTTCTCTTTAATACTTTTCCTTTGTAAGTTGTCCTCTAACTTTCTCACTGAATGACTTAACTTCCATCACTCTTTGTGTGAAGGGATCCTGTATTCCAGCCACTTTGCGCAGAACATTGTTTCTCATTCTCTCTATCCGTTTTGACGACTTGATGTTTTCTTTCATTTGCATGTTTCTTATAGAAAAACCTTTTCTTCATCTTCCAACCTTGTTGGTACTTCATGAATATACAATGTCTTGTATCCAAATGATGTAAATTGAATGTGTTAATTTATGTTTTAATTTTTTGTCCCTTTCAAGCATTGTGAATAAGGTATGGATTCATATTCCAAACCCAGCTAACTTTTTCCAGCCACTCTACAGTGAACACAACGGAAACTTCAAGGTAAACACAGTGATGTTCTATGTAACTACACTCATAACTGAGGTTACTTTTTTTCTAGATGCCATAGCTTACTGGGTAGTGCTGTCCAGAAGTGGAAGTCCTGGACCTGGGTAGGGGATTTCAATGTCCAGGCAGCAGATTAGTAACAACGAGGTCAAGTAATTTTTTCTCTCTTATTATTTTCCTCAACATCTGCCAAAGACACAGTCCAGCAACTACAATCTTTAGGACTCAACCAGTTCAATCAGGACTGCTGCTGTTGAGTGACTGTTGGTGGTGGACATTGAAATCCCCTACCCAGAATATATTTTGCAGCCTTGCCATCCTCAATGCTTCCTCCAAGTATTGTTCAATATGGAGGACTACTGATTCATCAGCCAAGCGAGGATGGTATGTGGAATCAGCAGGAGGTTTCCTCGCCCATATTTAACCTGAAGGCAGTACATTGATTCTGGCAATGTTGGGAAATCCCAAGGCAACTTCCTCCCAGATGTACACCACTGAGCTGCTACCTCTGCGGGTGGGACAGAATATACCCAGGGATGATAATGCTTGCATCTGGGTGTTGCCTGCAAGGTATGATTCATGCGTGTGACTATATCAGACTGTTGCTAGACTAGTCCGTGAGACAGCTCTCCCAGTTTTCGCACCAGACCCCAGATTTTGTAAGGAGGACTTTACAGGGTCAATAGGGCTATTTCTGCCATTATCTTTTCTGATGCCATGTGGTCTGTCTGATTTCATTTCATTGTTGAGACTTCATAGTGATTGATACAACTGAGTGGCTTGCTGAGAGCCAATCATACTTCTGTGGATCTGGAGTCACGTATAGGCCAGAACAGGAGATAATGACAGATTTCCTTCTCCGAAAGATGTTAGTGAGCCAGATGGATTTTTATGACAATCTACAATGGTTTCATGGTCATCTGTAGATTCTTCATTCTAGATATTTATTATTGAAATCAAATTGCACCATCTGCCGTAGCAGGATTCCTTGTCCCCAGAACATTAGTTGAGTTTTCTATATTCATAACCTAGTGATAATACTGGTAGGCCATCACCTCCTCTTATAGAGGAAAACATCCCCACCTCCATATCCATCGAGACATGGCCATTTCCTTCAAAAATCATGCTATGTGTATGTCACATTGGCCGCCAGCACTTGCTATAGGTGTATGATTAACATTTATTAGTAAGTCAATATGACAGAACAGTCAGTACTCAGGCTCTGGTTGAAGCACAATTAAGGCAGAGAATCAGTGTTGATGAGACTGTTAACAAGAAATAATCTCTGTTAATAGCACCATGTTGTTTCGCACACATTGTGGACTGAAGGGCCTGTTCCTGTGCTGTACTGTTCTATGTTCTATCTTATGGTTCCTTTCAAAACTTTGTCTCAATGCCCGAAACTCTGTTGAAAATATAAGTTGCTTCTGACATCATGAAAGGCGTTCTAACAAGATTCTTTCATATTTATTACCGTAACCCATACCAAATTTATTAGGGTAAAAGTTCGGCACAACATCGTGGGCCAAAGGGCCTGCATTATGTTGTACTGTTCTATGTTCTAAATCTGTATAAGATTTGACCTATAGCTTTTAAAGGAGGGCCAAAAATCAGAGAAGTTTTAAAAATTCCAGAGGCTAGGGTAAGAGCAGCTAAATGTACAGCCAGTTGTGGATTGAAGAAGATTGGGAGAGGGCAGAAGAGGAGAAGTGCAGGCATCTCAGAGAGTTGTCGGGGAGGTGGAAGTAATGGTGATAAGGAGAAAATAAGCCATTGAGAGTTTCAGAAACAAAGGTGATTTTAAAATTTAGAACAGTGAGAATATTGCAGATCTGTGAGAGATAGTTAAACTGCATCAGGTAGTTAAACTCCATCAGACTGTACGTGAAGAGTAGAATTTTGGTATCCCTGTGCTACATAATTATGTGGCTGTTCATCAGTTCACACAAACAAAAAAATTCTGATCTCTATCATTACAGGAGCAAAGCGGTGGTGGGCACAGGAATATGATCTCATTGATGGTAACACTAGATAAATCAGATTCAAGATTGAAATCCACCTGGATGAATAATAAGTTTAATTTCTGCACTAGATTACAGTGATAGTTCATCATTAAACATATTCAATGAGGCTGCCAATATTTTTCAACGAAAAAGCACAAGTTTATTGCACAAAAGAAAAACAAAATTTAGCTATATATATTAGAAACAAGAAAGAGACAAAAGAGACAGCCCTGAAGAAGGATAATACCTGAAACATTGACAGCTCCTTTCCTCCAGATGCTGCCTGGCCTGTTGTGTTCTTTCAGCCTCCCGTTTGTCCATCAAAGCTGTATATATGACAGTTTGGAAAGATTTTTACATAAACGGCCAAGCAAGGTTTCAAACAAACACTGAGATTTCTGGAGAAACTCAGTAGGTTCGGCATCATGTGGAGAGAGAAGCAGAATTAATGTTTTGAGTCTGGTTTAAGAACTGATTCAAAATGTTAACTCTGTTTCTCTCTCCACAAAGGTTGCCAGACTGAGTTTCTCCAGTACTTTCTCTGTTTGATTCAGATTGCAAACATCCATCATATTTTTCCTCTGTAAAACAAGGCTTTAATCTATTAAGCAAAGGTATTAAGGGAAATGGGTCAAAGGCAATACAATGTTAGGCCACACATCAGCCAAGATCTCATTGAATGGTGGAATAGGTTCAAGGGCTGAAAGGCCTACTCCTGTTCCTATAAACTGCTTCTAACCGACATATTTCTCAGATACTCAAGCCCAGAGAAATATCACTCCTCTTTCAATTATTTAATTTCTTACTTAACTGATTTCCTCCAGTTTTCCTTCTCGGGTTGCTGAAACATTTTTAAGGCTTTGTTCCAATTTTAATGGACTGAACTTCCATTTAGTTTAGACTAATAAAGATTTCTAAAACCAATCACAAACTAAGTCTCCACAGTCCTAGCAAACAGCCGTGTGACTAGAATGAAACAACTCTTTTGAACCAAAAGCATTCTTCCACTGAGATGAAATTGTTCTCCTGCTAGCACAAAACTGAAACTTGATTCTTCAGAACTGATCTCAAACTAAACTACCAGCTCCCCCACTCACTTGTTTTTTTTAAAAAAGATGTTGTGTTATACGATGTAACCACTTCATCAGTTAATACCACAGGTATCTGATTGTCACTTACGAGTCACATATTTTCTTAGAAATTATATATTTAGACTACTTTTGCAAACTGAATGCTGATCTATTTTTAAAAGAATTACCTTCACAAAACTAAAACTAAAGCTCATCTTTCTTTATTTTTAAAGTACCAATTTTGAAATAATAATATAATACACTTTAATCACACAATAAGCAGCAATTTTACCGTAGTATGAAAAGCCAAGGATCAACCAACTATTGTTACTTAATAGCTACAATAACGGGTTAAAAAATGAAGAAAAGGCCTATAAAGTATTGTAGCACAGCTTAGGTGTAGAAATTCTGTCTAATTATGACTATGTCTTTTAGGAATGGGTCCACAAAGACCAACCAACCATTCAGAAAAGACCTGGCAGTAGCTCAGTCCATGAGATGATGAAGATGAAGAGGTCCCTGGAAGATGAAGCTGATGCAGTGATTGTAACTCCCAAGATTGAAGCTGTTTCTAACATTACCTACCTAAAACCTATTCCAATACACTACACATTACCACTTAATCCAAACAGCCCCAAACACAACTATGATGCAGATTCCATGTATGTTAAAAAGAAATGTCTCATTGATCCAAGGAATAGGTTTTATTCCAACTCAATGCTAGATTATAGCAATAGCATTTGTGGTTTGAGTGGAAGCCAATCCATTCTACCTGCTGAGGGTCAGCAGGTTGGAAGTTGGTTGTTGTTTGAGGACCTAGCTAATGCCACCTTGCTGTCCATGATGCCCCAAGATCCAAATGGTGAATACAACTACAGCGATGACTACTGCACCCTCTCTCACTCTGATACCAGTCATGGCCTGGTGCCCTCAAAGATCGGCCTTCGACTCAGCTCCAATGGATGCCAGACAGAGAAGAGAGATGCACCTATGAATCTGGATGGAATTGATAGTAGCAAACTACCCTCCATTTGTACAACACCAGCAGAGTACTGACAGCTTCTATCCTGTGACTCTGCATTGAAGTCAGTGCACTCACTGTATAACCAGATTGGACCCATGTTAAGTCTGCAATGCTGAAAAGTGCCTAATCAAATGATGCGGCGTAGTTCCTCAAGCTTGACAGCACCTCACCTTTTAAGGCACATTATACACTTCAGAATTCAACATGGAGTTCAATAATATCAGTCTGTAATTTCTGTGTCTTTTCTTGTTCCATCATTATTTACATTGATTCTATAACTTTGATTCTTCTGTCACTCAATCTTTCTCTTCTTGCACAGAACCGCAGACCTTCCATATGTCCTTGCCACACTCACACCTTGCTCAAAACCTATTATATCTCTAACTTTCCCAGTCCTGGTAAAAGACCAACAACCTGAAAATTTTATCAGTGATAATGGGAACTGCAGATGCTGGAGAATTCCAAGATAATAAAATGTGAGGCTGGATGAACACAGCAGGCCAAGCAGCATCTCAGGAGCACCCTCTCTGATGAAGGGCCTAGGCCCGAAACATCAGTTTTTGTGCTCCTGAGATGCTGCTTGGCCTGCTGTGTTCATCCAGCCTCACATTTTATTAACCTGAAAATGTTGTTTGGGTTTTCTTGTGGAGCCACAGAACTCTGCAGGCTTTTGAAAATGGCAGGCAGGACCAATTCTGGGATTCCTGGCCCCATTCACACCACACCCAATTTTTACTAGCACAGGAGAAAGGGGTTGGCAGTGAATTTGTACCATGTATTCCTTACCTGGCTGGTTCATTGTAAAATTGGACATTTCCTATGCTTTTGACTCATGAAATCAGACCAGCTTCTCAAGGGCTTATGGTTCAGTGCCCTCAGAAACATACTGAATCAAAGTCTGGATAATTTAAAAGGCCGTACCCATACCCTCTTTGCAAACTTATGCCACCTCAGTGGCCTCTCATATTGTCCATGACAACCAAATGTCAAAGCAGAAACTTTTAAATATTTGACATCTCTTTATCTTGTGTAAATAAAAAATTAAACCAGTGACAAAATAGATCTAAGTTACAAAAAGCTACCAATCAAGCAATGTTTTCCCTTGAGTGCACCTGTTTCAATAAATAAATGGAAGTCTGGCCTCTGGACCAAGCCTGATTATGTTTGCTTGGTTGAGATCCCAGATATTCATTAATTTGGATACAAGGTGGATACAAGCAAAATGTTGCTTGATTGATGGCATTGACAAAAATAGATGGAAAAGCCACCATTTTTTTATACAAGATAAAAAGACATCAAATCAGTTCTGCCATTTTTACTTCACAAATCTGGTTGATTAGTATTCTTATTAGAGTTGCACTTACAGCTGATTTTTTAAAGAAAGTCTTGAAAGGAGGGTTTTAAAGGTTTTTCATATGCACCATTTTTACTCAGGGTTCATTGGTTCTGTTCAGTGTGCCAACTGCATGAATGGGCATGGAAGTGCCATGAGCTGTTATGGAAGGTATGCAGAACCATTGGGGATTGGGGTAGGTTGGCAAGTTGGCAAAGAGGGTAGAAGAGCTACTGAGGACTGGTGGAAGTGTGGGCTGGCATGAGCTAACCTCGTGGACATATGGAGTGGCGCAGAAGAGGAGGAAGAATGTGTGATGAGGTCTAAAGGACATAATAATGAACAAAAACAATTGGGATCAGTCCCAGGTAGTTGAGACAGGTATTTTAATCAGCCTGCCTTGACACTCAATATCCTCTGTGGCTGCTGTTGAACTGTTCGTCAAGGCACCACACCCAAAACCAGCACATATTTGTGCAGCCCCACCTCCACTCTACCCTAGATCTGAATGCTGACCCCTGACTACACTATCAGATCAGGCCAATTAACATGATACCATGTTATCAGGGTAGAGGTGGGGGTGCAGGGTTTGGGTGATGTTGACTTTAAAATGTAAAGAGGTTTTAACAATCTGATGGTGGGAATAGCCGGGGTGGGGGGGAAGAGAGGAGTCATCTCTCAGGACTGAGATAACAAAGTGTAGAGCTGGATGAACACAGCAGGCCAAGCACCATCAGAGGAGCAGGAAAGCTAGCATTTCGGGTCAAGGGCCTTCTTTCTGAAGAAGGGTCTAGGCCCGAAACATCAGCCTTCCTGCTCCTCTGATGCTGCTTGGCCTGCTGTGTTCATCCAGCTGTACACCTTGTTATCTCAGATTCTCCAGCATCTGCAGTTCCTACTATCTCAGGACTGAACAGTTTTTAATCAGTATTTGAGGGTGAGAACAATTATGTGTGACTTACTATATCCTCACTAAATTCACCAAACAGATTCCTGAACTGAAAAATTCTGGATGTCAACGAGGCTGATGTATCAGTTGTGCTGGTAATAACAGGACTAAGAGAATGGAAATTTGAACTTCCCCACACCCACTCCTCCACACCTGCTACTTGGCAAAAACAGATGTGTCAAAAGGGAGAGGGTGGATTTCCTGTTCCATTTACAGTCTATTGTGATTTTTAAGTGCTCGACTCTTCAAGGGTTTGAGAAGCCTGTCTGAAAGTGGGATCCACATGTGCAAACTGGTGTTGTGTCACATCAGAAAGTAACCAGAAAGTAAACAATGGGTCCTGACACCAAAACCTGATCACAGCAAGGAGTGACCCCTCCCCCTAAACCCTGCTAAGTGATTCAACCAAAGAGCCCTACCCAACCAGAGTCTCTAATACCTCCCATACTGCGAGAATGACAGGCTGGCCCCAGACTTCCTAGCCTTCTGTCACTTACCACCATGGCTAGCAGTTGATCAGCTTCATGGGACTCAGCCCTGGTGTTAAAAATCAGCCGATTTTCTGCTGCTTCTACCACCTATGTAGCTGATGTCATCATTACTTAGCTGTAGCTTGCCCTGTAATACTTGACATGGCTGCTTCCAGTGAACCATGAAGGAGGAACACCCAAACTAACTATTCTGAAAGGGAGTCCATGTACACAGTTCCCATCGGACAATTTTATGAGCGTTATTTAGGAATATGTGCACTTGACTCACTTGTTAAATCGATCATAATTATTGATGGTTTTCCTGGTATTTCATTTACGTTTTACTTTATCTGGCTGAGCTGCTGGGAGAAGTCTAGTTTCTACATTAAGAATTACATATACAAAATATACGTTGCTGCTAATTTGCATCTTGTCACAATAAATAAAGACATTGACATAACTCACTCATTTCTTCTGTGAGTTATTAATAATTATTTTATACTGGGGACATAGCAAGATTATATTGTTAGAATGAAGTGCTAATTTGTAAATTTAGTACTTTTAGTGCAAAGATTCAATTTCGAAACAAACATAAGTTTTTGTAACTTTTTGTAATCCATATTGAAGCGTGTGTGTAGAACAGAAGATGTCCAGAGTAGAATTCCCTCTACACTGTTCCATCAAATACTGCTAAATCAGTGACATTATGGGTTAGATATAATGCTCTAAATATACTGCACATCACTGAACAAAAATTGTTGCCCCATATGGATTATTATTTAACAAAGACACACTGGATCAGGGTTTCTCAACTTATTTGCTTTTGTGGCCCTAACAGAGTTATAATATTTCCATGGATGCCCCCATCACAAAATTCATAACATGACACTAATTTGGAAATCCCAAATAGCCCACTTCCTCTAGAACAGAAAAGGTACATGTTGTAACAGAGGAGGCAGGCTGTGATGGTTAATTCTGTAATGGGTTTTTGAGCAGTGCAGGCGGATTGCTACTCTGCACTTAAACTTACTATAGTGCTGTCACCAAGGCAGGAGGACTGCATTATGTCTCCAGCCCCATGGCTCCATGGGTCACTACAGAAACTGAAAAGATATTTTACAGTTCCCGGGATGGCCTACTAAATAGCTTAGCTATATCAAATTTTAAATAAAAATTGTTTATCAAGGGGTTATCTTTATAAACGCAATTATTTGCTTCTTACCAAAGCAAAAATGATTCAATGAGAACTGGTTTACATACACCATGGGTATTAAGAAAGTATAAATGTCCGTATTCTTCCTTTTTTTTCAACTCACAATGTCTTTGGCACTAGGAAAAGAGAAAAAAGAATAGATTTCTCCCTCTGTAGAGGTTTCCTTTTTAAACAAAAACAGAAAATCAGTTCCCTCAACCATTATAACCAAATATAACCCATTGAGGTTAAACAGATAAAGGTTGAACAGATAAAGGATAAGGAGTAGAATATTCAAGAGAATTTTGCAAGCTGAACCTGGAGGAGTACACGAATGCTTTGGTCTCGCTATTCCACCAGTCACAAAATAAATCTAAAATAGATTTACCTGTTACTGAGGTGGCCAATTAAATACAGTGACTCTATCCACTTTTTTTTTCATGTATACAGGGCACATGGGTGTTACTGACTACACCAGCAGTTATGCCCATGTCTAGTTGCCCTTGTGAAGGCAGCAATGAGCTGCGTTCTTGAAACACTGCAGCCCATGTGTTCATTTCAGTAACTCCCAGGATGTTGACAGCGGGGTATTCAGTGATGTTAACACCTATGAATGTCAACAAATGATTGTTCATTTTTTTATCCCATTTGTTGGAGGTCGTCATCATCTGGCATTTCTGTGGTATGAATACTACAAATTTTTTTAAAAATTATAGAATGATAACCTACTGGGTTTCTTAATAAACCAACAATAATGTTTATAATCAAAACAAAACTCACTCAGAAGAGGCAATGATTAGTTAACATGTACAATTAGTAATGTGGAAGTATAAGTTGCTGATGCATCGAAATATCCCTAAAACATCCAAGCAAGCCCATTCACTGAGGTTGTAGACTTGTTCGCTGAGATGGTGTGTTGGATTGCAGACATTTTGTCACCCTGCTAGTTAACATTGTAAGTGCACCTCCTGTGAAGTGCTGGTGTTCCATCCCGCTTGTTATTTATATGCCTTGGTTTGCTGGAGTGGTTGGTATCACTTCCAGTTCTGTTCTGCGGTGGTTTATATATCGGGTCCAGATCAATGCGTTTGTTGACGGAGTTCCGATTTGAATGCCAGGCCTCCAGGAACATCCCGACATGTCTCTGTTTAGCTTGTGCTATTGTGGATGTGTTGTCCCAGTCGAGACATGCCAGGGAATTCCTGGAGGCCTCTCCCTGTCCCACAAACCCCTTCGTCCGGGTCCAACATTCTCCCTCCACCTGGTCCCCTCCCTGTGGCCACTTATCTGCTCTTAATCTGTTCATTCGAAACTGTCAATGTGATTGAGATTGGTCGCCTCAATTTCTCTGCCTCTGTCACCAAATCCAACCTGTCTCCCTCCAAACCTACTGCACTCTATGCACTTAGATGTCACCCTGACTTTGTTATTAAGCCTGCCGATGAGGGTGATGCTGTTGTAGTCTGACATACTGACATCTACACTGCAGGGGCTGAGCGCCTGCTCTCAGATACCTCGTCCTACCTTCCTCTGGACCATGACCCCACTATGATGCACCAGGCCACTGTATCTACAATGGTAACTACTCTGGTGACCTCCCCCCGCCACTGCCTCCAAGCTGATAGTCCCCCAGCCTCGCACTGCTCACTTCTACCTCCTTCCAAAAATTCACAAACGGGACTGTCTGGGCAGACCCATTGTTTCAGCCTCCTCCTGTTCCCCAGAACTCATCTCTTCCTACCTTAACTCAGTCTTCTCTCTCCCGGTCCAAACCCTGCCCACATACATCCACAATTCCTCTGACACTTTACATTGGTTTCAAAACTTCCAGTTTGCAGGTTCCAGCTGCCTCCTCTTTACAATGGATGTGCAATCCTTTTACATGTCCATTCCCCACCAGGAGGGTCTCAGGACTCTCCAATTCTTCCTGGAGCGAAGGCCTGAACCGTCCCCACCCAACATCACCCCCTTCCATTTGGCTGAGCTCATCCTCTCCCTCAACAACTTCTCTTTTAACACCTCTCATTTTCTTCGGGTCAAAGGGGTGGCCTTAGGTACCTGCATGGGCCCCAGTTATGTCTGTCTCTTCATGGAGTATGTGGAACATTCCTTGTTCCAGTCCTGGCCCACAATGCTTTCTCCAATATATCTTTGATATCATCAGTGCTGCTTCCCTCTCTCATCCGGAATTGGAAATGTTCATCAATTTCACGTCCCATTTCCACTCTGCCCTCACTTTCACCTGGTCCATCTCTGACTCCTCCCTTACCCTCCTCAACATCTGTTTCCATTTCTGGGGATAGACGGGCTACTAATATCCATTACAAACCCACTGACTCCCACAGCTATCTGAGCTATACATCCTCTCACCCCACTTCCTGTAAAGACTCCATCCCATCCTCTACTTCCTCCACCTCCATCGTATATGTTCTGTTGAGGCCAACTTAGGGGGCCTCCAAAATGTCCACCTTCTCTCTCAACCGAGGATTCTCCAGCACCATTGTTGACAGGCTCTCAACCAGGTCCGACCCATCTCCCGCACTTCTGACTTCACCCCTTCTCTTCCATCCCGCAACAGCGATAGGGTTCCCCTTGTGCTTACCTACCATCCCACCAGCATCCACATCCAGAAGATCATCAGACGCCATTTCCACCACCTCCAGCACGATGTCACCACAAGACACATATTCCCATCCTCTTCTTGTCTGCTTTCCACAGGGATCATTGCCTCTGTGACACCCTGGTCCACTCTCCCTTCACCCCCAAGATGCCCCCACAGCCACACAGCACCTTCCCATGTAACAGGTGAAGATCTAACACCTGTCCATCTACCTCTTCCTTCCCCAGTATCCAAGGGCCCAAACATAACTTTCAGGTGAAGCAACACCTCACCTACACTCACTACTCACAATGTCGTCTCCTCTACACTGGGGAAACAAAGAGTAGACTTGGCGACCGCTTTGCAGAACACCTACGTTCTGCTTGCAAAAAAGACTGAGCTACCTGTTGCCTGCCACTTTAACTCATCATCCTGTTCCCTGGCCAATATCTTTGTCTCTGGCTTGCTGCAATGTTCCAGCAAAGCCCAGCGTAAGCTAGAGGAACAACACTTCATTTTCCGCTTGGGGACTCCACAGCCCTCCGGACTCAATATCGAGTTGAATAATTTTAGGACCTAAACTCTCCCATGTCCTAACCCCTTACCCCACACACTAGGCCTTGTTATCACATAGCCTACCATTACACACTACCTGTTGTTAGTCACTACCTTTCCCCATTAACAACTATTCACCCTCCCAGCCAGATTGTTATCAACTCCTTTGTCTATCCAACTGCTCTTCTCTCTCTTTGGGCTCTATCCTATCATTTATTCCATAACTTATTCTCCCTCTCTATTTGCTGCATATAAATCAATATTTTCCCTGCTACCATCAGTTCTAAGGAAGGGTCACAGGACCCAAAACATTAACTCTGACTTTTTCTTCACAGATGCTGCAAGACCTGCTGAGCTTCCAGCAACTTTGGCTTGATTTACTGGTGGAGGGTCAAAAATTTCTGCAACCCCGTTCCTGGGAAAGGTCCAACTGAAATACAGTTTTGTCAAACATGTTGCTGCAGCATTCAACAAATGGTCTTGGTAAAAGATTCAGTCGGTTTGGTGACTACAGCCCACAAGGTTCAGACTGTAAGTTCTCAAATTATGGAAATCTGGGAAAAGGGACAAAGATCCAGGATAGACAGTCCATACAGGCAAAGACCTGACCTGGGTAATTGAGGGCTCAGTCACAGCACCAGACATACATGTCTGGTCCATTAATAAATCAATAACAACGCAGGAAAATCTCTCAAATGATGTGATCAGAAATGATAAGAACCAAAAGAACTGCGGATGCTGTAAATCAGGAACAAAAACAAAGTTGCTGGAAAAGCTCAGCAGGTCTGGCAGCATCTGTGGAGGAGGAAAAAAAAGAGTTAACGTTTCAGGTCCGGTGACCCTTCTTCAGTTCTGAGGAAGCTAGGAAGCAAAGATAATGTGGGACCGTTGGATATTGAACGTGAGAATTGTAATCTGCATGCTTTAATCCAGATAAAACTTGAAGGAATTCTGTAATTTGTTAGAGGGAGCTTTGATCCCTGTGTTAAAGCTTCTCTGCTTGTGTGCACAAAATAAATGATTGTTATCTGTCAAACACTTCCACAATACCCAAGCTCCAGCTTGCTTCCACTGTAAAAGTTTTCATAGATGTCCATACTACTCATGATCAATGCCCTGAGAGTCAGACAGACATCATAATCTCCCAGCAGCAGTGACAGGTGTGATCAGCAGCTTGTGCCATGCTTGCTCCAGAACAAGGTGCCAAGGAAAAGCAGCAGTTAGCTGAATAAAGGGCAAAAGGAGATCCTGGTGGAAAATTAAGATCTTTGATGCATCATCAGGACATTTATCTCACAAAGCTGACTAGTTGGTTTACTTAACAGAATTAAATATGACTGAGGAGGACATATGTTGAATGAAAACTGAAAGAACTGTGGAAGCTGTAAATCAGAGACAAAATCAAAAATTGCTTGATAAACCCAGCAGATCTGGCAGCATCTGTGGTGAGAAATCAGAGTTAATGTTTTGGGTCCAGTGACCCTGCCTCAGAACATGTCGAATGGCGTGAAACAGACTCCCTCAACCCAGTTACAACATTAGAACTGCAAAGTAACATATTAGGAACAAAAGGAAGAAAAAGCTTACTGAGGGCACATTTCATAGTAAACTATCCTGCACTTATGCAAACGTATATTCACTGACACTTCTGAAAGATCTGTTAATGCCCTTTGTAGCTGCCAGACCTGTTGAAGTCACGCCTCCTTGACGAATAAGCATCCTTTTCAGGCATTCCAAGAATGAAAGAAGTTTTAAAGGACAAGCTCTGTTCACCTTTCACAAGCAACCGACTCCTTAACTACAGATAACATCAGACACCAAGGATCATTGAACCATCACATTGCTAACTGCAGCACGGCATTAAATTTTAATAAATTCAACGTTGAGGCTACAAGGAATGTGCTGGGATTGTGGTAGGGCCTGCAGAGACCATCCACACAACCACCTGATCAGTGTTGATTCCAGACATCTCTCCAGGCAACATTGCATTCTACCTTTCAGCTTTAGAAGAGTGTGTATTATCATTTAATATGAAGGAATGCCTGAGACTTAATGGAATGATGGAACAGGTGATGGATACATTAAGACATGAACAAAAATGGTTTTATAAAGATGGGGAACTCACAATCAATATGAGGTACGAGATGAGTTTTATGGAGCGTGATTAACTGAAATAAAAGTGTGGACTTGAATTTGGTTTAAACACAGTATTTTCTACTGTGTAACAGTGCACTGCTATTCAAGACAGGGAGGTGGACACATCTACATTCTCCCTCATTGCTCCCTCTGCTGACAGAAGGTGCAAAAAGCACTCCTTTCACAGGAAAAACACTATCTTACAGGTTGCTCAAGTATTTCAGCATAATTCTATTCTACACATACTCTCAAACATTGAAGGCCAACCAATAATAGACGCACATAAAGAAGGTGTCTCATAATTGCTCCCAATTTCCTGCCTATCATGATGGACTGCAATGCATAACATTCAGATTCCACATATGACTTAAAACATTAAAAGCCATCAAGGCTCAGCATTATGCTATTTCACACCTCTGTCTCACTACTGCTGCAGTCTCTCAAGCAGTAAGAAGAACGTATAGCTGCAGATGCTTCAGGTGGAATCAAATGAAGAGACCTCAGATGCAATCATATCAAAAAAAATTATCAATCAAAAAGTTCAAGGCATGCCGGAATTAACTGGTCAAATGAACTGACCAGGAATTCATTGCAATGTAACCAACAGAAAGTAACACAACGAAAGGAAATCCTACACAAACAACAACAACAACAAAGTTGCTGGAGAAGTTCAGCAGGCCTGGCAGCATCTGTGAACGAAAAAACAGAGTTAACATTTCGGGTCCAGTGACCCTTCCTCAGGACTGGAAAGGAAATCTTAAACCAGCTTGTCCTTCCTGGAAGCAGGTCTCAGTGAGGCTCTGCATGGCTTCTTGAGCTCAACGGTACATAAATCTATCAGCTCTCAATCCCCAATTTTATCTACTCACTTTTGTGCTACTGTTCCTCCATTCTCCTATTAAAGCTAGGAAGACAATAAATTGTGTAATCTCCACACACCTCTGTAGCTTCCGTTCCCTCCAATGCTGTATTAGATTCCACCCTTCAACCTGGCATTGCACTTGTCCATCACTGCGCTGGGAAAGACCAATATTTACATTGCATGAGACAAGAGTACCAATTGTTTGGCAAGTGAACTTAAATATAATTATGCAATTGGACAACCCTGAATGTGCAAAGAATTACACTGATGACTAATTTAAGATTAACTAATTTAAGTCCTGAAGAAGGGTAATACCCAAAATGTTGACTGCTCCTTTCCTCCACATGCTGCCCAGCCTGCTGTGTTCTTCCAGCCTCCTGTTTGTCTAATTTAAGATTTAGTTTTCCTCAGTGTTGCACACTTCTGTGTACTGGGAGGACATAGTAATATACAGGGCTCTGTTCTTTGCAGTCTGAAAGAGCATGGACACGCACTGTACTTATGCCAAATCCACAAAATTCATGGCTGACATTTTGCAGTTTCATTTCTCAGGACAATGTTAATTAGTCAACCTGCCTGACTTGAAGCTTAACAAAGCCTGACTATTAACTGTCAAATAGCAGTAATGGGTACATTCTCCACAGTAATGCCTCTACCAATTAAAAATTAAAGCTCACTTGCCAAACAATTGGTACTCTTGTTTCATCCAATGTAAATGTTGGTCTTTTCCAGTGTCCTGCAGCCCCACCAGCGCAGTGCGAAGGGAAATGAGTTTCAGAGCGGCATGAACGGAAGCAATCCTGGAGCAGCGCAAGGGGTAATGAGTCTCTGAGCAGCCCGACGGGAACAAGTCCCGGAGCAGTGTGACGGTAATGAGTCCTGGAGCAGCACAACATACGTTGGTGCGGCTGAGGGCCGATGTGGAGCAGACAGGATGCATGGAGTGGAGCTGGACAGTTATTGGATTGGGGTCTGGCGTGGGCGGTCACACCATGTGTTCAGCTGCAACAATTTGAAATTATTTACTGGACTGTAATGTCAATCCTTTAACTATGTTATAACTATCTTATTTCCAACTTGTTTTTTAGATACTGTAATACTGCTACTAATTTTCCTTTTATTCTGCTTTTGTATCCAAGATTTGTACCTAACATGGTGCCATTAGAAGGCAACCATTGTAAAAACTTTTCATTGTACTCCTGTACTTCTACAGGAAGTAGCTTGAAGATCACATTTAAATTTTTTTTTGGTTTTGAATTGTGGACCAAAATTTTTTAAAAATCCCAAACCGAGCCAACAGTGGAGGGAGGTGTTGGGGGTTTGAAACAAGTTACTGAAACTCACTGTGAGTTGTGTATCCAGAGCAGGTTTGTCCACAACCTGTTGATTTGAAAAACCAATTTGGACGAGGTGATGAAGGGTCTAGGACTGAAACATCAGCTTTTGTGCTCCTGAGATGCTTCCAGGATTGCTTCCATTCGTGCCGCTCTGAAACTCATTTCCCTTCGCACTGCGCTGGTGGGCCTGCTGTGTTCATCCAGCTTCACACTTTGTTATCCTGGATTCTCCAGTATCTGCAGTTCCCATTATCTCTGGACGAGTTGTGTTTGTCAGGAGTCACCAGCATGATAACGGTAATCTGATAGCCTGGTAGCCAGTGTATAAACAACACAATGATAGAAAATCACTCTAAAAAGACAATAGCTCTCTCACATTCTTTCTCTTGTAGACCGGTAACAAAGTATAAGAACAAAGATAGCTAGTTATTCTCACTCACCATTAGCCAATAAGCTGCTTCCTCAAGTCACTGAGAGACTAAGCAATTATTATGCCAACAGTCCTGTGCCTGCAGTGAAGGACGCTGGAAGAAGAAGCTTAAGAGATCAGAAGGTCTCAGAAAAGGATACCTTGTTGAATCCTGTGGACCAGAACTATGGAACTGTGTTCTGCTAATAATTTTTCTCCATTCATATATCTACTTTTTAAAAATCTATGTCCATCAACATGTGTGTAGAAGCATAATTATAAATTGATAATTCATATTAGTTTGCCTGTGGTTGGAACTGATTTTGTAATAAATAGTCATTTTATATTAAGTTCAAAAACCTGATTTATGTTAACTTGTGTTGATCAGAAGGAAAATTGAGGACTTTGAGTAATTTGATTAAATCTAATTTATTTTGAAATGACCGCGACAGTAGTGGGCTAGAGTATTAGTTTATTTTCACAAATCGGTTGTGACATTGAGGCTAGATTTTTGATCTGATGAGAGAGCTTTTGGCTCTCTTTTTACTTTGTCATGGGCTTGTGACTGTTTACCATAAACAGAAATGTCAAAATAATTAAAAGACGTTCACTTCTAAAGTTCTATTTGAGTTTGATGCACTGGGGTGTAACTTAGCTGATAGCTCTGCTTAGCTTATGCAAGTGAAGGATATACAGTTCTGTATTCATTTTGAAAACACAGTGAGGCCAAGGTAGCAATAAGAAGACAAGCATTAGGCCAAGGTCATTTGTTGCATGTCTGAGTGGTAAACAAATTGTTACCTGGTGTTTTAGAGGGGCCAACTTTTCTGTTGTACTAAATCCATAAGCTCCCAGCTACATGTAATTCATTATGAAAATCTTTAGCTTTCCCTCTCAATTTCTTGAGACTAAAGTTGACCTATCCAAAGGATCAATGGGGCATTGCATTTATTATCCAGTATGCTTCCTGCTAAGATGAATGGGAGGGAAATTTGACTTTGTGCCATGCTTGTTTTTGGACCCTAATTCACCTTGGATACTTATGTATGTGCACACATCTAATGGCTTGTATGCTAGCCACCACCTATAATACAATAGTTTGCATGTAGGAACTTAACTCTTGCTGACAAATCAAGTTGATTCTGCCTAGGTTCTACATGCTCAAATAGCTAATGCGTAATATTAGTCACCTCACCCTTTTCTCCTCATTCTTCAACAGTCCTATGTGTTAACTTTCCTCAGTTGATGACATTCGCATTTCCTTTAGTTGTTAACAAAAAAAATCAAAAACATAAGAACTCGGGAGCAGGAGTAGGCCGTCTGGCCCTTCAAGCCTGATCCACCATTCAGTAAGATCATGGCTGATCTTTTCGTGGCATCACCTCTACTTACCCACCCTCTCACCATAACCCTTAATAACTTTACTGTTCAAAAAATTAGGCATATTAGCTTTAAAAACTTTCAATGAAGAATGCTCAGCTGTTTCACTGGGCAGGGAATTCCACAAAATCACAACCTTTTGAGTGAGGAAGTTCCTCCTCAATTCAGTCCTAAATCCGCTCCCCCTAATTTTGAGGCTATGCCTTCTTGTTCTGGTGTCTCCTGCTAGTGGAAATAGCCTCCCTGCTTCTAGCTTATCTATTTCCTTCATAATTTTATGTTTCTATAAGACCCTCCCTCACTCTTCTAGAATCCAATGAATATAATCCCAGTCTACTCAGTCTCTCCTCATAAGCCAGCCCTCACAACTGTGGGATCAAGCTAGTGAATCTCCTCTGCACCCACTTTCCAGTGTCAGTACTTCCTTTCCCAAGTAAGGAGACCAAAACTGCATGCAATACTCTAGATGTGGCCTCACCAGCACCCTATACAGATGTAACATAACCTCTGTGCTTTTAAATTCAATCCCTCTAGCAATGAAGGACAATATTCTTTGCCTTCTTAATTGCCTGTTGTACCTGCAAACCAACTTTCTGCAGTTCATGCACAAGGACAGTCAGGTCCTTCTGCACAGCAGCAAGCTGCAATTTTTTCCTTTGTACTATTATTCCTACCAAAATAGATGACTTCACATTCATGAACATTGTACTCCATCTGCCTGACCTTTGCTAATCAATTAAATTTATATCCCTCTGCAAACTTTCAGAGTCATCTGGACACTTTGCTCCACTGCTCAACTTAGTGTCATATGCAAACTTTGACACACTGCACGTGGTCCCCAAACTCCAAATCATCTGTGTAAATTGTAAACAAAATTGTCAGAAAATGTACATTTGATCCAAACGCACAAATTAAATTATGCCTTAATGCAACCAAAACAAACTAATCTGAATATGCCTCTTCTCAATGTCTTTATTTACTCTAATTTACCTACAGATACCTGGCCTGTGGCTTGGAGGGGAAATGCCACTGTTCTACAGCTAAGGAGACTGTGGATGGATTTAGAGGGCAACCTTCATCAACAATGAAACATTGTAATTCTCCCAGGGAACAGCCCCATCAACTGTAGTAATCTTATGGAGAAAAGATTGACTGCAGTGAAACCCTACAAGCTCCTTTTGAACACTATATCCAGAGCTATGAAAACCCCAGTTAGTGATTCCAGTGCAGCTCTCTGACATTTGGTGGGAACTGCTTGTGCTGCAGTAGAATTTGAGACAACACCTATCAGTTACTGGTATAACTGGCAAGCCGCTCTATGCCAGAAAGAATGGCCTGTAACCTTTATGCATAGCCCTGTACCAAATGTCAAGATTTTTTTGTAGCCCCTCCAAAATCCTCAGTATTGAGCACCGGTTTTCTGCCAGACTTTCCAGACAAACATTTGGGTGAATAGGTCCAATGGCCTTTTTAAAAAATTATGAACAACAGAAAATGCCAGAAATACTTAACTGGCAGACAGAACCTATGGTGAAGGAAACAGCGTTATTAACCCGATATTAAATAACCAGATATTCATTGGAGCAACACACACAAGAGCTGCGTGTCATGCAATATTCCAGATGCAGCAGACTCTATGGGAGTGGTCTGGGAAATTGAAGATTCTGATGGAAACATCCCCAACATTTGGAACTCTCCCAAAGAATCCATTAACAGTGGAATATTTTGAGTGTTCAGTTTCATTTTAAGCTGATAGTTACCCAGGAAATGTCAGAGAATGTACTCAACATAACTCTTCCCTATCCCTGACAAGCATCTTCCCAACTGAACACAAACCCAGTACAATCTGAACATCCATACACCCCGAATTACCAGCCTCAACTTTAGGGACTCAACACCCCATACCACCTTACCCACGATACCCCTCCACCCCAAGCCTCTCCACCCAACCCACAGATGGGGAAACTGTGTTTGACAAATTCACAAAGGCTTTGAGATTGCAATTATCAGTGCAGTTAAGGGGAAACCAGAGTTTATAGCACATTTAGGTTTTCAAAAATTACTCAATAAGGTGCCACCACATCAGTAAAAAAAAATTAGACTTTGTGTGATTTGAGGGTAATGTATTAGTTGGATTGAGGTTTAATATACAGAATAATTGCATCATTTTTGGATAGATGACCTTTAACTAGTACAGTAGCATAAGGATCAGTAGTCCAGCCTTGGGCATACCTACTGTAAGACAATGATTTAAATGAAGAGATGCAGTATAATGTATCTAAGTCTGTTGTTGATATAAAATTAGGAGGAAGAATAAGCTGTTAGGAGCATAGAAAAAAGCTTCCAAGAGGTAGAAAAGTTCAGGGAGTTGGCAAAAATGAGTCAAATGGAATATAAACTACGGTAATGTGAAGTTATCCACTATCCGTGACCTATCTGCAGCCTCTGACATTGACCAAAAATCCTCCTCTAGTATCTCTCTATAGTCACCCAGAAAATGCCCTTGCCCAATTCCATTATATAACTACAGCACCACTTGCAATGGCTTACTTTCCTGCTTCCACACAGTGACCTTGGTGCTCCCTCAAGATCTCTCCTTGAGCCCTGCCTATTTTTCATGTGCATGCTACACCCACAGCCACAGAATCTGAAAGCTCAACATCAATTTTCACAACCACAATGACAGCACCACCTCTTTTCACTTCTTCAGTTTTCCTAAACTATCAGACTGTTTATCTGATATTCCATACAACATAAGCAAAAATTTACTCCACTTAAATCGCAAAGACTGTTCACCTGCCGCTACGACTCTTATACATCACTGTTTCTTATCTTTACATTTGACTATTCCGATACAGTCCTGGGTGGCCTCTGAAATTCTACTCTCTGTAAACTTGGTCATCCATATTTTGTATCTTAATTCATCAAGTACAATTCTAATATCATCCTTGCACTTACTGATCTATATTGACTCAATGTCAAGTAACATCTTGATATCAAAATGAGCATCCTTTTTTCAAATCCCACTACGATCCTAAGCTCCTTCAGCTCCACCAAAATTGAAGATATCTTTGGTATTGAATTCTGACATCTTGACCATCTCTGATTTAAACTGCCCTATCATTTGTGGTTGCACATTCAGATCCCGAGGCCCCAAAGTCTAAGATTTCCTCCCCACAATTCTGCACCATTTTTGCTTGCTTTGTCCATTTAAGACACTCCTTAAAGCCTATTTCTTTGTCCAAGTATTTATTTTGCAGTGCTATATTTTGTTCTATACGGTTCCTGTGAAGTACTCTGGGGAGTTTTATTATACTAAATCTAAGTTGTTATTGGTAGCAATAAATCAAAATGGAAAATATATTGAAATGGTCAGTAATTGAGGAATGCTGATGGTCAGAGAAACTTGGGTGGGTGTAATTGTACATAAATCACCAAAAGTTAATTTGCAGGTACAGAAAACAATTAGGAAAGAAAACAGTAATTTAGCCTCAACTATAAAGCATGTGAAATATAAGAACAAACAAATTTTATGGGAATTATGTAGGGGCTTGACAAGACCAGGAGTAGTGTACATAGAACATAATGTGTAACATTTTGGTCCAGTTACACTATTTGTCATAGTGGGAGCACAACAAAGATTTACAAGCTTCACATTCAGCAAAGCAGAACCAAGACTCAGCAGTGCATAATGACTTTTATTACTAATATTCCACAAAATTTGCAGAGTTTCAGTATCTGAACTGATGACTATAAGATCAAAAGACAGTATATCTACATGCTCGGATTCTTCTTCCCTTACACTCATTGAGCACAGTATTGCAAACAAGAAGTTGGGAGAAACGTCGAAAACTGGGGACATGGCAGGGTGGAGGGGAGAAAACTAACTCAACAAATCCTCTATCAACTGGAGATAATGAGCTGCAACCTGCTTACTGCAACAATATTGAACACCTTGCTCACTCTCCTGTTTATTTTACATCATTTTTAATTATCCAATTTGCACACAGCCACATAAAACTAATTTATTTAGTGTAGAATGTTTTTGTGAGGTTTCTTATAGCTCAGTGGTACTGTCCGTATGTCTGAGGCAGAAGACCTGAGTTCAAGTCCCATCTGCTTCACAGATATGTAATAACATCCCTGAACAGGTTGATTAGACGATATCTATAACATCGTTGCACATTTTCTGGTCCAAGAAAGACCAACTCCCTCCCAGTTAGACACCTGCAGCTTTACATTTTCAACAATCAGATAATTCGAATTAGAATTTTTTTTATTATCAAGTGTAGTCAAGTACAGTGATACAGGAGTACAGTGAAAAGCGTACAAAGTCACTATGCCAGGCACTATCTTAGGTACAAAAATGACTAGGTACAAAATCTTAGGGATAAAGGAGAAAAGTAAAGAAATAAAGTTAAAAGTTCAAAATTACAGTCCTTCTTAAGAGTTAAGTCATGGGCCTGGAATAAGTCCAACACCAGCAGGAAGCAGTTGCTCTAGGTGGAACCCTACCTGTGCTGGACCCAGTCTTTCCTGGGCTCCATCCCCTCTGCAATGCAGAGCAGAGTATATCATTTGCTTTCATTGCATGTTTGAATCCAGCACTTTAACCTATTCTGGCTGACTACAGTTACATACAATTTTTCTAACCAATCTGTTGTAGGCATGTTATTGTGCAGCTCCAGAGCCAATAGGATTTGAACCCAGCTTTCCTATCTGTCAGGAAAAGACATAGCCTTTGCACCACAACAACCCCACCTACAAATGTTAATGTACTATTTGAACATTACATATAAGCTTTATAGGCAATCAAAGCAACGGATGTTCTGCGTTGGGTCATCCACAGAATGCACCTTGGTGACTTTTTGTTGTTAGGTCCAATCAGCTCTGCAAGTTTAATCAGTTTTGACATCTCACTGCCAAAGTCAACTGTTAAATGCCCAAAAGGATAGTGTGATTTTAAGGAATGTTGCAGAACAATGATGCCCATTTTTGTTACTAGAATTCCTGGACAGTGGCAGAATCATGACAAATAGATGAGAGTGTTGAGCAACAACTTGGATACAGTGAGCATCAAATACATAGATAAAATGGTCAAACTGCAATACTCAGTTTCAAAGAAGGTTGCGGGAGAAATTTGGAATAAAAGAGCGTGGAGAATGAGATTAAGCAGAGATAGCCAGGACAATCACATTGGACTCAATAGGGAAATGACAGGGAAATAAAGCTAGTTAATGGTTGTTTCAGAGCGTTGACATTGGAACAATCAGCTCAAGAGCCTCTCTTTATGCTAGACATTTCTGATTCCACATCAGAAATTCAAGCACACACAGCACATGATTTTCAACATGCAGATTAATGATGAAATATTGTAGATGGCTCACAGTGAAATATATGGCAAGCTTTTTTTTTGTCTATCCATGCTCACTGTATCCTTGTGGCAGAGATAATGGGAACTGCAAATGCTGGAGAATCCAAGATAACAAAGTGTGAAGCTGGATGAACACAGCAGGACAAGCAGCATCTTAGGAGCACAAAAGCTGACATTTCGGGCCTAGACCCTTCTTCAGAGAGATTGAAGGGTCTAGGCCCGAAACATCAGCTTTTGTGCTCCTAAGATGCTGCTTGGCCTGCTGTGTTCATCCAGCTTCACACTTTGTTGTCTTGTATCCTTGTGGCAGATACCTGAAGCCTTACATGGAACAAGGTAAGAACCTCAGGCACCAATAATTGATCCCATCAGTAAGAACATAAATGAGCAGAAGTAGGACATTTGGTCCTTTAATCCTTGACTTTTTCATAGGGTCATGGAGAAACTCCCACGTGAACACCTTCCTACACTTTAGCTCTATCCTTTGATTTCCTTCATATCTACACTATTTTTCATTCAATGAATTAGGGGGTCACTGGCTGGACTAACATTTATTGACCATCCCTAGTTGACCTTGAAGGTGGTGGTGAGCTGTCTTCTTCAACCGCTACAGTTTTTATGGTGTAGGTAAACCAGCAGTGTTGTTAGGGAGGGAGTTCTAATTTGAGGTCAACCTGACGAATAGAGGATGTAGTCAATGTTGTGACTTATCAAGCTCACGTTGCTCAGGTTCTATTGATATCCAGTCTCGCTAACTCATGGGTTACCAGGGTGGACTGTCTTTGGGGGAAACTGTTGGCACTAGAATTGAACAGTGTTCTCACATCCAGTGCTGTTACTGCAGCTTCACCCCAGTCTTTCTCTTTGCAATCACAACTTTGTGTACCAGTGGGTGTACTATAGATTTCCAGAAGGCATTTGAAAAGGTGTCACATCAAAGGTTGTTGTGGAAAATAAAAACTCATGGTGTTGGTGGTAACATATTGACATAGATAGATAACTAGGTAGCAAACAGAATGTAGACAGTAGGAACAAATGGGGTCCTTTTCAGGCCAGCAGAATGTCAGTGTGATGTAGCACAGGAATCGGTGTCAGGACCTCAACTCTTCACAATTTATATAAGTGATTTGGAAGAAGATCAAAAGTATTGTGACTAAATTTACTGATGACATGACGATGAATAAGAAAGTAAGTTGTGAAGAGGACACGAACTTTCAAAGCAATAGATAGGTTAAGCGATTGGGCAAAGATTTGGTAAATGGAGTTTAATGTGGAAAAGTGTGAAATTGTCCATTTTGGCAGAAAGAATAAAGAAGCATATTATCCAAATGGTGAAAGGTTGCACAGTTCTGAAGTGTAGATAGATCTGGGTGTCCTAGTGCATGAATTGCAGGTATACCAAGTAATCAGGAAAGCTGTTATGTTTTACTTTATGTTATGTTTTATTTTAAGGGAACTGAGTGCAACAGAAGGGTGGTTATGCTTCAGTTATACAGGGCATTGGTGTGACTGTATTAGGAGTACTGTGTGTACCTAGAACATCTGAATTACTATTGGTCACCATACTTATGGAAGGACGTTAATGCTTCCGAAACAGTTCAGAGAAGATTTATTAGACTATTACCTGGAATAAGCAGTTTGCCTTATGAGGAAAGGCTAGCCAAGCTAGGCCTGTACACTCTGAAGTTCAGAAAAATCAGGTATGCTGTAATTGAAACATGTAAAATCCTAAGAGGACTTGACCGGGTGATTGTGAAAAGGTTGCTTCCTCTTGTCGGGTAATCAAGAACTTGGGGTCATAACTTAAAAATAAGGATCCCCACTTAAGACAGATGAGGAAAACAAAATTCTCTTTGAGGGTCTTCAGAATTCCTTCCCTCAAAGGGGACTGGATGCAGAGTCTTTAAAATATGTTTAAGTCAGAGGTAGGTAGATTCTTAATTATCAGGAAGATGAAAGATTATCTGAGGTAAGTAGGAATGTAGAATTAAGGTTAAAATCAGATCAGCCACGATCTTATTGAAGGTGGGAGCAGGCTTGAAGGGCTGAATGGTCTATTCCTTGTTTCTTATTCATACGTTTGGAAATATTGCATATGAGAGCTTGATGTGCTGAAGTGTGACCCCTTGTGTCCTCTATTTATCTTTACCCCTCTAGTATTGCTCATTTACATTATATTCTGCCCTGAGAAATATCTTTTGAAAATAGCATCAGTCTCAGGATATCAATTCTTATTTGCCCCAAGTTAACATCAAAGGCTCAACATAGTGTTAGCTCTTCTACTGTGGTTTCTTTCAGTTTAAGAAGCAAGAAACTACATCCTCCCCCCAGAACTGGACATATCTGACTCTTCTTGGGCAAGGACAGGTTGAGAACTGGTTGTGATGCCTAAACCCAGTCATCCTCAGTCAAATTGAGAGAGACAGCTTTCAATTAGGAGCCTCAGTGCAGAAAAAAAAGGGCAGCCTTTAGCACCAGTCCAGGAGCTTGGACAAGGTTGGTCACACATACAAGGCAGTCAGTCAGGATCTTCCCCTCATGAGGGACTAGGAGCCAAATGTCATGCAGTACACCATGTCTTGATTATTTCTGCCCTATTGTTTCCTTCTGAAATGTGACAGAGTGGGGAGACAGAAGTGGATGACAGGTAGTTGCATTTGCTGTCAGAAGGCGTCCCGTATGAATGAGTTAGCAGTCCAGAGGGCATGCAGGGGCAATGGTGTCAGGGTTTTTTGTGAGTGACAGCAAGTGAATGATGATATTGCAGGCAATAGCAGAAGTGGTAGGGTATGAGCCTTCAGGGGAGGTTGGATATAATAGTACAAATGGAGCAAATGAGAGATGTTGGACAGAGAATGGTAGCACTTATGTTGGTGAAATGGAGAGGTTCACTTGAACTTCATCATACATTGCTATGCATTCCTCTAGACAGCTGAGACTGCCCTGACTCAGGTGGCAACCTCAGACAGGCTGGCGTTATAGAGTCATAGACAGAAATAGACTTCAGTCCAACCATTCAATGTCCATCTTGTTCTTAAACTAAACTAGTCTGACCTGCATATCGCTCCAAACCTTTCCTTTTCATAAACTAATCCAAACGTTTTTAAACATTACCACTGTACCTGCATCTGTTGCTCTCTCTGGCAGTTCATTCCACATACGACCACTCCAGAAAAGACTGTCGAAAAGTTACCACTCATGTCCTTTTTAATCTTTTGCCACTCACCTTAAATGTACGCCCCCTCATTTTGAACTCCCCACCATAGGAAAAAGGCCCTTGTCTATTCGCCCCTTGGTTTTGTAAACCTCAATAAGGTCACCCCTCAACCTCCTATGATCCAGTGAAAAAAGTCCCAGGCTTTCCAACCTATCTTTATATCTTGAACCCTCCATTCCCAACAACATTCAGGTAAACCTTTTCTCAACTGTCTCCAGTTTAATAATATCCTTCCTATAACAGGACAACCAGAACTGCACACAGTACTCTAGAACAGGCCTCACCAACATCCTGAATAACCTTAAATGAAGTCCCAACTCCTATACTCAAAGGACTGAGCAATGAAGGCAGGTGTGCTAAATGTCTTCTTAACCATTCTACCAGTGACGCCAATTTCAAAGAGTTACTTTTCTAAACCCTTGGGTCTCTTTGTTCTACAACACCACCCAGGGCTCTACCATTAATTATTTAAGTCCTGTCCTTGTTTGTATTACCAAGATACAACACCTCCCATTTATTCAAACTAATTCCATCTGCCAGTCCTCAGCTCACTGTCCCAATTGATCAAGAACTCTTTGTAATCTTAGCTAACCCGCTACAATTTCCACTATACCACCAATTTTAGTGTCATCTGCAAACTTACTAATCGTGCCTCCTATATTTTTATACAAATCATTTATATAAACAACAAAAAAAGGAACCCAGTCCTGAACTCTGTGGAATGCTGTTGGCCACAGGCCTCCAGTTCAAAAAATGACCCCTCACCACCATCCTCTGTCTCCTACCATAAAGCCTATTCTGTACCCAATTGGCAAGCTCACCATGAATCCCGTGAAGGATAACTTTACCAATTAATCTACCATATGGAAATTTGTTAAAGGCTTAACTAAAGTCCTTGTAAACAACGCCTACCACTCTGCCCTCATCAATTGTTTTGGTTTCTGGCCTCCCCTGCCGGCCCAGAGGGAAGAAGGCATCTTGCCTCTGCACCACTCCACCCATGAAGACCTCCAAGGCAGGTACAGCAAAGCAGAGAATCAATTTTTCTTTGTTTGCTGCGGCCAGGAAAAATTTCAAGAAATGTATGCGAGAGCTTCAGAATAACTACTTATCTGGGAGGGAGACCATCTTTTAAAAATAGTGCCAGAGCCAGAAATGACAGTCCATTCTGGAATATCATAGCAGTGACATTTATTTTGAGTACAGCATGTGGGTAGAATGAGGCTGGAAATGGACAAGAATGGTGCCATACTGTTCAGGCAGGTAGTTAGTGAGGTGGGTTTGCTAAGATGCAGCAAGAAATCTTGACAGAAAGCTCTGTGAAACTAAACAAAATTAACTCCTAGCCAAAAAAAAACACAACACTCAGCCCTTTATTTCAAAGTAATTAATGGGGCTGTAAAGTACTGAGGGACATTCTAGAGTCATGAAAATCATGGAAATGCAAGTCCATTCTTCTCTGTCAAAGAGCCTACGTGCTTGGAGTAATCTGCTGGACTATGTTGTGGAGTCACTAATACCAAGGATGGCTAAACTGAAGCTGGATAATGGGAGGGTTAATGCACTATGGGGAAGGGCTTCATGAAGTCAACAGCTTTTTCTCGATGTGATATTTCCTCAGCCAAACGCAGAGTGTTCAAGAGACCTAACTAGAATGTTCTGCTGACAGACTGGTGTCATTCAAAACTTCAAGTTGTGGTTTGAGAAGAATAATACTTATCCCACAGCATTCCATTTTGACTCAATTCATTGTATCAATTTGGACTATGAATATCCAATAAGGAAAATAAAACCTAATTCAATCCCTAAACTTACTTCAAATATTTTACATAAGGGTTTCAGAGCTGAGTTTATTTTTCTCCTACAAACTCTACCTTCCAAAAGCCAGCTTTGTGCTGCATCACGATTTCTTTTTGATTTGCAACACTGCCTATCTTTCTAACTCTGCTGATGTGGCACCAAAGGCCTTGGCCCTTCACCTAGTTCTTTACTGTGTCAAGTCTTCTTCTGTTTACGCCATATCTCTAAGATCTGATCTCGATGACTTTAAGGCTACAAATATTTGCAAAGTCAAATCTTTTATGATGCATTGTAAAACAATTAACTGTCATCTCAAACTAACAAAGAGCAAGCCTGGTTATAAGGGCTGCACCTGGAAACCTGTAACATTTTTTAAAAATCCTCTTCTTTGTTATAGTTTCTGTAGTAATAGAAATTAAGTTTTCATTTCATTTTATTCAGAATTTTTCTATGATTCAGAAATAATCACAAGAAATGCTGTAGGCACTGTAAGGTCAGGCATCATCTATGGAGAGAAGACCAGAGTTAACATTACAATGAGATTTCCTCTTTATTCTTTACACCATGTAATGTATTTCATTTAGTACTGAAAAAGTATGCAAAGGTCAAGGAGAAGCCACAAGACAATAAGGAGGATAGAGCATCATAGATTAGAATTCAACAAGAAAGGAACTTCTTGTAACAAAGCATGTGGCTGACAAAGAACTGAATGATTTGAAGTTTGACAGTTTGGTAGGAAAGACATTGAAAAAGTCTTTGCCCCAAAACAGATTCTTATATGCCTTGAAACATTAACTCTGCTCTCTTTACAGATGTCACCAAATCTGCTAAGATTCTCAAGTAATTTTTGGCTTTTATAATTGAAAAAGAGTGACCATTGAAGCAGCAGCCAATAGGTTGGAGACGGAAAGAGGTCTTAGCAATGATCCAAAACAGGAGCTTTGAAGCTCCACTTTGGGAGGTAAAACAGGAATTTGAGATTAAATGTTTTCAATTGTAACTCGAGGTGGTAATGGGAGAATCAAGGGTATGAGGTAGAATCAGGGTCACTAGTGAAATCTCTGGTGAGGATTGAACACAATTACTTTGAATTTGTTGGTGCAGAATCGAAGATTTATTTCAACTGTGATCAACCTGCAGCACTGCAACAATTCTGAATTAAGAGTAATGATGGAGACGTAAAGCTGGTATCTGTAGTTACAAGTAATATGTGTTTATGGGTTACACAGAGTGCACCACGAAGGCAGAAGTAGGGGTCACATGACTACAGCATACCAGTCAGTACACTGATTACACACATCACTTACTGCGTTTCTCCAAACATTCCCATTTTCATAAAAATACAAGTAAAAACTATTGTCAATTACAAATTACCCAAGCTAACTGAAACAACTCCACAAGAGGTTGGTATCCCATCACCAAGTCACCCTTTATTTACACATGAACAGCTCTTGACTACAGCACTGCCTCATACAGAGACAGGCACCAGACTGTCAGTATCATTGATACTCACTCACCCTTTTAAAATCTCAGCCAAGGCTTTCTGGTTTGTCCAGATTAACAGGGAACTCATATTGAGGTCCACCTGGCTGACCTACTTACAAATCACTACATTAGCAAATATAAATAGCCAATAATGAAAAATATTATTCATTAACAAAACTCAATTGACTCCAGTCTGTTCCAATCTCAGTCTCTGCACATGTACTGTGTGTCATTTTGGATCCAAGCCAGTTGGTGAGACAGAAACCAAAACACCTTTCTTTCTGGATCAAGTTTATTAACTATGCATTCATCTTGTTTCTCCATCCAGAGATACTTTTATGTACCTCCTGAACTTTCTTCTCACCCCACCATTAAATCACACCCTTGTGTCTAATTGAACAAAACATTTACAAGCACTGGCCATCAGAGGTACTGCACAATAAAAATGAGGAAGGGTCAGGAGAGAGGGAGGGGACTAAAGTAAAATAGATTTAGAGGAGGATATAAAGCACTGCATCCCCTGCACTGTACTACTCAGTGTTGTAGCTCTGTCCACATATCTGTCCCCCTTTTATCTCTTCACTTTTTCTTCTTTTTATATCCAAAAGTGTAACTGCACCCAACTGCGGTTCTTCTCCCCCACCACCAAATCACAGATGGTACTTTTAATCCAAAATCCATCATCACTAAGTCACCAATGTTTCCAACTAATCAATGTACATGAAAAGCCCAGCAAGGACATTGCTCTCCCCTTTACAGTTTCCCGGTCAATTCATTAACCAATTAACCCCATCACCTGAATAAAATCACGCTATATTAACAAATTTCCCTCAACTCTTATAAATAAAAACTTTTGAAGACATACAATCAAGGAATAAAATATTCTACATCTTACCTTTAGTCAGTAACAAATATACATTTTATCATTACCCATATAATGCAACCAACCTTCCACATTCCCCTTCCATTTACCTCATAAAAAAAATTTGTAACACATTAAATCAAAAAGTGATTTTTTTTCATATATAGCTCTTCTTACCACCAGGTGTCCCTCTTTTTTGGAAGTGTCTTCTTTCTAATATTTATAATAGCAAGGTAAATCCTGAATGTTTTCCCAGTTAACACCTTTTGTCAAATCTATTGTTCCGAAGTGAACCATTATCCTTTAGAATATTAGATAAATGAACCCTTACAGCTGGTTTATAGTAGCAACAATTGGTAGCTAAGGTCCTTCCAACTACTCGTTTGATTTTTTTGGCTACCCAAGCCAACAGACATTTATTTTTATTTTTCAAGAAAATGAAAAACTCTGCCAGACTCAAAGAGCCATCCAGAAAGTGACATGCAATGCATCACTATAAGGGAAAACCATATAAAGGAGTTCTGAGGACGATCACCGGACCCAAAATGTTAACTCCAAATTCTCTTCACAAAATACTACCAACTGCTGAGCTTTTCCAGCAACTTATGTTTTTATTACTATAAAGGACTAGTTTCATTTCTTCAGGATCAATCAAGGCTGGAAAATTGAATGTGCATTCTTTTGAATTGAATTTCTTTAATGATTAAATGCTCTCAGGAGCAATATATCATAACTAACATTGGGTTTAGCTTAATGGCACAAACAGTTTAACAGTCTGATAAAGCTTTTTAATTGCTCTGTTTCTTTCCTGGATGAAAAATCATCATCTGTGACAAACTGACTTGATTCATCAGAATGCAACCAACACTTTCCAAGTGTTGATTCAATCGTTCCTGACTTATTCTGCTTAATGTCTAACCATGCCTTTCAGCAAAAAGGACCAAAAAAGAAATACCGTACCCTTGCCATATCATCCAACCCACAAAGCCAGAAATTCAGCCATTCCGTCCACCAAGTCTGCTCAGCCATTCAATGGCTGATAAGTTTCTCAAGATCATTCTTCCGCTTTCTCCCAGTAAATAGTCTATGCCTCTATTCTTCCTACCAAAGTGCATGACATTCCACTTTCCCACTTGTATTCTGTCTGCCACTTCTTTGCCCACTCTCCTAACCTGTCTAAATCCTTCTGCAACCTCACTGCCTCCTCAATACAACCTGTCCCTCTACCTTTCTTTGTAATGTCCACAAACGTAGCCAGAATGTCCTCAGTACCTTCATCTGAATCATTAATATGTAAAGTGAAAAGTTGCGGTCCCAACACTGACACTTGCAGAATGCCATTAGCTACCAGGTGTCTGCTGAGAAGGACCCTTATATCACCACTCTCTGCTTTCTGTCAGGCAGCCAATCTAATATCCATGCTAGTACCTTGCCTCTAACACTATGGACTCTTATCTTACCCATAAACACACATTTGTTTAACTTGCTACTGATCCAAATCATCTGCTTCCTTAGGTGGTTTCAAAAACACTTTCCTTTGAAATTTTTCACCCTGTTAAAAAAAAGTACCTTTTTTAATTGACCAACTTATGTTCCCAGGAGAACGTTGCTAAAAGGGCTAAGATCTTCAACGTCACATTTTTCCTGCAATTCTACACTAAAGATCCTGATCACAAAAATTCTTTCAAAACCCTGAGTCACTAGTCTGGCATTATCCTCACATTTACTACCAGAGGGCATTTATTCTGGATAATAAGATTGGGTATCGCCTAACAGGGTACTCCAAATTCTTTCCAGGTTTTCAACTCATTTTCATCGGCATAGTTTATCAATTTATGTTCTTTTTATGTAGCCACTAAGAGTTCAATCATAGAAGTTTCTACTTCTCATGGAATCCCTAGGCTGTTCCATTGTCAATGTCCTTGACAAACCGTGTCCTCGACCTACCCTCCTATCTTGCACTGGATTACTACATGTTATCCTTAATGAATGTACTTCTCCCCGTGTTGAGCTGCTCAAAAAAAGCGGAGTTAACTGTAGTACCTTCCCAAGCTTAGATATGGCCATTTATTAGCAAAGGATTTGTTTCTGATTTCTCCCAAAATAAGAGCACAAATCCTTTTGCAAGTTTGCAATGTTTTCTTGGTGCCAGGTTTACTTCCAGGTCTACTTTTTCATAACTCATGTTGCATTTTCTAGTCTTCCACATCTTTATCTCATTTTTTCAATCCATAGATCTTATCTCCTGTCCCTCATCTTACACTTTTAAATAATTATTGTATTTGCCTGTGGCTTTCTCTGCTCTCCAAATGAGAGGGAGATTTCACCATTCACTTGTACATTCTAGCATATATGTCATTTTAAAGCTAACTATCAGTTGTTGATCTATTTGCCTGGGGCAAATAGCTTTGTCTTGTATTTCTGTACCACTTTGTCTATATTCAGTTAGTCCTTCACCTGCCATAATGTGGTCCTTATAACTCTCCAACATATATGTATGTAAAGCTTATGGTACCTCAAATTTCTAGTTGCAAGTGTGTAAGCAGTGCCAATTAAACTTGAAGAATATGCCTAAGTTTGTTTACCATGTTGTAAAATTACTGTTTTTCCACCACTCCCTTACCAATATCTTTTTACTCCTTTCTAATAAACCATGTCCCCTGGATTAAAATATATTTCTGATTGCTGCATGATGTTGTAAAGCTTGCCAACTTTTCTGAAATGTTATCCTTAATGAATGTCCTTCTCCCTGCATTGAGCTGCTCAGAAAAAGTGGAGTTAACTGTAGTCCCTTCCCAAGCTCAGATATGGCCATTTATTAGCAAAAAAAAGCAGAGTTAACTGTAGTACCTTCCCAAGCTCAGATATGGCCAAGTATTAGCAAAGGATTTTTTTCTGATTTCTCCCAAAAACCAATTGATATGGACTGTAGATCCCTATCACTTACAATGAATTTTTCACATGGACTTCCCAAACAAAGGTAGATGTTAATACAACTTGATTTATTGCTAGAATTTTCTGAAATATCTCATCTATTACCACATAATTTCTTCCACACACTGCAGTACTAAAGCAGTACTGTGCTGTCATGCTCACGTCCACAATCTTAACATTTACTTTTACACACATTCTGAAATTAGTGTGACAAAATCTTTCCCATTGTCAAGTAAAACTGTAGCTAGCAGCCCCAGTTGAGTCCCCATCCATTTTTCCATTACTTTGTCCACCATAATTCTTTTCTCTTTGCTACATGTTATTTTAGATATTAAACCTAGTTACTATGCCTACACAAAAATTTGTTTTTCTTTATCTCATCAATGCTATTTCAGAGCAGTGAAAATTTCAAATGGAATGAGTCTCCAATTGTAACTTCCACGTGGCGTCCAGAATGCTGTTAGAAAACTGTTGCTTTCATCCAGTTTTATTTGTCAGTAATCACCCCTCATATCAAGGATAGTAAAGACCCTTGCCTCAGCAAGTTGTGACAAGCTTTCTTCAATAGTTAACATGGGGTAAAGTGTTCTCTTCAAAGTTTTATTGAGATCCTACAGATTTATACATACTTTCAGTTTTTCAGCCTTTTGTTCCACTGCTATCATGTTGCTAAGCCAGTATGTGGGAGTTTTTACTTTCTAAATTACCAGTTCCTTTACTAGTTCTTCTATGTTGTATTTCAGGCTGGACTTGAGGGCAGCTGAAATTCTCCTTGGCATATGGTGCGTTGGCCTCTCATACTCACCTATTTCAAGATATTCTTTGGGAAGACATCCAAGACCTGTGAAAACATCTTTTTTAATCTTTTAGGATCTGTTTGGCAGTCAAAGGCTTAGTCGCCTGCAAAGCACTGCAAATTGCTTCTGACACATTTAGAGTTACTGGTCCAAGTTTTAGATTTGCTTCAGCTGGGACTAGTTAATTTTGCTTAACATCTACCATCTGGTACTCCAGATTTTCATTTTTCCCATTGCATTGGGTTCTTAGCTTGGTTTTTCATCTTGGCATGAATATCATTCCATCATGTAGCCTCACGCTTTTTATCAGTCACTATCTTGAATGATTTTGCACAGATCTGCAAAGCTTTATGTTGCATGAATTGCCAATGTCTATCTGACATTTCACAATGGCTTGATGCTCTCCTTCTTTACTTACTATTCTGACCAGCATAAACCATTCATTACCTTTTACGCCTGGTGGATCTAATCTTTTGTACAAGTTCAAGTGATTTGCCTGACATCAATCTTTATAGGCTTGTTTTGCTTCTTTCCAGCTCAGCACTTGGATGTGAAATGATTCAACTTCTTGCAGTTAGAGCAATACTCCCCACCACAATTCCCGCACTGGACATGCTTTCCTCTTTTTGTGTGATGTCTCTGTCCTTGGTCTTTCTGCTGTGCTGTTGTGCAAATATTTCTTCTTTTTCACCCCCATATGTTGTTCTTGTTCAGTGCAGAGTGCAGAATGCAAAGCCTTTTCTGTTCTCCCATTAATATATTCCAGCAGATAATTGATAATTTCACAACTTGTGCATATACCGATAGCTTTCCTGAGAGTAAGTTCTTCCTCTCATGGCAGATGTACTGTGGTTGTAGGACCTCATGTCTGAGATGATCCTATCTCTTGTATCATTTTCCCCGTTGCCCAATCTCAGGATTCAGCTATCAGCATCAGTGTGGTCACATGTTAATCAATAGCCTCTCTCATTAAGCTCTGTGGAACAAACATTAATATGAGGTTCAATGTGTGTCTTCAAAGCCTGCAAAATCTATCCTGTCTGGTTTCTTTGTTCCTCAAATTGTGATCTAGACAGCAAAACAACTACTAGTAGCTAGCCCCAATAGCTGGGTTACAACTGTTAATTCTTTAGATTTTTGAATTAATTTTATAGCTATTCTGCAACTATTTCGTAGTTTTGCCCATCAGTGAAAAAAATTCGAATTCTGACCTCCTATCATACTTCATTTGCACAACTGCAGGAAGTGGAAAATGCATAGCTATTTTGACTAATCCAGTAATTCGAAGTTGCAGATCTATTTTTAGTTCTTCCTTGCTGTCTTTTTCAGAAGCTGGATCTCTTACAGATCTGAAAATCCACATTTTCAGCTGCACCATTCTCACACGGTGTTTCAAGTATTGTGTGATGGGCTACCACCAAGGCAGTTAACACAGGGGTAGACGTCAATTGATTATAGCAAGTCAGTCAGTACACTTAGTACAATTGCATTTCTCCAAACATTTTGTTCATTCCATATGGCTGAGGAGCAATATGTACCTGAAAAATATGAGGGAACAAACAACCGAATTTTATGGGCAAGAAAAGCATTCCATTGCAGATTGTGTACTGACTGTGGTGAGATGTCAGAGAGAAAATAAGATCAACTGTGTCAGTAGCTCCAGGAGGATAAACCGATATTATACAATTCATCACACAGAGGTAGAGTTTAGTCAGGGTGGTCTGACACAGAAACCAGAGCAAGTCAGCAGGTTCAGCAATTAATTAGGAAGACAAATAGAATTGCTCTTAATAGTAAGGTGGATGGAATATAAATGTATACAGGGCATTGGTGTGACGGAGGAATTAGAAGAAGGAACACAAAGCAATTAACAGGCATATCAGTTAACCTGGATTGGTTTCCCTGCAAGTCACAGAACGGAGACAGAATTAAACGTATCCAAAGAACAGGGGAAAATGAAGGAGAGACGCTGGACTTTGATTTTAAAAATCCAACTCTGATCCCAGTCCAAATTAAACAATATTATTCCCACCCCCTAGACTGTTTAGGGTTCTTTCTTACAGATAGCCTGATTCCTGGCATCTTCCCCAATATCCCGTCTGTCCTCAATTGTTAATTGTTAAAATCCCAGACTGCCACAAAGGGACCCTCAAAATATTTCTACTTTTCTACAGGAAGCCCTCAGGGAATTACCCTCTGTCAGTCTAATTTCTGGCGCCTTGTATTATTCCTTTTTTAAAATTTTGACTTCTAATTTTCATTGTTTTTTGACTGACTTCAATTGCTTCTTAAAAAAAGAAGCCTAGAAGACAAATGCAATGAAGGGGTATAGTTCACGTATTGTTTCCCTTTCTTAACCCTTTGTCTAAACCTAACACCAAACATTTGTCTTACCCCGACTCCATGAGTCTAATATAACACCAAAACTGTAGGAACCTAACCATAATCTAATTACCCTGAATTTAAATGAAACACACTCCGAAACACAAAATACCTCAATCTTATTTCGATGTTAATAATCTAGCCCAACCCTAAGACCAATACCAACACCATAACCTTAACTCTAAATCACTAACTATAATCATAATATCCTAACTCTAGCATTAACCCTGATAGTCTTAAACAAAAGCAAACTGCTGTAGATGCTGACAATCTGAAATAAAAACAAAGTGCTGGAGTAACTCAGCAAGTCTCGCAGCACTGTGGAGAGTGAAATAGAGTTAACATTTTGAGTGCAATATAACTCCTCTGTCACCCTAAACCACCCCCTATAAGAGAAGTGAAGCTGATTACAAACCACTTGAAGAGAACTTACCTCCTACAAGTTGCAGTTTCTCTGTCATTTCTGACTCCTCTCCAGAGCCCCATTAACAGCAAGAATTCAGAACAGAGATGCAGAAGCAGGACAGTAGGGCACTGACAAATGGGATCTCAATGTATCTGTACATGTGCAAATTCACTGTTTGTTTTCAGGGAGGTATGGGTATCCCATATGTTTAACAGAAATACGCTGAGTACTGATTAAATAAGTGCATCAGAGACATTTCTCGGTAAAATGTCAACATTTCAGCCATCTTACTTTTCTATCCTCTCCCAAAAGAAAAAAGTCCTTCTGGGTCACAGATTCATAGATGCAGATTGCCTCACTAGCCAGTCTTTATTAGCCTATGTTAACTATAGCTATTAAAGGTAATTGGATTATAAATCATGGTTGTATCCTCCCCTGGTGTACTGACACTTAGTTTTTAGAAAAGATTGGAGGTTTTCACTGAACAACAGTCAGGAATCAGAATGCCAAAAGATTTTTCCTGTTAATAGTCTGGGGATTCTGCATGGCGTATCCAAATGTGTAACTTTCCTGGTAATGTGTGACTCAATAATCATTCTGAAACTTGTTTACTATTTTATTATTATAATAGCATGCTATTTAGGTTAGCTGTCTGGGTCTATTGTGTAATGGGCATTTGAAATGTTAGCACTCCATTGTGAACTTGAATTTAGCTGAGACAACAAGCAGTGCTGTGCAAAAACAGGTCCTTGCAATCTCAGAAAGAGCCCTAAACCCTCTAGCTCCTTTATTAGACTATTTTGATTCATCTGCCTTCTTGTAAAGAACGTTGGCATTCGTTTCCCTGTTTTTATGAGGTTTCTTTGCCCTTATTTTCATGTTTGTTGAAAGGCAAAGATGGCAGTGTAATGGTAGTGCCACTGGGCTAGTAAACCAGAGGCCCAGCCTAATGGCCTGAAAACAAGTTTCAAATGGCAGCTGCTGGAATTTAAAGTCATTTAGTAAATCTGGAATATAAAGTTAGTTTCAGTATCCCTGAAAAACCATCTATGGGCATAAAAGTTTGGTTGGGTGGTGCCCTTTAGGGAAGGAAATCTGCATCCTTACTTAGTCTGGCCAAAATGTGATTCCAACATCCACAGTAATCCGTTAACACTGGCCCTTAATTGTCCTCTAAATGTCCTGAGTGAGCAGCTCAGTTCAAGTGCATTTAGGGATAAGCAATAAATGCTGCAATGTCCATTTCCACAAAATAATTTTAAAAAGTGTACAACTCCAAAGCTGTGAGCTTGAGGGTAATGGTAGCACGGCTGTCATTGAGGCAGTCAGTGGTGGAATGGCTTTTGGGGGATTTTTCAAGCTCAGGTACTTGAAAGTGAAGATTCAATCCTCTTTGAACTTACCCACCCTTAGTAAGATTGTACAAAATATAAAAACAGCAAATAGGACTACAAAATAATAAAGGAGAAATTACAATATGACAGAAAGTTAACTAGAACTATATAAACAAAAGTAGTAAGTGTTTCTTCAGGTATTTGTAAAGGGAAAAGTAAGTGAAGTGGGCATTGGTCTTTTGGAGAGTCTAGCAGAAAATAAGGAAATGGCAGATGAATTGAATACCTATTTTGCATCTACCTTCAACAAAGATGATACAAATATCATCTCAATAATACTTGTAACTTAAAACAATTGCAATCATCAAGGCATAGGTAATAAAATTATTAGAACTTAAATTTGACAAATCCTTAGATCCTGCTGGATTTCATCCTAGGGTCTTGAAAGAATTGAGATAGTGGACGTATTTATTTTAATTTTCCAATGTCAGCTAGATAGTTCAGGTTGGAAAAGAGTGAATGCAACTCGTCTCTGCAGGGAACAATAGGCCGTGAGCTTAACATCTGTCATAGGGAAAATGGTGAAACTTATTTTAAATAGATTATAGCTAAAGATTTAGAAAATTTCAATGCTATTAGGCAGAATCAACATGGCTTAGTGAAAGGGAAATCATGCTGAACTAATTTATTGGAGTTATTTGAAGAAGTAACATGCAATGTGGATAACAGGGATTCTACTGACGTGCTCTACGAATTGGATTTCCAGGAAGCATTTGATATTGTGCCGCATCAAAGGTTACACAAAACAGAGAAGTTAATGCTATTTGGGATAATATTAATATAGTTAGAGGATTTGTTGGCTAATATGAAATAGACAGTAGGCATAAATGGGTCATTTTTCTTTGACAAGGTGATACAAATGTAATGTCATACAAAACTATACTGAGGGGTCAGCATTTTACAATCGAGACCAATGATTTGAATGAACGATCTGTACACATGGTTACTAAACATGTTTTGTGTTGACTACACAATGAAAGCTACAAAAGTAAGTTGCAAAGAGGACATAAAGAGATTACATAGGGATAAGGAGTAAGTAAAATGAGTGGTAAAAATATGGCAGATGGAGTATAGTATAGAAAATTGTGAACTTGTTCACTTTGTCTTAGGAACAGAACAGCTGCATATTACTTAAATAGAAAAAAATTGCAAAACTCTGCAGTACAAAGCAAGCTGGGAGTCATGATTCATGAATTACAAAATGTCTATTCCAATTATGTTATAAAGGAAATTACAAATTTTGATTAAACAAGTTTTAGATAATAAGATAAAACCAAAACACCTAAAATTAACAAGAACTGAATGTAATGGAACTACTTTATTAAAGCAGCCTCAAAGACTTATTGGGAATATAAGCACTCTCACTTCACATCAAAGGTTATTGCAGAAAATAAAATCTTACAGTGTAGGGTGTACTAAGTTGGCATGGATAGAGATGAGCTGGCTCACATGAATCATAGTAAACATATAGAATCATAGGATCCCAACATTGTGGAAAGAGGCTATTCAGCCCATTGAGTCTGCATGATCCTTTGAAAAACATCCCACCCAGACCTAGCCCCCACCCAATCCACGTAATGCCATATTTTCCATGGCTAACTAACCTAGCCTGCACATCCCTGGACACTATAGACAATTTAGCCTGGCCAACTCACCTAGCCTGCACATTTTCAGACTGTGAGAGGAAAGCAGAACACCCAGAGGAAAGCTTCGCAGACACAGGGAGAACATGAAAACTCCACACAGACAGTTGCCCATATCAAACCTAGGTGTCCAGCATTGTGAGGCAGCAATGCTAATCACTGAGCCACCATGCCACTCTTAAATGAGTCTTTTTTTTGGGATTGTCAAGATGTAGTGAGTGAAATAACTCCCCAGAGGCCACTATCCTTTCACCTGTTATTTATACATCTATAATACTTGATACTGGCTCAGCTTCCTCAGAGCGAGCAGAACTTCTGACACTCTTGTTTATATCTGTCAGCCAGGGCTCCCTGATTCGAACAGGTTAACAGCCCCAATCAGGGAAGTCATTCTATGATGTCCACCTGGATGACCTCATTATAAACACTTCAGTGAGTGGTGTGCAAAAGGGATTGGTGATGGAACCTCAGCTGTTGACAATTTATATAAATGACTCAGATGAAGGGACAGCTGATATGATTGCCAAACTTTCTAAGAACACAAAGATGGATAGGAATGTAAGTTGTGAAAAGACTTAATAAGATATTAATAGGTTAAGTGAGTAAACAAAGGTAGAGCAAACTGAGTATAAGGTGGGAAAATGTAAAATTGTATAATTTGGCAGAAGAAATAAAGCAGCATATTTTGTAAATGGTGAAAAAAGTTACAGAGGATCTTGGGCATCCTGGTGTATGAATCTTAAAAGGTTAATATGCAGGTACAGCAAGTAATTTGAAAAACTAATACAACAAATACAAAATTTGGGAGGTTATGTTTTAGTTATACAAGTCATTGATGAGACTACTTCTGGAGTATTTGGTCATTTTATTTAAAGAAAGATATCAACGTGTTGGAGGTTGTTCACATAAGGTTTAACGCAATAATACCTGGAAAGGAAGATTGTCATAAGAGGAGATTTTGGGTAGGGTAGTCTTAGATACAGTGGAGTTTAGAAGAATAAGAAGTGACTTGATTGAAACATTTAAGATCTTGAAAAGTCTTGATAGATTAGATATGGAAAGAATACTTCCTCTTATGGGAGAATCATTTAAAAACTAGGGGTCATCCATTTAAAACAAAATGAGACATATGCCATTTCTGAGGGTCCTGAGTCTTTAGAACTCTGCTGCTACCACATTTTCAGGTCAAAAGTGCATGATTATTTTCAAGGCAGAAGTAGATTATTGTTAAGCAAGGCGATGCGAGATTATTTGAGGTAAGTGGGAATTTGAGTTTAGAATTAGATCAAACATTATCTTACAGAATGGTGGAGTAGGCTCAAGTAAGCTTAAATAGCCTACTCTTGCTCCAAATGCACATCACTCACTTCCGAGTCAGAGAGTTGTGAGTTGTAGTCCCACTTGAAGATTTGAGCACAAACATGGAGACAAGAAGGTACTTAGGAAGTGCTGCACTTTCAGGCATACTGTCTTCTGAATATAATTTTAAACCAAGGTCTTCTTGGCTCTTTCACATGGATGGAAAATAATGACACTGTTTTGAAGAACAGCAGGAAAGACTTGATGGTCTCCTGGTCAATATTTATCACTCAATCACTAAAATAATTCAACTGCTCTATTTCCAAACAGAGTCAACATTTTCAAAACAAAGCAAACATAGACAATGGTGGAGAAACTCTGCAGATCTGACAACAGAGAAGGAGAGGGAAGGAGTTAAAATTCCAAGTCTGATATAACTCTCGAGTTCTGAAGTTGTTAAGAGAAATTTTCTCTCTGCAGACTTTCTCTCCATGGGCTACAAAGTGAAGTCAAACAGAATTGCAGGCAATTGTACAGCCCTACCCGATGAGCTCAATGCATTTTGCATTTGCTTTGAACAGAAGGGCAGTGAAACAATGTCACCTATCCCAGCAGCCTCGGATGTACTGTACCCTTGGTCACCGCTGGAGGTCTTGGCCTTCTTAAGGGTGAAACCACAGAAAGTGATTGGCTCGAATGGAGTCCCCGGCTGTGCACTCAAATCCTGTGTAGACCAGCTGGCAGGAATATTCGCAGACATCTTCAATATCTCCTTATTAAATTCTTAAGACCCTACCTGCTTCAAGAAGACCACCTTCATCCCAGTGCTAAAGAAAAATTATGCATCGAACGTCAATGACTACCACTTGGTGGCTCTGACATCCACAATCATGAAGTGCTTTGAGAGGCATACATCAACTCCAGCCTTCCAGAGTGTCTTGATCCTTGATCTAGATGCCTAATGGTACAGTGGGTCCACAGTGACGTCATCTTCATGGCCCTACACTCAACCCTGAAAGATTGGCACAACAAGGATGCCTATGCCCGGCTCCTACTTAGTGACTACAGCTCCACCTTCAACACCATAATTGTAAAACTCATCTTAAAACTCTGGGATCTAGGACTCTGCTCTCCACTCTGTAACTGGATTCTTAACTTCCTGACCAACAGACCACAATCAATAAGGATAGAAGACAATATCTCCTCCAGAATAATCTTCAACACCGGTGCCCCTCATGGCTGCACACTCACCACTCCACTATACTACTTATACAGATAACTGCGTGGCCAAAGTCCACATCAACTCCATTTACAAGTAAAAACCAAAAGAACTGCGGATGCTGTAAATCAAGAACAAAAACAGAAGTTGTTGGAAAAGCTCAGCATGTCTGGCAAAATCTGTGAAGAAAAGAATCAGAGTTAACGTTTCAGGTTCTGAGGAAGGGTCACCGGACCCGAAATGTTAACTCTGATTTATTCGTCACAGATTCTGCCAGACCTGCTGAGCTTTTTCACCAACTTCTGTTTTTGTTCCATTTACAAGTTGGATCTCAAAAAAACAATGGGACAAAGTACAGGAAGGAGATAGAGTGCTTAATGGCATGGTGTAAAGACAACAATCTTTCCATCAACATCAGCAAAATGAAGGAGCTGATCATTGACTTCAGGAAGCAGAGTGGAATGCATGCTCCTATCTCCATGAATAGTGCTGAGGTGGAACTGGTTGACAGTGTCAAGTTCCTGGGAAAGACAATCATAAGCAATCTGTCCTTGACCCCCCACCTCCCCCACATTGACATCATGGTCAAAAGAACACAGCAACGTCTCTATTTCCTCATGAGGCTATGCCAATTCAGCATGTCCCTAAAGATTTACAATATTTTGTAGATTACCATAGAAAGCATCCTATCTAAAGAAAAGCAGGGCAGCTTGGCGAACAAGTCAACAACAGCATCTTATCTGGATGCATCAGTGTGTTACAGTTACAGCTCTTCCCACAAATATACACAGCTGCGAACACACCCAATCCCTCACACAAACCCCAGGCTTCCATCCATTGTCTTCATTTATACCTCCCGCTGCATCAGGATAGCAACCGACGTATTCAAAGACCCCTCCCACCCTAGTTATAATCTCTTCTAACTTCAGGCAGAAGATATAAAAATTTGCATACACATACAGACAGATTCAAGAACAGCTTCTTCCCCACTGTTATCAGACTTTTGAATGGACCTCTTTAACGTTAAATATTGATCTCTTTCTGCACCTTCTCAGCAACTGTAACATTGTATCCTGCACTCTGTTCTGTTACCCTGATGCACTTGTATAGTATGATTTATCTGCAAAGCATGTAAGACAACATTTTTCACCGTACGTATGACTGTAATAAATCAAATCAAATATATCACTTTATAGAACTGCTGCCAGACATGCTAAGTTTCTCCAGTTTTCTTTTTTCGATTGTTTGCTTCAGACTTCCAACTGCAGTGTTTTATTTTTAAATAAAATCCAAAAGAACTGTGGATGCTGTTTTATTTTTAGTTCAATGAATGGAAAAGGCTTTAAGATACCCGGTGATATGCAAGCCACTCAACAATTGGAGAAGCTACTCTACGTACCACAGCAACAGTTAACACTTTATCAGGTGTCCAGCCATGCACATGCGCAGCTTTAATTCCCGGCAAGAGGCAATCCGTCCTTACGATAGGTCACTTTACTCCTTGATTGTCACTAAATTAACCAATAGAGATGCGGTTCTACACAGCGGGAAGTCGGGCGCTGGCGTACTGTCAAATCAGAATGGAGAGGCGGCACTTCCTGTTGGGCCGAGGCGCATTGTTGTGCTATGACGTAAGGAGAGGGAAAATGGCGGAGGTAGCAGCCGCCGAGCGGGGGCAGTGATCAACGCCAGAGCCCGGCACCAGGGATAGGCGACAGGCCAAGGCCGGGAGAAGACTGGGTGGGGACCGTGTCCATGGCGAGAACCACCAGCCAAATGGTAGGTAATGACCTGCTGAAAACGCAGGTCCTAATGAGTCGGTATGTGGAAATCGTGAGATTAACACACACACACACACACACACTCTGTTCTGTTCAGAGAACATCAAGGAGACGACAGGCCTTGATGCAGGCCTGTCACTGGGGAGCAAGCTAGGGGGTGAGGGAAGACTGTCTCTTGTCACTGTATCGGGGCTCTGTTATAACAAGGGCGGAATGGCACTGTTGCGGATTGGGCACCGGTATTGCCGCGGATTGGGAGGGGCACTGAAGCCCTTGGTTTGCTCGATAATCTTGTCAAGGTGTGTGGTTTGGGGATTGGGAGTGTGGGGGAGGTGAAGAGAAAGCCAGTCCACGGACATGGAGGATTTGATTAGGGAAGAGTGGAGATGTGATGGTCTGGTAAAGGAAGAGTGGGGGTTTGCAGTGGCTTGGATGGGGTGATTGAGAGTGAGAGATTGTGTCTGGGGAACAAGGGTGCAGAGGCCCACCGATCTTTTGGAGGGTAAATGGGAATTTGTGTGTAGGTGTGTTTGGGAGTTGAGGTGTATGCATCTGTCAAGGATTGAAATAGGTGTATTGCCTCTCTATGGTTATGAGTATTGAGGCAGCGATTTGCATGGAAGTGTATGTAGTGTGGTGGGAAAGAAGTGTGTGTGTGTGTGGTTGAGGGAGACAAAGTGGGTGAACATCGTGTTGTGGAAACAAGGAGAAGTGGAGTGCAGGTCCATTTGTGGGCGGTAGAGAATGCATGCCCATGTGGAGGGGTTTGGGTGGAGAGAGAGAGTGCTGTTATGTGGAAGTGGCAGAGAGGGGAAGAGCATGTACACATGGGTGTGTTAAAATGTGTCGATGTTGGGAAGGTTGTGATGAGAGCATGTGGATATCTGCAGGTTGGGGATGAGTGGAAATAGGGATGTCACCATGTATTGTTGATGAAGCCATGCATGTGTTCTTGCAGATGTGATATGGCATGTATCATGATGAAGAATGTGTGTGTAATTGCATGGTGCAGGTATATATGCATGCCAAGGGCTATGATGCATGTGTGTTTGAGGACATGGGATATTTGTGCCTAAACATAGACGAGGGGTGTGTGTTTTAATTTTTGTACACGTGTATGGGGGGGTAATGATTAGTTTCTGAATGTTGTCTTGAGTTTTTATGTGCAACAGTATCTATTCACTCTGTCACTTAAGGACTTGCAGAACATCCTTTTGAAGTAGGATGGAGGTAGGATCAGTTTGACTACTTGGAATAAGTTATTTATTAAACAATACAGGATTTAACTACTGAAAGACTTAATTGGAGTAAGGCATAGCTTTTGAAATAGTGTAATTGAATTTTTTGTTTATATCCATCTGTAACAAAAAAAACTTAAGTCAGCTGGACAATAAAGTTTCCTTTCTGTAGATTTGAATGCAATACCGTGTCAAAACAGGCAATGTCCCAGTGAAACACAGTTTTGTATAGCTTTTGTTCCAATATCCTTTTCTGAATTTCAAAAGCATCAATCAAATGTATTACAACCTTTTTATCAGTTTTTGGGATATTGATCAAAAGTTCTGGTGCTAATGTACAGTGATAGTTGATGGAGATGGTTGTGTCTTGCACTGTTTATGACTGATTTATCATTCACTATGGCTGAGGAAATGCTTCGTTGGATTGATTGCTACTTGTTTAATCTTTCATGGCTTGCTGTTTGAACAAAACTAGGATTTTGCATTTAATAAACACATCCTAGAAATTCTTGCCATTGGTCTTAGAAAATAGATGTCTGACATCAGTGAATTGTAAACTGACTTGAATCTTTGGTAATGACTTTCATTTTCTAGTAATGAAGCTGAAATAGTCTTCACAAGTGGTTTAAAAACTACCCTTTTTAATTTTATACTACTGTTTGCCGTATTTTTGTTTTCACTTGGAACTGATCAGCTATATTCTACTGGTTAGCTTCTCTAATGAAACCTGTTTAGTTGTAATGAACAATCAACAACAAGGTGTATTTTGTATTTCATGATGTAAAACTGAACTGTCTGTGCACTTGCAGAAAGGATTGTAGTCCTGTACTTAAACTGGTGATTTTTTTTTCTTAAATCAGTGATAAACAATATCAAGCTCACAAGATGGTCAGCCAACTGCATGATGTGGCACAAAATCATACACATCAACATATATCCTTAAAGCTGTGTGAAAACATCTGGGCTAATGAGACAAAATCAAACTTGGTTCCCCCTTTAGCTCCCTAATCAGTCTTTTCTGTGGGGAAATGTATGACCAAGTGAGTTTAGTTGGTCTGTACTGCCCTCGTGCAGAATAAAGAATCACTGTTGAAGTACAAAATGATGCCAGTGCTGAATGTGTCACACTGCAACATGTAGGATATAGAGTAGAGAAAATTGCAGATGGCATAGAGTATCTGGAGAAGAATTTCAGATCTGGACTAGAGATCAGGTATTTTTCAGCCCACAAGACTTTCAATCTTCTGATCAGCTAAATGGTGGCCTATCAGTACGTCGAGTTTTAGTTTAAACAGAAACAGCAGTGGTGTTCCTTTAATGTATGGATATTTGAAGATGTCTGTATTGTAAGTAGAAGCATAGAAGATTGAAACAGGAGTAAACCATTCAATCCCTTGAGCCTGCTCTGCCATTCAATGTGACTGTAGCTGAACATTGAGCTCAAATCTAAATCCTGCCCTCCCCCCCATATCCCTTCCTTGAAAACACATCTTGGCCTCAACCACTTTCTTAGTGAATTCCACAGGCTCAGCATTCCATGGGTGAAGAAATTTCTCCTCCCCTCAGTTCTAAAGACTTTACCCATTGTCTTCAAACTATGATCCATGGGCCTGGACTCCCCCATCATTGGGAACATCCTTCCTTCGCCCAAGGTCTCTTGTCCTGTTGAAATTTATAGGTTGCTATGAGATCCTCTCCACTCTTTTAAACTCCAAAGAATACAATCCTAACCAACTCAATTTCTTCTTGTATGTCAATCTGCCATTCCAGGAATCAATTTGGTAAACCATCACTGTGCTCCCTATGCAGCAAAAACATCCTTCCTCAGATGAGAAACTGCTCACTGCATTCCAAGTGTGACTTCCCCCATATTTTGCATAATTGCAGCAAAACAGCTTGTTCCTGTACTTGGATAAAGTCATAGTGACAGGATGCTGTCCTGGCTAATGGTAGAAATGGGACTCATGAAGATCACGGATCACAACACAGTCCTTTTTCTTTTATGAGTTGAAAGGTTAATTACATAAATTTCTCTGGAAAATCTGTTACTGGGATTTTAAGTTTACAAATTACAATGGTGATTGGGCTTAAGTAATGTGCGTACAGTAGATATACCTGAATATTTTAACTGATTACAATTTTTTTCCTGGCAAAGTTCCTAAATAATGTGATTGAGTATTTTGAGGGTGAGAGATGGAAGAAAGTGGGCTGAAGCTGGCCACATGACATGCTGCTTTTTCCTCACAGTTGTTTGTCTCTGTTGTGGTACTGCTGTAATTACCCCTTGGTGCTGACAGGAAAGAGAACTACCCAAATCAGTAGTGAAAAGGCTGTTTAAAATTGTCAAAACAACCCAGGTTCCACAGCATGGGGATGGCAGGGAATTGCCACTAGTATCGCGGTTTGAATATGGGCCAGAGTTTACTTGCACAGTTGCATACTGGAGAACTATCAGGGGAGAGAGAAAAACAAAATTCCCCTTAGGGTGCAAAAACATACTTTTTTTTTGAAAAGCCCTTTTTTTCATTTGTGTTCTGTTTAAGGATATTGCTGTTTTGTTTATTTATTCTGCCAGTGCACCTGTAAGGTTTAATTCTTTTGTGAATTTGTACACTCGCATTTTAATATTTGAATGTTGCCTAATCTGTATTGAAATGTTTAAATTTATACTTTTAAATCTAATCATCATGGGACAAGCTCAGTAATAGGCGGGAGATGGGAAAAAGTGAGATATGTAATACCCCTCCCTAGTAGCTGTGAATGTGTAACATTTTGAGACAACCATATATTGGATGTCCCCCGGAAGCCAGAACGGGATCTTCTTTTAGTAAAGACCTCAGTGAACCAGTTTGAGTTCCGTAGGAAAGTGAAAGTAATTGGTAGCTGTTTCAGAGAGCTGGCACAGGTAGGATGGACTGAATGGCCTTCTCCCAAGTTGCGTTAATCTATGATTTCTTGATTTTTCCAAAGTTTAACAGTTCTCAAGGTTGTTTTACAGCTAACAGTTCACAAATTGCAGATTTATTGAATTCAGTTACACAGCTAAGATTTGAACTTGCAACCTCCGGATTGCTGCCCAGTGTCATAACTATTACAATATCTCTCATTTTAGGTCAGGGGATACTTTATTAATTCATTGGCATCAAAAGATTGAACCAAGGTACCCGGAGAGGTATCACTTCTCTCAGTAGTAGCTCTGCAAGATTTGCTAGAAGTTGTTGGTTTTTGACTGTCAGAATGTAATTCCAGCAAGTTGTTTGTTTTTGACTGTCAGAATGTAATTCCAGCAAAGTACACAAGTAAATAAAAAGACAGAATTTTGAAGATCTTAGAACTGACATTCTATCAATATCTAAAAGAAAAAGGCTTGAAATAAATGGTACCAATCTAAAGCAGTGATTGACCCATGTTATTTTTAAGGAGTTGATTGACCTGGTGTTTCCTGAAATTCTCTTTTAGATTCCATCTAAATTACTTTTAGTTCCTCTTGTGTAAATAAGTGTTTATTTACATCAGCCAACACAGATGACAGTCGCTTTTTGTCAGGACTCAGATTTGTTTTTCAATAAGGAAAATCATTCAGTGTCACTAACTTTGACAGAAACACACGAGCTACCAAATTAGTGTTTTTTTTCAATCTTTTCCTTCAGAAGAAGCATTACTTAAAAAGCAGTTTCTATACTCCAGTGATCAGACACCCACAAATGAACCACTAAAATATTTTAGCAAGCTACTGACATGCTACTGAGGAGCACATAAGTAAACAGCAGGCCCTTATGCTTTAGTTCCTAAATTAAATCAAACCTAATTTCAACTATGCAAGTTACAAGCCTAAAGAAAAAGATAAACAGGAAGGACAGCAAGCTGTTATTAGACAGCAGCTTGACCTTGCAAAAGTGTTCGTTTAGTCACAAGTTGAATATTAAAGGCTGCTGTATTTATTAGAAGCAGACTTGCAAATTAGTCAACGTTTTTCCACACTCAGAACTACAAGCTAATCAGCATTATTACTGCAAACAATGCAGGCTTGGCAATAATCTGTATCATTAAAATAGCATGCATATACACAGACAGACATAACATTATATAGTTCATGTATACCTATAGCACCACAATCTGTCTGTCCCAATAAGGTTAAGGTTGGTTGTGGGGATGGAGTGGAATTGGAAAGGATGAGAGTATCCACTTCAGATCAGTATTGAATAATTTATGCGAATGACATATGGAAAGAAATTAAGCTCACAGTTAGCTGTGATGGCCTATGTGGATTAATAGCATAACTTTTACTTTCTGTTTACAAGTACGTTGTAACGTCAACACATTATCCACTGTCCCTCCTCCTGTTTTAAACATCATATCTGCTTCCACCATCTCTGTAGACAGTGTGTTCCAGGCCAGCACCACTGGTTGTATGAACATTTTTTTCTTCTCAGTCCTGCTGCATTTCTTGTCCAAAACCTTGAATCTGTGCTGGTAGACCTTGTGCCATCAGCAGTAGGAACAGCTTTCCTTTGTCTACCTTATCTAAACCTGTCAAATGCTTCTATACTTCTATCTAATATGGCCTCTGTATCCTTTACTTCAAGGAGAACAACTCCTGTTTCTTCAACATAGTCTTACAACTAAAAGTTCTCATCCCTGGAATCATTATGGCAATTCTTTAAAGGATCCTTTCATCCCTTATAAAATATTGTGACTCAAACTGCATGCAATGTTCTAGCTGTGGCCACAACCAGCACTTTAAACAGTTTTGGTGAGACCTTGCTGCTATTATACTCTGGATCTTAGGCTTCACAGAGTGATACAGCATAAAAACACACCATTCAGCCCAACTCCTCCATGCTGACAGGTTTCCTAAATTGAACTCGTCCCATTTGCTGTGTTTGGTTCATATCTCTCTCAACCTTTCTTATCCACATACCTATCCAAATGTCTTTCAATGTTGTAATTGTACTTGTCTCTACCATTTCCTTTGGCAGTTCATTCCATATATATACTAATGTCTGTGGAAAAAGTTGCCCTTAGGTCCTTTTTAAATCTTAACCCTCTCTCCCTAAACCTCTGTCCTTTAGCTTTGGACTCCCCTACACTGCGGAAAAGATTTCAACTGTTCCTCTTATCGATGCCCCTTTATAATTTTATAATCCTCTATAAGGTCACCCCTCAGCCTCCTGTGCCTGAGAGAAACTAGCCCTAGCTTATCCAGTTTTTGCTTACAGCATAGACTTCCATTCTTGCTAAAGTTCTTGTGAATCTTTTTTGCCCTTTTTCAGTTTAATAATGTTTGTCCTGTAGCAGGGTGACCAGAACTATACACACACTCCAAATGTGGCCTTCCCAATGTTTTGTACAGCTGTTATGTGAAGTCCCATCTCCTGCATTCAGTGCTGTGATCGATGAAGGCAAGCATGCCAAACACTTTCTTCAGCACCCTACCTGTGATGTCTCTTTCATGGAGCTACGTAACTGCATCCCGAGGTGTCTCTGTTCGAACACACTCCGCAGGGCCCTACCATTAATTGTGTAAGTCCTGCTGTGGATTGACTTACTGAATTGCAACATCTGGAACTTATCTGAATTAAACTGCATTTGCCATTCCTAAGTCACTGGCCCAGTTGATCAAGATCCCTTTGTACCTGTAGATAACGTTCACTGTCCACTGTACCACCAATTTGGTGTCATCCACAAACATACTAACATGCCTCCTACGTGTTCATCATTTACATGAATAATTTGGATGACAAACAGTGGACCCAGTACCGATCCTTGTGGCATTCCGTTAGTCACAGGCCTCCAGTCGGGAAAACAAAACTCTACCACCACCCTGTCACCTAATGTCAAGCCAATTTTGTATCCACTTGGCTATCTCTCCCTACATCCCATGTGATCTAACCTTACTGTGTTCTTGAATTATCAGAGGATATTGTCCTCTGAGATTCTATGTTGATTTAAAGACATCTAAATTTAGGAGTGCTTTAATAAATAATTATTGCTGTGCTATTATTCCGTTGTAAGGGAAACACCTCATTTTACACCAGTCTTTGTATTTGTAATGGAAGTAACAACTAAGCTTAAAGGAGGAATGAAAAATAGGCTGCCTTGTTGAATATAGATTGTAAGTGCAAGTTGTGGAGATGTGTGGTTGGGAGCATGGTTGAGATTTTTAAGGAAAAATAACAGAGAAAAAACAGTGTGGGAAGTCAGGACTGATTCCTGCACCAATTCAGGAATTGTTAGCCATCAGTCAAACTCTGCGTGTATCCTAATATTCACAATCGTATTTGCCCGCCACTCATTTGCTCATTGGCTCCGTGCCTGACAGTGCAATACTGTAATGTAGCATGTCCCTAAAGTGAATCTACCATTCCTTGTTTCTTCAGCTGTCTGGGCTTTTAAAGCTGGGGTTCCTGTCCGAAACACTTCTCCCTCTTTTGTGATGCTACTTAAAACCTATTTCTGTGACCAAGCTTTTGGGCATTTTTCCTGATAGTTTGTGAAATTTTTGTTTCATAGCTCTCCTCTGAAGCACTGTGGAATGCTTTACCTTCTTAAAAGTGCCTCAGTAATGCAAGATGTCAGTGGTAGGTAGATGGATGTCTTACAAACACCCACCAGTATGCTTGCTTGGAGAAGCAGAAGAGTTTGAGTAGTATGATGCAAGCTTATTGTGCTGATATTGGGAAAGTATTTTTCTGTCTGATGATAGCACATCAGGAAATGGCCCTTTCCTCTTATGTGTTTAATTTTGAGTGTGCATGAGGCACAAAAGAGCTGGACAGAAACTGCTAATAAAACAACTATCAAAAGAATGATTCTGCATTGTTCAGGGTATTTTCTAATGTAATTTTCTACTTGCTCTTCCTGTTGGCTGTCCAATTTGACAGGTTTACTGTCGGGTTGTGACCAGCTATGAGAGCATGTGCCTTTTGAACCAACTGGCAAGATTTCACAGCCATGAAGATTTAGTTCGAGATTGTTTTGCAGTAATGATCACATTTAGGGTAATTTTATTCTGAGGCTAGAACAAAAGGAGAACACTCAACTATTTTCATACAGCCTTTTTAAAGTTTAACAGTGCTTAAACAGAATTATGGTCATTCCTAGACTACAGAAAACACCAGAGGAAATAGAAACTATTTAAAAACAAAGCAGTTGGAAGAAGCATGGTTTTGCATTTCAATGTCACAAAGTTTTCATTTTCACAGTTCTCTAAACTCTTAACTCACCAAACTCTCTTTTTTAAATGGAATACACACATTTGTAACCACCTAATTCTGGTGTTCCTCAGGACTGGTGAATTGAAGGCCATATACTTTGCTTAAACTACAATCGTCCGAGACCAAAGCAGAGTGTGCATACCTGTTGATTGATACCTTATTTTACATTTAGTCTCACAAGTTGATATTCAGTTTCTTTTTAACTAGTTCCAGTCTGCTGTCTACTAGTTTAACTGAAGTTTGTCATAGTTCCAATTTCTGTTGGCTCTAGAATCAAATATTTTAAACAATAATGTGCTCAGTGGACTGAGTACAGAGTGGAATCTATTTCAAGCTAATGCCCATATATGGTTGGTTGAGTCAGAGATCTGTTTTGTTTTTCAATTTTTTTTTGTCAATAACACTCCCTATGCAACTACTAAGAAGCACAGAACAAATCACTTTAGATAAGGCTTCTTCCCTAGTACTGTTACACCTCCCAACAAAAAAAATCAACAATATTTGACAAATAGTTTTTCTCCCAGACAGCTGATTCACGTTTATAAAATCACTTCAATCCAGTGTACCTCTGAATAAAATTGTCTAAACAGCCAGTCATTCAATGCTGTCACTGATGTTAATATTTTTTCAGGAGCTAATGTATTTGAGTCCTGGGGGTGTTGACACACAATTCAATAACACAACAATTTGATCAGGAACGTAAAAATCTCCCAGCCTTGACTTATAGAACATAGAACATTACAGCACAGTACAGGCCCTTCGGCCCACGATGTTGTGCCGACCTGTCGTACCGATCTCAAGCCCATATAACTTACACTATTCCACGTACGTCCATATGCTCGTCCAATGACGACTTAAATGTACCTAAAGTTGGCGAAGCTACTACCGTGGCAGGCAAAGCGTTCCATTCCCTTACTACTCTCTGAGTAAAGAAACTACCTCTGACATCTGTCGTATATCTTTCACCCCTCAATTTAAAGCTATGCCCCCTCGTGCTCGCCGTATCTCCCTCTTGTGTGTTTCTTGTCACTTCTTTGCACCATTCCTCTCCCTTTGCCTAAGGTGAAGATTCACACATACCACAACTGATTCTCAATTCTTCAGCATCTACATAAGTAATATTAGACAAACCAGTGAGGCTAAAGGCAAATCAGTTCCTGGCCCTGACACCTTGCATTGAGGATCCTAAAAAAGTAGCAACAGAAATTGTGGATTCATTGGTGTAATTTTCCAAAATTCCTTGGATTCTGGAAAGGTACTGGAGGATTGGAAAATTGCCAGCATGTCACCTATATATGTTGTTGGAAATATATTGGTATCAATTATTAAGGAAGTAATGACAGCACTTTGGATTACAATTTTCCAAATCAACCACAGTCAGCATGGCTTCATGAAAGGGAAATCATGTCTGACAATTTTTTTTTTAGTTTTACAAGTAAGTTTCAACCAGATTGAATACAGGGGACTAGTAAATCTGTTATATTTGGTCTTCCAGAAGGTGAAGAAAAGGTACCTCCCACAACATTAAATCATAAGATAACTGCCCATGGTGTTATGGGGAGTATATTGGCATGGATAGAGAATTAGCTCATGGGTAAGAATCAGCAAATGGGGATAAGGGTTTTTTTCTTGGGTTGGCAACTTGTAACCTGCCACGTTCCACAAGAACCACTGGGACTGCAACTGTTTACATTATATTAATGAAATGTATAAAATTCTTCAGGGACTTGACAGAGTCCATGTATATGTTTATAGCTGAAATAGATTCTTGATCAGTAGGGGAGTCGAGAGTTATGGGGAGAAGGCATGAAAGTGTACATGAGAATGTCAGATCAGCCATGATCCTGTTGAATGGTGGTGTGCTCTCAAGTGGCCAGGCAGTCTGTTCTGTTCCCATATCTCATCGTCTTAAAAACAGTACCAAAGTTTTGAGCACTGGTTGAGCAATTCAAGACGAAGAATGCAGTGTAACATGCAACAAATATAAAGTACCTTTTATAAATGAAAAATACCAAAGCATTTCATAGAAGCATTATAAAACAAAATATGACATTAATCAGGAAAACTTGACGTTTCGGATTGGGACCCTTCTTCAGAAATTTCTGAAGAAGGGTCCTGACCCGAAATGTCAAGCTTTCCTGCTCCTCTGATGCTGCTTGGCCTGCTGCATTCATCCAGCTTCACATCGTGTTATCTCCGATTCTCCAGCATCGGCAGCTCCTACTATCTCTGTGACATCAATCACCCTAGGAAAATCAGCCCTCGTACCCAGTCTTGATTGTTTTTACACCTAGAAGGTGCACACTTCTGGAATTTAAGTCACTTAAGACGGTGACTCCAAATTTAATCACTTTTTCAAAAAGAGGGCTCTGGATACCAATCAGCAGAGAAGATCAGTAAAGTGTATAGTATTTTCACAATATAGGGACCTTGAGAAGAGACCAATGAGCTATTATCGTCTTGTTACACTACAACGAATTTGCAGACAGTAAGACCCTATCTATCGACATTACTGATACTACATCATTATCTCTCTTTAGGAGATATGGACTGATAAATTGAGTTTTGTCAAGGAGAGTGAAAGAACTCCTTGATCCAGTACCTTCAAATCTTTTCCATATATCTGAACAGACAAACTGGAGCACTCGCCATCCTCATGAAAGATAGCACCCCTGCCAGCTCTCCACCCTCTCAATACTACACTTAATGTTGGCTTAATTTTGTACTCATGTTTTGGGTGTCAGGCATGAACTTCATCATTTGACTCTAGTAATATCATTTGAGCAAACTAACATGGGAATGAGATCTTAATTTGCTTTTTCCTCTTTCCAACTTGGGATGTCCTGCTGTTGCCAATCTAACTTAGTCTGGGCAGGATTGAGTGAAGTCAGCATCTCGGATGTAAAATCACTTGCAAAACTCAATATTGCCTTGTATCAATGACCTTGTTTACAAGATTGGTGAGAACAATGGAAACTTGCTTTGTCAGTTGCTCCCTCACTAATGAAGATACAATAGACTGGATTGAAAGAAGTACAAGTGAAATACTCAGCGATAGTAAGAACTGCAGGTGCTGGAGTCAGAGATAACACATTATGGAGCTGAAGGAACACAGCAGGCCAGGCAACATCAGAAGAGCGGGAAAGCTGACGTTTCAGGCCGGGACCCTTCTTCAGAATTGGGGGAGGGGGAAGGGAGCTCTGAAATGAATAGAGGCGGGGTGGGGTTAGGGAATGTAGGTGGGGTGGTGATAGGTGAGAGCACCTAGGCAGTGGTGGGGATTCGTCAGTGGGGTGGGAGGAGTGGATAGGTGGGAGAGAAGATGGACAGGCCAAGGAGGTGGGGATGAGAGGGAGGGTTGGTCATGGAATGAGGCCAGGGTGGGGAGATTTTGAAACTAGTAAAGTCCACACTGAGACCATCCGTTTCAGAGCTCCGTTCCCCTCCCCCCACTTCTGAACAAGGGTCCAGACCCGAAATGTCAGCTTTCTTGCTCCTCTGCTGCCTGATCTGCTGTGTTCCTCCAGCTCAACGATATATTACAAGTAAAACACTGCTTGGACAGTGAAGAGGGAGGAGATGAATGGGCAAGTGTTACACGCTGTGTGAGTGAATGGGAAAGTACAACAGAGCTCTTACATTGGGTGATTACATATCTGTCTGCAATTCTTTACAGATAAAGAAAAGCTTGTCCAAAGCTAGCTCAGTATCTGTAGGTGACAAGCAAAATATCAATAATTTTCCATCTCATGCTGTTCCCGTGCAGATTATGGTATTTGAACAGAGACCAGTCAGTAGTGCATTCCTGGTTTTAACTGGTCATTTACTGTGATGATAGTTGTGTGTGTTTTTGTTTTGAGGTGGAATTTTAAATCAGTGTCATATCAGTGATTACTAATTACCTATGTCACTCTTTCCAAAGCCATGATTCTAAACTAGTTCACGCCTTCTGGAACATTAAGCAAATTTGTTTAGACTATGGGGATTTATGACCAGAAAGAGAAACATCAAACCAATAACTTGGAAGCCTAGGATGAACAAGTTTTTAATGACCTGTGATGAAATCTGGTCAGATTTTGGTTTTGGATCTGACTTGTCAATTAGTAACAATGGCTGGAATCTTGGCACATAAGTCTGCAGCTAGTGTTTACTTTAGATCCAAAGAATTTGAGTCTACCTGATATTGCAGGATCACCTGGAAATTGCAGTAGAGGCAATTATACCAAGAGTGGCAACTTGCCATGGACAAACATGCGTATTTGAGAAGGACTAAATGGGTACCTAAAGCTATTTATCTTCTCATGTCTAGTGTCAAAGCAAAGAACAGTACTGTATATCATATCAGAATCAGGTACACTGGTGTTGCTCACCACCTGAGTGCTTTCGTGAATTCAACTGTGTGAGTACCTTTCTAGCATGCACCCAGCAGCTTTTTTAAATGTCGACTGCAAGGTCTGCTGCTGGAGTTTCTTGAATTTCTGAAGCTCTTGTGGTAAATTTCTTTTAAATTAATTATTAATGATAAAATAACAACCTTTGCTACTTTCCCATGGCATGAATATATGATAGAATTGTGAAATAGTAGTTATTTATGTCTGATCACATTTAATTATCAGTCACGGTTCTCTATAGAAAATGTTGTTGTCATGCTGTGAAAGATAAGTTCATCTGAGAGTTGAGAAAGCAGGATGTCCTGTTGTGAAATTGTTGTAATGAGCTGTGTCCTCCTGTTATTTTATAGAACGCTTTGCTAAAGATGTCGTTATATTCCTACCGTTCTGGTTTCTGAACCCGTTTCTTGAGGTACAATCAACAAAATTTCCCTGAGCGTGTACTTGTGGCCACACTAAGCTGTTTTACAGTGAATGGTGAGCATGGATCCTTTCCCATTTGTTGTTTGCCTGCGTGTGCATGTGACAATCAAGAGTGGGAACCCTGTTTGTCATCGCTGCTCCAACTTCAAGCTTGGGTAAACAAAGTTGGTTTGCTTAAGCATTCAATTTCTTGATCTCCTTTACCAAATTCCTTCACTGTCTTTTCTGAGCAGGTAGGATGTGCTTTGGCATAAAATTGTGCTCATTTGTTTTTAGAGCAAATCAGATTTTTCTGCTACTTTATCACTTACACTGCTAAAAGTAATTGTCTGTGGGCTTGACTTCACATGTTGCAGCAACCACTTGGTACTATACAAATATTCTTCAAAACTAAACAGCTTAGCTTGGAGAATGGGAAGAGATGGACAAATCACAACTTGGTGTTCAGTTGACATCCAAACTCATGCATATTTCAACATTGAAACTTGGGGAAAATGACACAGTTCGCCCATCTTAAGATAAAAGAGAGTGAGTGCAGGATGTGTGTTGTCACCTCAATGTTTATGTTCCTTCATATTAACCTAGTATTAAGTTAAACTTACTGCAGACAAACAGAAGCAATATTGTTCATATCCCTTGTCAGAGGTGGGGTGTTGTCATGATAATGTTTAACATGGATTATAATTTTCAAAATCAGAAATTGCTGGAAAATCTTGTTCCTGACTTCCAGCATCTGAAGTTCTTTGGTTTTGCAATTCTAATATTCAACTTTTTCATCTGATTTTTAATACCAGTCACCACCATGAACTAAAGTGTTTTAAAAATGTCAAATGTTGACCTAAAATGGCAGCTGTGATCACCTGACCCAAGATTGAACAAATCCGGGAAACTGCTGCAGCATGTACTAAATTGGCTGCATTGAAATTACAATTTCATTCAAAAACAGTGAAACCTAGGTGACTACATCAGTATTTGTTATCTGACCCCTGCTTAATTTATACTTTTCATAAGTTTGCATACTGGGAGATGAACGATTGCTCTGCTGTTCCAAGCTGAATGCTTTACAGACAATGATGACATTCTGGAATACGCAAATGTACCCTTCTTAGCAAAGTGAAGAATAGGAATTCATCATTATAGACCTGGGAAAGCTTGTCCTCGTTCTCATTTCTCCTCTTGTGTTTTATTTGTCAAAAGAAGAGTCTTGTGATTAAACAACTGGGAAAGCCACCATTCACTGAGAACTGTACATACTTGCGTACTGATAAGGAAGCAAGAAAACAGCTAAATGACTTGGGTTTTACTAATGCTACCTGAGGACTTCAAAAGCGCATTTGCTTTTCTCTTCCCGTTCTCTCATTCAGGGCAGTAGGTGATATTTGAAAAAAAGACTTTGGATAGGCCCTTTATCTTGATCTGTTAGCTAAGCTTTAGTTGAGGTGTAATAGCTGCATACCAAAATGAAAATAAAAAATATTTGTTGCCACTGATCGAGAGGACCTTAAAAGATAGGAGCCAATGTTCACCTGGTCAAACAAACCATACTGCAGACTCCAAACGTTGTTGATGACCTATAACCGCTTGTATCTCTGTTTTCTGCTTTCACTGAAAGTCTGTCACATTCAATTCTATATTTTAAATTCACACCTGTTGAGCGTCCTGAAGGTGTAAATGAGGCATTCACTTTAATATATTGTTCACCTTTTCTTAGTGTTTGAGGTTATTTCAAAATAATTGATTGGAATTCAGTTTGTTTTCAGTAATAAGAGTTTGAAACTTCAGTGCAGTCTCTTTCTCTGTCACACATTAATAAACTTTCTCTGATTTATGTTGTGTGTCTTCTAAACTTTCTTGTTTTTGTTGGTAATATTGGTGTCTGAAGCTTTTAGTTCTCTATTTTTATATCATTAGTAAATAAAATGCCCCGAGATGTGTGTAGAGCCCAGAATTCCTTATATCTTTGGCTCTCTTGCTTTTGCATGTCGTGCTGCCTACGTGCACTCATGTATAGTGATGTGCTTGTGTAGATGGGGCATTTAGGTGTGTTGAATTTAGATTTTTAAAGTTCTGAGCATTTTAAGAGAAATGTATAACTGTTATAGTTTCACAGGAGCAGAATGGTTTAGAGCAGTGTTGTACATTAGGATCTTGTTGATCTGGTCACCATATTTGCCATGTGATACAAACATTTGCAAAGGATGAAGTAACTCTTGCAAACAGTCTCCGAGAGATGAACTGGGTTTGTGGAATACAACTAAACTTGACCAGTGTCCACTGTACTGGGTGGCAGCAACAATTAAAGAATATGTTTAGTCACAACAGCCACTTATTACACAGCTTCAAGTTGTGCAGCAGCTAAAATATTTCAACATGCTTTCACTTCCTTTAATGGGGGCTTTTTGCAATAAATCTTAAATGAAGCTAGGGTACAGTTTTTAAATGTTGACTTTTTTCCTGCAAGATTATTTCCTGTTATTTTTAATATGGCCACAGGCCGTATCACAGTCTGAAATCATGTCTTCTGTCAAATGGGCTAATATCCAGCCGCTTGAAATCTCTCACCTGATGAAGATAATTGCTTTATCACATGTTTGAGGCCAATTCACTATGCGTTAAGTGTATTTGGCAGCATTAATTTGATGTCTGAGTGACAACACTGAGGATACAAGGAGGAGAAAGAACAGTTTGGAGAATATTTGTGTAACTTGGAAAGATCAAAGAAGCTATTTAGAACTTCTGACTGTAATAAGGACTGATTTGGAGATGAGCAAAAGTTATAATTTGTAAGAAAGTGTTTAGTCCTCATTCACCTGTCAGAATTTTAAAAGCACCTTGTTGAAGGTCATTTAATAATTAAACAATGGTAGAAGCAGAGGAAAGTGTGAATAAAGGCAGAAGAGGAAACACAAGCAGCAGGAAGCTTTTTGGTCAGACAGGTTAATTTGGCTTAAGCACTCAATTTCAGTATTAAGTAAGATTGCAATGTATCTACTAATATAAGTGAAATCTAATTATCACAACTGTTTTTAACACTTGTTAATGTTAAAAGCTTTGGAACGAAGCAACGTAAAGCCAATGTTTTACATGTGACCCAAACTGGAGGTCCCGGCGTTTAATATAGCTGCAGCGAAATGAAATATGTGAATGAACCCACTTCTCCATTCTTAAAGCTCTGAGAAGTATTAGTTACTACTACAGGAAACCACACTCTGCCTAATCTGCTTGGTAACACAACTGTGCTGGAAACTCAGCTGCTGCTGTCTATTGTAACTAGGCTTTGTTGTTTTGAGCTTAGTATTAATTAGCTTAAGCTTCATTTGAAATGTTTGCCTATCTTGCACTTGCAACCTGTCTGCTTCTGCTTTACTTACAAGCTGCACAAATGTGATATTCTTTACCATGCCCCTCCCCCAACCATTTAGTCACTAAGTTTATGCTGCTTGCAATTTCATGAGTGCCTTGCTGTTGATCTGTTTGACTGGACAAGCACGTTTGCACTTCAGTGAGACACTGCAGAGTAAAAAGGGATAAGAACTGCCAAATTTCTTTACCCTCGACATTAAGGCATATTTATCACAATCCAATGGTTGTGTACTGTTGATCTGGCATGGCCCAGGAATGGAGAACTTTTTTTTTGCCCACTGATATATTTACTAACTCGCCCACAGGGAGGCCAACATGTCTTTGAAAATAATCCATAGTATGTGACATACACCTGAATAATTCTGGATTTGTATGGATTATAATACTGTTGATTTAATATAACTTATTTTAAGTATAGTTATCACTTTGTAGCTTAAGTTGAACTTCTAAAAACAAAACTTGTATTTTGATTTAAGAAACACCCTGTAGCAGTTTTTTAATGGATTCTCATCAGTAAAGAGAGGGCAACATTTTTTGAGCCATGAAGTTTTGTACTTAAGTGACAACCCAGTTATAGCTTTTCGTGCTGCCTATAGAGTTGTAAGTTATGGGCTATTAATATTACACTTCAATTGCTTAAGTTATTCCTCTTATTATTGGATAGCACGTGCTAATGTAGAAGCATAGAAAATAGAAACCAGTGTAAGCCATTCAGCCCTACAAACCTGACCAATCATCCTACTCAGTACCCTTTTGATCCCTTTAGCTCTGATAATACAATAGGGAAGTGATGTTAAACTTGCTGTAAACTGTGGGTGAACCGGAGTTATCTTATATTGGGAGGTAAGCATCGCTGGTTGTACCAGCATTCATTGTGTACATCTAGCTGCTCGTGAACTGAGTGGTGGGATTGACTTTTGGTATTTGCCACACCAAAGGCTGCTACATAAGATAAAGTTGCACGGTATTACAGGTAATGTATTGGCATGGATAGAGGATTGGTTGATCAGTAGAAAGCAAAGAGTAGGGGTAAATGGATGTTTTTCTGGTTGGTGATCAGTGGCTAGTGGTGTGCCTCCAGGGATCAGTGTTGGGACCTCAATTGTTTACAATTTACATAGATGATTTGGAGTTGGGGACTAAGTGTGGTATGTCAAAATTTGCAGATGACACTAATGTGAATGGTAGAGCAAAGTGTGCAGAGGTCAGTGAAAGTCTGCAGAGGGATATAGATAGTTGGATTATGAGGAGAGACTGAGTAGACTGGGATTATACTCGTTGGAATTCAGAAGAATGAGGGGAGATCTTAAAGAAACACAAGATTATGAAGGGAATAGATAAAATGGAGGCAAGGAGGTTAATTCTGCTAGCAGGTGAAACTAGGGCTAGAGGGCATCGCCTCAAAGGGAAGCAGATGTAGGACTGAGGTCAGGAGGAACTTCTTCACCCAAAGGGTTGTGAATCTGTGGAATTCCCTGCCCAGTGAAGCCGATTGAAGCTACCTCACTGGTTTTTAAGGCAAGGCTAGATAAATTTTGAACTGTAAAGGAATTGAGGGTTATGGTGACTGGGCCAGTAAGTGGAGCTGAGTCTCAAAAAGATCAGCCATGACCTTATTAAATGGCGTGGCAGGCTCGAGGGGCCAAATGGCCTACTCCTGCTCCTGGTTCTTATGTTCTTATTTCTATAATGGCAGAGCTGGCTGTTGGTTTTGTTTGGCATCTTCATGTCTTGGGATAACCATTTTTAAGCATCCAGTAGATTTACTTGTCACTCTGCTTTAAAGGTTATGCATGTTTCCATCTGTCTTTAATATGCAACCCTTACTGTCCTATCTATCAAATTAAAGCCTAGAAATAATTTTATAATGCTTGTAACTGAAATTATACCATAATGTTTATCACCTTGTAGATTTCCTAATATTAAGTAATGCTCATTTGCTTGGAAATTCTAACCAACATTTATCCATAAACTGCTATCCCAATAACAGGTTAAGATCCTGCTGTCAGAACCTACGTGAATTCTGATTTTAGTCTTAAGTGAGGCTTCCCGCAATTAGGTTCAGCTGTGTGGTTCTTTAAATGAGAAGGGCAGCATAGACCAAACTTCCTAAAGAAAGAAAGGTATGTTTTGTGCACTTGTATTGTTCTGCTCCTTATGTGGAAAGTTAACACCTTCTCTGTTCTGGAATTCTAACAATCTTCACACTATGACCTGACTCTCAAACCTTGCTGATGCCTTTCTTCAGTCCCAGCTGAGATCACCTGATGGACAACTAGCAGCTGGCCACGCAAGTGCAATTTTCGGTGGGAGATTGAAGCTTGTGGATTAAAATTTCTTAATTGTGGGTTCAGCATGGTTTACCATTTCTTAAGTTCACTTGCATAACTGTTACCCCATTGTAAGATTTTCCTCTAAAATTTCCGTGACCTTTCATTAAAGAATTTGAAATTGCCAGTTGCTAAATTTGGCCAAATTTTCTTGTGTCTTGCCCATGCCAAGCATGTGTAAACTTCCTATAATATGGGACTTTCATTGACTTCCTGTCACTTCATTGAGTCCTAGTTCTAGAGGTGAACGGTCAGTGTGTCCCAGAGTGCCAGAATTTACTCTGGCATTTTTGTGTATGCATTATCAATTCTTTAAAATTACCACTAAAGACTCTGACCATGAATAAAGGAAATTAAAATTCAGGCCATGCTGCCGGGATGGCAATCTTCTCTATCCATTAGCTAAAAGTTTCTCCAGGCAGTCCAATTATAGTGGTGTGGACATGTAATGTAAAATGAAGTGTCATGCAGATGGTGCTAAGGTTGCTGGTGTGGGAGATTGGATAAAGTGTCACTGTTACGGTCAGAAGTCACCAGGTTATAATCCAACAAGTTTATTTGAAATCGCAAGCTTTCAGAATGTAGACCCTTCATCTGGTGAAGTGAGAGAGAAGCACACAGAACACAGAATTTATGTGCATAGAGATCAAGGACACAGAACAAAAGTTCATATGGTGTGAGTGAAGTGTCAAAATAATGAGTTTCTGCAAATGATGAAAAGTGTTAGATGGTGTGAGTAAAGTGTCAGCAGCTGAATAACAAGCAAAGGGATGACCTATGATCTGATTAAATGAGGCAGAGAGATGATTTAAAAAATTAAAAATAAGGTGGTGCTGGAGACAAACCAAATGACTGGAATGACATGATATGTACAAGAGTTGCATACTTTGGTTAGACCTTCGTCATGCGACTCTTATACCTATAATGTCGTTCAAGTCATTTGGTTTGTCTCCAGCACCACCTTATTTTTGAATTTTTTTGTAATTATCTTTCTGTCTCATTTAATCAGATTATAGGTCATCCCTTCACTTGTTGTTCAGCTATTGACACGTAGACCATGTGAAACTTCTGTTCACCTGCAGAGACTCGTTATTTGAAACTCTGCTCACGGCATTTGTAGGACATTTCAAAATCTCTGCCCAGAAATTATGTTCTGTGTACTTCATTCATTTACACGACAAAGGGGCTACATTCTGGAAGCTTGTGATTTCAAATAGACCTGTTAGACAATAACCTGCTGTTGTATGAATTCTAACTCTGCCCACCCCAGACCGACGCTGGCACCTCCACCTCACTGTTGCAGTAGATAACAGAGTGGTTTGAAAGGATGTTGGGGGTTCTGTTGTCTGTGTTGATGCATAATCAGAAGAATTGCATTCTATTTGGCTGTGGTTAACTGCCCTGTGTGTTTTTTTAAAAAAAGTGAGAAATAGGAGCAGGAATTGGTTATAAAACATCTGCAACCTGTCCCATCATTCAGCAACATCATGGCCAAGCCTATCTTGGCTTCACCTCCACTTTTCTGCTTGACCTCCATAACCGTACCTGACCTGAAGTTCAGAAGTCTGTAAATCCCAACCATATTCATTGATTTCACAGCTGTCTGTGATAGAGCATTCTGAATATTTGATTCTGAGATGAAATTCCTCCTCATTTCTATCATTGCAAGGGACTATTTATGCCCTCCAGTGAGAGTTTGCCCCATGAGGAAAGTATCCACTCAGATCTTCTATGCCAAGTCCTGTCAGAATCTCATGTTTCAATAACACCACTTCTCGTTCTGAACTCTAAGTAATGGCCTGACATTCCTCAAAGACAACTACTGCAAATTGAGAACCAACCCAGTGAGCCTTTTATAAACTGCTTCTAATGCAGGTGTATCCCTCTTTTTTTTTCCAATAAGCTGAAATTGTGCACAGTATTTTAGGTGAAGTCTTGCAACACTCTCTTTAAAGTTGTGCATGACTTTCCTACTTGTATATTCTAAATCCCTTGCAATAAAAATGAATACTTCACCTTCCTAATAACTTCCTGGACCTGCAGGCTAACTATTTCAATTTCATGTATCGGCTCCTTGAGATCCCTATCTCCCTAATGTTCTGAAGTCTTTCTCCATTTAAATGAAAATCTGCTTTTCTGTTCTTCCTTTCCCATGTCATGTACCCCAGTCATTTTTTTTTGCTGAGTCACTTAGCCAGTCATGTCCATATAGAAACTTTTTTGCCAGCGCAATGTGCTTTCCCCATCTGTCTTTGCATTGTCAGCAACTTTGACTACAATACACTTGTTCCCTTCATCCATATATTCAATACGTAATATAAATAGTTGAGGCCCCAGCAATAATCCCTGTGCACCTCAACAATGGTACAGTTTACCAACTTGAAAATTACTCAATTTTTCCAATCCTGGTTTCTGTTAACCAGCCAGTCCACGATCCATGGTAATAGTTGACCCCAACACCATGAATGTTTATCTTCACCAGTAGCCTTAAGTGGCACCTTCCTGACACCATTTGAAAATCAAAATGCTGCTGCTTTATAAGTACTGTTACTTGAAATCTAAAATTTTTTGAACTTTTTTCTTTGAAATAATGCTAAATCTGCCAGATTTTGATTATCTAAAAATGCCCTACTACTAATTTAGTAGATTTGTACTTTTTCCCAGTGGCTGTTGTTAGCTTTCCTACTTTCTGTCATCATTTGTGACAAAGCATAAAATTTGTGGTATTTCTATGTCTCGGAACCTTTCCAGAATTTGGAGATTTTTAAAAATATTACAGCCAGGGCATCATCTATCTCTCTGTAGCCACTACTTTTAATACTGTAGGCTGCAGGCTGTCAGGTCCATGGCACTTGCCAACTTTTTAATCCCCTTACTTTACATAACTGTTTTTCTCCAGTGGTAATTGTTTAAATTTTAGCTATCAATGGGATTTGTTTTGGCTGCTTTCTGCTGTGAAGACAGCTGAGAAAACCTTGCGTTTATTTTTATTCCTTTTTCAACCACTAGGTGTTCTAACCATTTAACCGGCTTTTAAGTATTTTTGCAAGTGTAACCACTGATGTAGGAAATGCTTATTTGCTCTTAGCAAATCCCCCAGAATCAGCATTATGATAATGACCAGGTAATCTATATATTTTTTTAATATCAAGTGAAGGTTAACGCTTAACCAGTTTTTTTAGATTAGATTCCCTACAGTGTGGAAATAGGCCTTTCAGCCCAACAAGTCCACACCGCCCCTTGGAGCATCCCACCTCGACCTATCCCCCTATAACCCACACAGCCTGAACACTACGGGCAATTTAGCATGGCCGATCCACCTAACCTGCACATCTTTGGACTGTGGGAGGAAACTGCAGCACCCAGAGGAAACCCACACAGACACAGGGAAAATGTGCAAACTCCGTACAGACAGTTCCCGAGGCTGGAATTGAACCCGAGTCCCTGGCGCTGTGAGGCTGCAGTGCTAACCACTGAGCCACCGTGCTCCTCCTTGCTGTTTGAAATGGTGCAGTGGGATCTTTTACATTCACCAAAGTAGTTAGATAGGGTCTCTGGTTTAATTTCTCACCCAAAAGACAGCAGTACAGGTGTAGCAGTCCCTCATTGTTACATTGGACGTCAGCCTTGACTTTTGTATTCCAGTTCTAAAGTGAGACTTGAACCCAGGCATCATGTGCTTCAAAGGATATTGTCACTGACAACTAAGCCACAGTGGATACTGTGGCACATAACAGAGGACAACTTGCATAGAAGGTTGTGGATTTTGGAATTCTCTTCCCTAAAAGGCTGCAGTTACACAGCATTGAATATAAAGAATACTGATTGCTTGGTAAGTAGACTCTGGCTAAGGTGTTGGTATAAAGAAATAACAATAGGCATCCCAAGATACTAGGTAATTGAAAAAAGATGTAAGGCTTAAACTTGTTTGTTTTGTTGCTGAGCACAAGTGAATGATGTCACTTCTAGGAAGAATACTTAAGCCATGTTATGAACTCGACTGATTTCAAATTGGTCATTAGTAGAACTAAAATGTGCAGCAAGAGTTCCCAATTGTGAAGTAACGTATAACAGTAAACATTTAATCAGAAGTTACAGTACACTTACTGCTTTATTTAGTGGTTTTGCCTCTAAGTAGTGTTATATATAGGATTGTAGTCACAACGTTGTATGACCTTGCATAATCTGCACTCTGACCAGCAATTAATATGTAGAGTTGATTGCAAAAATGCACTAATTACCAGAAGCGCAGGGCAATTGCCACTACACCACTACCTCTGCCTGAAGCAGACAACCAGATTCACTTGAGATGATGTTAATGTACTGTTAAACTGAGCTCCCAATACTGTGTTTCAACTTACATAACCTTCCTCCATTCCACATATAGGAAATAATTTGATCTTCGACAGCATTTCACATTTTCAGGTCATCTCAATGCATCATGGCCTATTAAATACATTTACAATGTAATTTCCTTTGTGATGTATGGAAATGTGATAAATTTGTATAAAACTTGATCCCAAAAGCAGTAACAAAAGAAATTATCAGGTAGCCAGTTTTTAGCATGAAATTAAAAAAATGAAAGAACTGCACATGTTGGAAATGAGAAACATAAACAGAAAAATTCTGGTCTGCCATTTTTTGTGGAGAGAAGTCACTGTTAATGTTTCAGGTCCATTGACCCTCCTTCCGAACTAAGAAGGGTTACTCAACGCAAAACGTTTTCTCTCCAAAGATGCCGGACCTGGTGAGTTTTTTTTTCAGCCAATTTTGTTTTCGTGAGTCAGTTTTTAGTTCAGTTTGGAGGATAAATATTAGCAATTTAATTGGAGGAGAATCCCAAATTCTTTTCAGTTAGTGCTGTGGAATTGCTTAAACCCTTCTGACTGTATGGAAGGGTCACTTAAAGACAGCAATTTTTAACTGTACTACTATCTTAGATTCACAGATGTTGAATTCTGTTAGATTTTTCTCAACTGTTAATCTGTTACAACTTCCTTTTGGTCCTTGATTATTTACTATCTCCTGTTTTGATGTCTGCAAATTTAGACACTACTTCCTTTTAATCTTCTCCAAATTATTGTACACATTGAGCAGAGATTCTATGGGATCCTACCACCAACTCCAATTTCTGATACATTTCCCCTGATAATTATCTCTTTTCCAACCAGTGTTTAATTCTGAGATAACAAGTGTAGAGCTGGATGAACACAGCCGGCCAAGCAGCATCAGAGGAGCAGGAAAACTGACGTTTTGGGCTTGGACCCTTCAGAAAATTTCTAATTGTTTAATTGTTAAAATGTTTAATTCTGTTTGCTGTCCTGCTAATTCTATTTCTCTTCATCTTCTCCAGTAGTTTTCTACATGATATGTTGTCACACTTTCAGAAAGTTCACGTCAGATTCACTGCATTCTCCATCTACCATATCTTTATCTGTTATTTCATTTTGGGGAGTGATGTTAGTCCTTCGCCATTCCTGTGGTTCGACAATGGGACTTGTATACTGAGTTGGGATATAGAAAATTGAGACTGAAGAATTTGACACGCAGCTGTTGACATGGGCAAGATGGCCAAATAAGGGGTCTGTATTCAGGCAAGCAAGACCCCAAGAGCAGACAGGTTGTGTGAATTTGAGAGATTTCAACACGCATACAAATTAGAAGCATAAGTAGGCCATTTTGCCCATCAAGCCTGTTCCACCAGTCAAAAATATCATTGCAGATCTGTTTGTGTTTTGAATTCTACATACCTGTCTATCCCCGTTAACTTTAAACCCTTATTAGACAAAGGTGTTAACCTACATATGCCTTTTAAAGTATTTAATGACCACTAGTGGTTGGTGGCGAGGCAGCAGGTGAGCCTGGGTGCGATTCTGGTAGTCGGCAGCAACGCAGTGGAGAGTGTGCGTAGTGCAGAGGAGAGACTGAGTCCTCATAGGGAAAGCCCAACATGAAACATCTGCATGCCCATGGCTAAAGAAGGACTGTAATGTTGAACTTCTAACTTATATCTTTATTTTTTTCAACTTTTATACCATAGGTTTAGGAGCTTTGTACCAAAAGAGCAGTAGGAATGGCAACATTTTTGTTTGTTAAAAGTGTACAGTTAATTTCTAGGCATACTCTGTCATTTTGAGCTCACCCAGAAGAGAAGACATCCCTTCCACATGCTCATTGTCAAGACCATTCAGAATTGAATTTACTACGGTCAAATCATCACCCATTCTTTTCAATGATTTGATTTCACTTGTAGTCTCATGTACCTGGGTACAGTGAAGAGCTGTAAATTCCACCGGAAACAGTCCGGTCTGTTTAACCTTTCCAGTCTTCCTACTAGGCTTCCAGTAAATTGCAACAAAAATTGCGTTCATCTCAGCAATGAAATCCCATCAGTGCTAACGAAGTGTGGAGCTGGATGAACACGGCAGACCAAGCAGGATCTTAGGATGGGAGCAGGTTCAGCTGATGAATCGAGTGAATTTGATAACGTGTGTGTGTATGTTTTGGTCTGAATTTGACTGTGTATTACTTTCATATACTAATGTATGCTATCTAGTCCACGTTGCTGTTGAATTTATAACAGCAATATATACAATCTTTAAAAGATAGAAGCAGTTAGTGATTCTGACGTGCTTCTGATTTAAACCCTTAAATTTCAAAGCATTTTCCACTTTCTGCAATACTCATTAACTACATGGCATTATGAAATTCTGTTTGGAGATCAGATTTATGGCTTTAAAGGACCGTATACCGCAGAATTCACAGGTGTAGGTAACATTCACATGCCTAAGAAGGTATATCATTTGAACAGTCGCCTGGGAGCTGTTATGTGAATAACTTAGTATCAGCACTACAGGGATGGTATTTTAATTCTAGAATTTTTTTTTAATGACCCTGGCATATTACTGTGGCGAGAAGGGTGTTTCTGCTTGGGAGCTTTCTCATGCAAGGTTCCCGACATGAATTTATTTTCCCATTAACTGGAGTGTTCGAATGTATATTTAATGAATAGTTTTATAATAACATTATACAGCCTAGGTTTTGTGCAACTCCAATTCAGGAAACTTGTGAAAATCTCATTGTTAAAAGAAACTTGATATATAGGACTAACACAGTGTGGAGCTGGAGGAACACAGCAGCCCAGGCAATGTCAGAGGAGCAGGAAAGCTGGTGTTTCAGGTCAGGGCCCTTCTCAGAAATCTGATTCCTGAAGAAGGTCCCTGACCCGAAACATCAACTTTTCTGCACCTCTGATGCTGCCTGGCCTGCAGTGTTCCTCCAGCTCCACCACTGTTATCTCTGACTCCAGCATCTGCAGTTCTTGCTATCTTTGACATATTGGACTGTTTTTGTTGTTGAATGGCAGAATGTGATGTTTTTATTTGACCAAAAATAAAATCAAAGTAATGGATTTTTACAAAAAATACCAAATTAAGCAACTAAAAGTAAAGTACTGTTAACGTCAGAAAGCACAATTTTGAAGATGTTCATTCTCTCTGGCTGTTGTTGCGCAGATGGTGCTCGCCCTCCAGTGGTTGATCTTCAGCAGTGAGTCAGCACTGTTGAAAACTTCTTTTGGGTTTGATTAGTTAAGCGAGTGAGCAGGAGCTTGGAGCTATCAAAGCTGATTCTAGCTCAGTCAGATCATTTCGGGTCAAAGGTTGAATTTTTTTTAATGTGAGGCTGTTGTATTGTTGAGGAAGTGATCAAAGGGCAAATGAATGAACCTTAAATATATTTTAAATGTTTTAGCCAAAATATTTCTAATTTTTGCTGCTCTGAGGTTTTTGCATTGACAAATGTTTGTTTCTGCTGGGGGTCCTTGCATTGTGAGCTACCGAGGAGTTTTCAATTGCCCTATGTATTTTTGAAAGCTGCTCCTTCCAAATATGTTTTTTTGTTTCTCTTTTGTTGTATAAATAAAGCACTCGCGGAGGAACTGGAACCCAGACTGTGACTCATCAGGAAGATTGAGAACTCGTGACTTCCTTGCTTGTGAAATAAATACTGTATTTCTTATTTCCTCACTAAGTATCGCCTATCCAGTTTAAAGCTGTTGAAGCTTGTTTGTTTCCAAATAGTTGTTAAATAGCACTGTTAAAGAACATTACACTTCTAACCAAGCATGTGCACTATAGGTCGTAAATTTAATGACCAGCCTCCCATGTACCATTTGTTACTCAAGGCCATCCAAAACTCAGTTCCTCATATTCTAACTTGCACCAAGCCATGTCCACTCATCATCAATGTGCCTGTTGTTCTACGTTTGTTCCCAATTGCACAATGACTTTTCAGAATAAATTCTAGTCCTTACTTTCAAATCCTTCCGTGGATTTGCTCCTGTATCTTTTTAGTCTCTTCCAGTCCTGTAATTCTGAGACATCTGTATTCCTTTGATTTGTTGAAATCCCCTAATTTCAATCACTCATTCTTTTTGGTGTTCCTGCCTTCAGGTGATTTAGCACAAGGTTCTGAAAATATCTTCCCCAACCTCCCCATCCCTCTTGTCTTCTCCCCTCTTCAAAGATGTACTTTCATCAAACCTTCGGTCATCTCCCCTAATACTATAGGCCCTTATCTGCCATCAACTGCACATGTGCTCACTATAACAAAATATCACCGGAAAACAGACTCATATTTCTCGTTCTAACCCTGGGATCCTGGTCCAAACCCCTTTATCCATATTTCCATTCCTTTGTGCAATGTTATTCTTGTTTTACTTCAACAGAGAAAATAATATCTGGTCTCCTCTATGAAATGCCTTACTCATTTCAAACCCCCCTGTTTGATCATATTCAGTTCCCTATACATAAGGAGCATTATCCTGATTTGCTTGAAGGCACCAATATAAGCATTGCCATGTCCTTATCGTCACTGAGACCTTTTTTGATATTCAGATTTTAAATTGAACCGTAGAGGTTGAACATTCAGAAGGTCATTTGGCTAATCATGTCTGACCACTTTGGTACAGTATTGAAAACTAATTTTACTCTCTGCTTTGTTAGCTCTTTGCATTTGAACTTACTTACAAACAAGGAGCATGAATAGGCCTCCCAGCCCTTTCAGCCTCTCTTGCCATTCAGTAAGATCATGGATTATCTATTTTAACCTCAACTCAACTTTCCTGCATATCCCCAATAATTTTTCATCTCCTTGATAATCATAAATCTATGTACTTCAGCCTTATAAATATTTAAAGTTCTAAATTCTCCCAAAAGAGGGAACATGCATTTAATATCCACCAGTGAAGTCCCTCAGGATCTTTTATGTTTCAATTAAGTCACCTCTGATTCTTCTCAAATCCAGAGTACAAGACTTCCCTCAAAGGAATTCCCTCATTCCAAAGTTTTAAATTCCCCTTGAAATATATATTAACCCTCACTGTAACTACTGTCTGTGATGAATCATCCCATGCTCTTCCAATCCTTTTTGTAGAGAGTTTCTTTTAAGTTTTGACTTTTCTAAATCAAGTAATCATTATTGAAGTTTGAACTTGTTTCATCTTGTAAGATGATTTTGATGTTACAGTAAATATGGTGAAATATTTAGATTACACTCAGGATTTCATTGTAAAAGTAACACTGTACAAATTGAATAAAACTGATTTTTTTGCAGCCTGAAATTTAGGAATTCTACCACCACTTTGTGTCTGTGGACAGTGGTGGAAAAATTACTTTTGCACATAGGATCCAATTCTTTTGAAATTCCATGTCCTAAATTGAGCATATTCAAGACTGAATTAGCAGAATTTTGGTCTGTTTGGGAATCAAGGGCGTTGCTGAGAAAATGGAGTTGGGGGAAAAAATCAGCTGGGATGTTATTGAATGTCAGCAACCTTGAGTAGCTGTGGTCTGCTACTGCCTTTTTTAAGGCAATTGCCTGTGGTTAGTTATAGCCACCACTTTAATCTGTACAAGCGATTTGATCTTTGACTGCAGCGCGCAGACGCAAGTGTATCAACTTAAGTAGTTGGGTCTTGCAGATGCGATGGTAGTCTCATGATGATGCAAAAGGCACAATGACGTTAAAGATACAATGATGCAAAACATGACCAGGAAATAAAGGATGTTAAAAAGGGAAATGGGACTTTAAACAAGGAAAGTGTACATAAACCATTTTGAAGTGAAAAATTCTTTATGGAAAGGGAGCCTTAAAACATAGTCTCCCTGTACAGGATTCCAGAGCCATCCAAAAAGTGCATACTTAAAGTTGTCTACATGTAATTCTGTAGATAGAGATGGAGAACCAAGCTGTTGAAGATTGTTACAATATATTTATTAACTCTACAAAGTAACTTCTGAAAACTCCAAAGATGTGGAACAAAACTGCCAGTTATTTTCTAAAAAAAAGCTTTTTTTTTCTGGTTTTCAGAGGACACCAAGAGAATTTGAAATACTGACCAATATTAGAAATATGAAAGGTGTTCCGCAATTTCCCTTCATTTTGATCTTCCCTCATTGTCTATCCCATAATCATTTTAAATTGCTCAGTCTAGTCAATCAAGTTGTTTCAATGTTTACAAAATATGCAACGGGTTTTGACTGGGTGGATTTGATTTTCTAATGTTGAATTGCTCAATGCAGCAAAGCAGCTAATATGAAAAGTCACAATTCTAGTTACACAGCTAATGGGAACTGCAGATGCTGGAGAATCTGAGATAACAAAGTGTGGAGCTGGATGAACACAGCAGGCCAAAGCAGCATCTTAGGAGTACAAAAGTTGACGTTTTCAGGCCTAGACCCTTCTTCAGAAACATGCTAGTTACACAGCTTTAAAATTACAATTGTGCATTGCCTAATGTAATGGTGTCACAATAGACCTATAGAGTTATGAGAGCAAGGGTAACAGCCATGTTGGTGAGATGACAGTGGCATCATGATAATTTCACTGGGCTAGTAGTCCTAAACCCCAGGCAAACGTTAGAAAGTATTCGAAACCCACCATGGTTGGTGGTGAAACTTGAGCCAGGAGTGTAGTCTTGTGGAGCAGTAACAGTGTCATTACCTCTGGGCCAGGGGTCCTGGGTTGAAATCGTACCTTCCCGAGAAGCATATAGTAACTGCTGTGCAAAGGTTGATTAGGAACAAAAAATCTAACAGGCAAGTTGGTGGGTTTGATCTGTTTATGAATGAACTTCAGGTAGTTCAGATGTACTATATCTAGTCCATGTTACAAGGCAAGTTAGCATTAAGGCACTTTATCTAAATGCTCGTATTCGCAACAAAGTAGAGGAATTAACAGCACAAATCCTCTTGAATGATTATGATGTGGTAGGCATCACAGAGACATGATTGCGGGGAGTTCATGACTGGCAGTTAAACATGCAAGGATTCACAACATATCGAAAAGACAGGGAGGTGGGCAGAGGGGGCGGGGTTGCCTGGTTGCCTTGTTAGTTAAGAATGAAATTAAATCTACGGCACTGAATGACATAGGGTCAGAGGATGTGGAGTCTGTGTGGGTGGAGTTGAGGAACCACAAAGACAAAAAAACCATAATAGGAGTTATGTACAGACCTCCTAACAGTGATCAGGACCAGGGGCGCAAGATGCACCGGGAAATAGATAGGGCATGTCAGAAAGGGAAGGTCACGGTGATCATAGGGGACTTCAATATGCAGGTGGACTGGGTGAATAATGTTGCCGGTGGATCCAAAGAAAGGGAATTCATGGAATGTTTGCAGGATGGCTTTTTGGAACAGCTTGTGATGGACCCCACAAGGGAGCAGGCTATTCTGGACTTAGTGCAATGTAATGAGCCAGACTTTATAAAAGACCTTAAAGTAAGGGAACACTTAGGCAGCCATCATAATATGGTAGAGTTCGGTCTGCAGTTTGAAAGAGAGAAGGCAAAATCAGATGTAGTGCTGTTGCAGTTAAATAAAGGTATTTACAGGGGCATGATACAAATCGACAGGAAGCAGAGCCTAGCGGGGAAGACAGTAGAGCAACAATGGCAGGAGTTTCTGGGTGTAATTGAGGACACAATACAGAGGTTCATCCCAAAGAAAAGAAAGATTATCCGGGGTAGGATTAGACAGCCATGGCTGACAAAGGAAGTCAGGAAATGTATCAAATCAAAAGACAGCCTATAAAGTGGCCAGAAGCACTGGGAAATCAGAAGATTGGGAAGGCTACAAAAACAAACAAAGGATAACAAAGAGAGAAATAAGAAAGGAGAGGATCAAATATGAAGGTAGGCTAGCCAGTAACAGTAGAAATGATAGTAAAAGCTTTTTTTCAATACATAAGAAACAAACAAGAGGCAAAAGTAGACATTGGGCCGTTCCAAACTGATGCTAGAAGGCTAGTGATGGGAGATAAGGAAATAGCTGAAGAACTTAATAAGTACTTTGTGTCACTCTTCACAGTGGAAGACATGAGTAGTATGCCAACAATTAGGGAGAGTCAGGGGGCAGAGTTGAGTATGGCAGGCATTACAAATGAGTGCTAGAAAAGCTAAAAGGTCTAAAAATTGATAAATCTCCGGGCCCCCATGGGTTACATCCTAGAGTTCTGAGGGAGGTGGCTGAGAAAATAGTGGAGGCTTTGGTCATGATCTTTCAAAAGTCACTGGAGTCAGGGAAAGTCCCAGATGATTGGAAAATTGCTGTTGTAACCCCCTTGTTTAAGAAAGGATCAAGGCAAAAGATAGAAAATTATAGGCCGATTAGCCTAACCTCGGTTGTTGGTAAAATTCTAGAATCCATTGTCAAGGATGAGATTTCTAAATTCCTGGAAGTGCAGGGTCAGATTAGAACAAGTCAGCATGGATTTAGTAAGGGGATGTCGTGCCTGACAAACCTGTTAGAATTCTTCGAAGAGGTAACAAGTATGTTAGACCAGGGAAATCCAGTGGATGTTATCTATCTAGACTTCCAAAAGGCGTTTGATACGGTGCCTCACGGGAGGCTGCTGAGCAAGGTGAGGGCCCATGGTGTTTGAGGTGAGCTACTGGCTTGGATTGAGGATTGGCTGTCTGACAGAAGGCAGCGAGTTGGGATAAAAGGCTCTTTTTCGGAATGGCAACCGGTGACAAGTAGTGTCCCGCAGCGTTCAGTGTTGGGGCCACAGCTGTTCACTTTATATATTAATGATCTGGATGAAGGGACTGGGGGCATTCTGGCAAAGTTTGCCGATGATACGAAGATAGGTGGACAGGCAGGTAGCACTGAGGAGGTGGGGAAGCTGCAGAAAGATTTAGACAGTTTAGGAGAGTGGTCCAGGAAATGGCTGATGAAATTCAACGTGAGCAAATGTGAGGTTTTGCCCTTTGGAAAAAAGAATACAGGCATGGACTATTTTCTAAACGGTGAGAAAATTTGTAAAGCAGAAGTCCGAAGGGATCTGGGAGTGTTGGTCCCGGATACTCTAAAGGTTAATTTGCACATAGAGTCCGTGATTAAGAAAGTGAATGTAATGTTGTCGTTTATCTCAAGAGGGTTAGAATATAAAAGCAGTGATGTGCTTCTGAGACTTTATAAAGCTCTAGTTAGGCCCTGTTTAGAATACTGTGTCCAATTTTGGGCCCCACACCTCAGGAAGGACATACTAGCCCTGGAGCGTGTCCAGCAGAGATTCACGCGGATGATCCTTGGAATGGTAGATTTAATATATGATGAACAGCTAAGGATCCTGGGATTGTATTCTTGAGAGTTTAGAAGGTTGAGGGAAGATCTAATAGAAGCTTACAAGAAATTGTATGGCTTAGAAGGGGTGGTTGCTGGGAATTTGTTTCCGTAGGTGGGGAGACTAGGACCCGTGGGCACAGCTTAAAATTAGAGGGGGTAAATTTAAAACTGAAATGAGACAACATTTCTTCAGAGAGCGAGTGGTGGGCTTGTGGAATTCATTGCTACGGAGTGCAGTGGAGGTCGGGACGTTGGATGCCTTCAAGGCAGAGATCGACAAATTCTTGATCTCAGAAGGAATCGAGGGCTACGGGGAGAGTGCTTGGAAGTGGAGTTGAAATGCCTATCAGCCATGATTAAATGGCGGTGTGGACTTGATGGGCCAAATGGCCTTACTTCCACTCCTATGTCTTATGGTCTTAAGACAAGAGGATGTGGAAAGCTTTTAGAATTCCTCTCAAACATTTAGCTTCAAAATTCCTCTTTAAATTTCAGATCATCTATCACTGCTTGTAATGCCAATACAGTGTGGAGCCGGAGGAACACAGAAGGTCAAGCAACATCAGAGGAGCAGGAAAGTCGATATTTTGGATGGCACCCTTCATCTGGATTAGTGTGTGGGAAGGGATCTCATATAGACTGGGGGCTGGTTTGATGCTGGGCAAAGCGAGGTGGGGTGGTGACAGGTAGATGCAGATAGGGCCTTGAGGAGATTGGCCAGTGGAGAGGGTGGTGTGGATAGGTGAGAAGGAAGATGGACAGGTTGTATTATATCAATGAGGGAGGGATGAGGTTGGGGTGGTGAGGATTTTGAAGCTAGTAAATTCTGCGTTGATGCCATTGGGTGGTAAACTCCTGAGGTGGAATATAGGGTGTGGCTGCAATTTTCATGTAGCCTCATTGTGACATTGGAGGAGGCCCAGGATGGACATGTCGCCAAGGGAGTTGAAATGGCTGGCAACTGGAAAATGGTGTTGATTGGAGCATACAAATCGCAGATACTCCATGAATCTGTCACCGAGTCTGTGCTTGGTCCCTCCAATGTAGAAGAGATCATATCAGGAGCAACGGATGCAGTAGACCAGATTAGACATAGAGGTGAATCCCTCTGATGCGGAATGATTAGGGCCTTGGATAGAGATAAGAGGGGAGGTGTAGGGTCAAGTGTGGCACTTTCTCTGGTTGCAGGAAAAGGTGCCAGGTGTGCTGGGTTGGTGGGGACTGTAGAACAGATGAGGGAGCTAAAGAGAGAGCAGTCCCTCTGAAAAGCAGATATGCTTGGAGAGGGGAATATCCTGTTGAAGAGAATACCTCTTTGGTGATGGTGTCGGATTGCAGGTGGTAGAAGTGGCGGAAGATGATTTAGTGGATTCAGAGGTTGGAGGGGTGGTATGAGAGGACCGGGGGACTCTATCTTTATCTTTATTTGGGGAAGGGGGTTTGAAGGCGGGAGATGCGATTGAGGGCATTTTGAATCACAGGAGAGGGGAAGTTACAGTCCTTGAAGTAGGAGGATATCTAGGATGTCTGAGAGTAGAGCGCTTCATCTGAGGAGCAAATGCAGCGGAGACAGAGGAATTGGGAGTATGGAATCGCATTTTTTTTGCAGGAAGGTCGGTGAGAGGAGGTGTAGTCAAGGTAGTTTATCTTCACTAAAGTTTTTTTTGTTTTACAAGTTATTTCAACTAGGAGTACGCAGCACTACACAAAAAGATACAGTATTTCAAATTTTACATTGCCTGTTCTAGCAAAAACTGATCTTGAGAACCTTACTGTGGCTTTAACATTGATTTATATAGGAAACACACTTCATTTAAACTCTTTTCACTTAAAGTGGTGATTTTACAGGAACTCAACCCCAACCTTTTTAATTCTCGTCTACCTGTGACAAACTGCTTGTACAATATGATGTGGCCACTACAATATGATGTGGGCAATGGAATATGGGACGAGTTCCAGCATTTAAACTAAAATCAACTAGTTTTTGTTTACAACGCATATGTTGATTGTGGGTCTGGAATGCTGTAATTATTTTATTGCAGCTGTGCAGCCAGTTGAGGCAGAATCTTATGCCTGTCTTGATGACTTAACATTATGGATATTAGATTAATTATGTCAGCATCTTTGAATTGGCTCCCTGTGGTCTTGCATTACATTGTTAAAGCTAGTTGCTTTATAACCAGTTGCTTTATAACCAGGCTGCAAAAACAGGCTGGTATGAACAGGTGGTAAGTGGAGCTAGCATTTGGATATCATTTGTCTAAGCCCAGAATTACTAAATATACAGGTCTTAAAAAGCTTTAGAGAGCCCTCCTCTTCAGAATTATTTATTTATTCCTCTGACAGTGTAACTGGAATGTGTCAAATTTGCTATCTCGAAGGTAAAGAACTAGAATTTAGAATGGATTGGACACAAAGGTATCAACCAGTATTTTCCAATTTTATGTTTGGTTCAACCAAGTCATGAAGTCTGAAGATTAGAATGGCTCAATTTCAATCTTCTAAATGACTGAGCGTGGGAAAGTACTTACTCTGTATGATCAATAACTTCCTTTAAAGCCTTGTACAGTATCTTTTTGACCTTGAATTGCAAAATGTGATTAATTTACCAGTACAGCAATACGTTAGAAATGCCAATTTTACATATTCATTTTTATATCTAATTAACAGCAAGCAGAGTAATTATGCGTTATCAGACTTCTAGTAAAAGTTTTTATCCCCTTTAGTCTACAGTTGACATGTATCTTAATTAAGATGAAATCTATATATATTTAATGATCTAAAAATGGAATCTGTTTTCCTGGCCAATGCTCGTGCTTGAGGACAATGGCTTCTCTTCCCCACGCACCGAAATAGATTTTTGTATCAAATAATGAACAAAGTTGATGAGGGTAATGCAGTAATGTGCATGGGTATGAAATTTATTGAATTCTTGAGGTTATTTTCAAAATTGCAGGTTTTTTTGGTAAATATTCATTATCAAGATTTCAGCTCTACAGGGCATATTTTCAAAAATTTCAACTTTCACGAAGTTTGGAAGTATTGTGATCAGTACAGAGAATAATGATAGACTCCACCATGACATGGTATTACTTGTGGAATGGATGCAGATAAAAGGCATAAATGGAGATAATATTTGTAAAGGAGTTATAGGAGTAAAGACCAATGCAGATATATGTACTTTAAATAATTGAAAGTGACAGAGCAAGTTGAGAAACTTGTTATAAAGGCAGGCAGGATCCTGGGCTTTAAATGGGAGGCATGACATAAAAAGTGAGGAAGTTGTAATCTGCTTTTTTTCTTTCAGAAAAGCTGTTGAGGCTCAGCTACGATATTGTTTACAATTCTGGACGCTGCACTTTTGGAATAATGAAAGTGTCCAGAAAAGTGTGGCTCTAGAGAAGAGAGACTCCACAAGATTTGAACATTTGGAGTGTTTTTTATAGAATTCCTGCAGTATGGAAACAGGCCACTCGGCACGTCGAGTCTGCACTGACCCTCCAAGATGCATCCCACCCCCGTCCCTGTAATCTTGCATTTCCTGTGGCTAATCCACCTAGCCTGCACATCCCTGGACACTGCAGGCAATTTAGCATGGCCATTCAACATAACCTGCACATCTTTATACTGTGGGAGGAAACCGGAGCACCCAGAGGAAACCCACCTGTACGCCAAACCACTTATGCATACTTTGATAAAATACAGTAGTGATTTGTATTATCGTGAACGGAATAGGATTAGGAGTAGGCCCTCAAGCCTGTTCTACCATTCAATGAGATTATAACTGATCTTTGGCCCACATCCCTTAGGTTTCTTTTTGTTAAACAAAAGTGTTTCCTCAGATTTAAAGTTAACAGCTGATCCTGCACCCTTTGCGGTTCATGGAAAAGAGTTCCAAACATCCTTGATTTTTTGTTTTGTCTGTTGAAGCACCTCCTATCATCTCTCCTCAACAGTTTGGCCCTAAATCTCAGACTCTGTCCCTAATTCTAGAATCCCCGACCAGTGAAAATAGTTTATCTTCATATATCTTGTCTTTTACCGTAAATACCTTTTGGATTTCGGTCAGATCAGTCCTTAACCTTCTATTTTCCAGAGAAAACAGGCCTAATTTGTATAAACTTCCCTCATAACTTTCCCCTAAAGTCCAGCTAACATTCTTGTAAAACCTACGTTGTACACCCTCCCAAGGCTGGTATTTCTAGGTTTGGTGCCAAGTGGGCTGTAACAAACGTTTTGTATAACTGCATCATAACTTCTGCATTCTTGTGCTCCAGTCCTCTCGATACAAAGGCCACCATTCCATTAGGTTTCTTGAATTTTTGTCTGCACCTGTTGGTGACATTTTAAAGATCAATGTAACTAAATGTCAAGTCTCTTTGGATATCCAGTATATTTAATGTTATACCATCTAGAAGGTACACTGAATGTTCTTCAGTCCAAAATGAATAACCTTACCGTTACAACCGATCTGCTATAGTTTTGCCATTCACTCAGTCTCTCAATATCCTTCGATAATTTTATGATATCATCTATACTGTCTGTGGTGCTACCTAACTTTTTTCGTTATCAGCAAATTTGGATATGTGACTTTCTAAGCTGTTATCCAACTCATTCATAAATAATGTAAATAACTAAGGCCCTAATACAGATCCTGTGGGACACCATTGGTCACATTCTGTCACCTTCCACTCAACTAATTTCCTGGCTATGTCAGTAATTTGCCCTAAATTCCATGGACAGTTATTTAGTTAACACTTCATCAGATATTTTCTGGAAGTCCATATACATAACATCTGTAGATATTTCCTTGTCCACTACTATAATCACCTCTTCAAAAATTGCACTGAGGTATGTCAGGCATGACCTACCTATCGTGAGTCCATGCTGGCTTTCCCTGATTATCTGAAAATTTTCAGGGTGTTCAGTTACCTCAACTTTGATTATAGTCTCCAGTTTCCCCACTACAGATGTTAGGCTGTAGATGTAAGGGGAGGCGATGTCCTGGGGGTATTATCACTGGACTGTTTATCCAGGGACACAGATAATGTTCTGGGTTTGAATTCTCCTTTTATAGAAATTTGATAGCTGTGCATAAAATCATGAGGGCTCTGAATCAGATAGATTGGAAAAAAACTGATTCCAATAGCAGAATGGATCTAACCCTAATCATGCTCTCTGCACTTCTTTAGTATCATTTGTTCTGAATCACATGACCATAATTTTAAATGATTCCATTTAGAGCTGTTTAAAATTCCAGACCAGTCCCTGTGAGGTCTGGGTCATGTATGCATCAAACTCCCCTTAATGTTCAGCAAACATTATTCCAGTGCCGTAGGATTGTAGATTCTCTGAATCATCCTGGCAGACGGTGTTGGATATCTCAGGCCCTCTGGTTTAGGCTAGGGTTGTACTTTTCCACATTCTGATATACACAAATAAGTTTTCATTTAAACACAAACTGTTGCCAAGACGGGAGTTGTGAACATGAAGGTTGAGTAGCTACACCTATGGCGAATCTGTTTCAGTCATTAGATTCCTGTTTTCAGAATTCAGTAATTCTGTTCACTTAAGTGGCGTTATGATGCTTCCTCATGGGTTAATGAGTGCAAACAAATGCACTCATTAAAGATAACAAGGTGTAAAGTTGGATGAACACAGCAGGCCAAGCAGCATCAGAGGAGCAGGAAAGCTGACATTTCCGGCCTGGACCCTTCTTCGGAAATGGGGGAGGCAAAGTTGATTTTTAAATAAATAGGGAGAGAGGGGGAGGCGGATAAAAATGGATAAACGAGAAGATGGGTCAAGAGGAGACAGACAGGCCAAAGAGGCAGAGATGGAGCCAGCTAAGGTGAGTGTAGGTGGGGAGTTAGGGAGGGGATAGGTCAGTCCAGGGAGGATGGACGACATCAAGAGGGCAGGATGAGGCTGGTAGCTAGTAGATGGGGGTGGGGCTTGAGGTGGGAGGTTTTCATTATACAGAGTGCTCACTGTAAACATTTACAGCTTTTGAGTTTAGTTTTGTTTTATTTTAATAGTGTGAATAGTAACATTGAGGTGGGAGGAGGGAATAGGTGGGACGAAGGACAGGTTACGGAGGCGGGGACAAGCTGGTCTGGTTTTGGGATGCAGTAGGGGAAGGGGAGACTTTGAAATTTGTGAAGTCCACATTGATACCATTGGGCTGCAGGGTTCCCGAGTGGAATATGAGGTGCTATTCTAGCAACCTTCCAGTGGCATCGTTGTAACACTACAGGAGGCCCAGGATGGACATGTCATCTGAGGAATGGGAGGGGGAGTTGAAATAGTTTGTGACTGGGAGATGCAGTTGTTTGTCACGAACCGAGCGTAGGTATTCCGCAAAGCGGTCCCCAAGCCTCCGCTTGGTTTCCCTGAAATGGATGAGGCCACATCTGGAACAGTGGATACAGTATACCACATTAGCAGATGTGCAAGTGACCTTCTGCTTGATGTGAAAGGTCTTGGGGCCTGGGATGGGCGTCAGCGGGGAGGTGTAGGGGAAGTGTAGCACTTCGTGCGGCTGCAGGGAAAAGTGCAGGGTGCGGTGGAGCTGGAGGGGAGTGTGGAGCAGACAAGGGAGCCCTGGAGAGAGTGGTCCTTCTGGAAAGCAGATAAGAGTGGGGAAGGAAAGATGTCTTTGGTGGTGGGTTCGGATTGCAGATGGCGGAAGTGTCAGAGGATGGTGCGTTGGATCCGCAGGTTGGTGGAGTGGTATGTGAGGACAAGGGGGATTTTGTTTTGGCTGTTTATTGTGGGGAGCAGGTGTGAGGGATGAGTTGCAGGAAATGAGGGAGACACGGTCAAGGGCGTTCTAGACCACTGAGGTCCTTGGTAAAAGGACGATATCTGAGATGTACAAGAGTGTAATGCCTCATTCTGGGAGCTAATGTGGTGGAGGCAAAGGAATTGGGAATATGGGATAGCATTTCTGCAGGCCAGTGGGTGGGAGGAGGTATCTTCTAGGTAGCTGCGATAGGTTTAGGGTTAGGGTTATCATTATCTGTTACCGATATTGGTTTCCAGGTTGTTTCCATCTCTGGCAACTGAGGTCCAGGAAGCGGGGAGAGGTATCAGATGGTCCAGGTGAACTTAAGGTTGGGCGGAAGGTGTTGGTGAAGTGATGAACTGTTCGAGCTCCTTGTGGGAGCATGAGGTGGTGCCAATACAGTCATCAATGTGACGGAGGAAGAGGTGGTGTTTAGGGCCAGTGTCACTACGGAAGAGGCAGGTATAGCTTGGGCCCATGCTGGTACACATGACCACCCCCTTTGTCTGTAGGAAGTGGGAGGAATTGAAAGAAAAGTTGTTGAGGGTGAGGATGAGTTCGGCTGAGTGGTTGAGGGTGTCAGTGGTCGGGGTTTGGTTGGGCCTTCGGGATAGGAAGAAGCAGAGGGCCTTTTGGCCATCTGCAAGGACAATGCAAGTGTATAGGGGCTGGATGTCCATTGTAAAGATGAGGTGTTGGGGACCAGGGAATCGGAAGTTTTGGAGGAGCTGGACGGCGTGAGTGGTGTCACGGATGTAGGTTCTTGGCCTGCTGTGTTCATCCAGCTCTATACCTTGTTACCTCCATATTCTGCAGCATCTGCAGTTCCTACAACCTCGCTCATTAAAGGTTATCTTAATCCAAGAGCAAATCCATTGTTAACTGTAATTTAACTATAATTCAGTTCAATTGGGGCAGTCAACTTGTTTGATTTGATCATTATTCTTTTGTGGTCTCTAGCTACTTCTGATAAAGTTCCTGTGTCACCTTTGTTTCTAAACAAAGTCATATGTTTCCAAGCTTTGTGGTGAATTGGTCCTTCCTATAAGCACTTAATTTAGGTCATTGATAAGGTGCCTCGCCTGACATGAATGCATTTTTCTCCTTTTTCGCCATCCACCACACAACCCTGGTAATTTTAAGGTTTTGAGTAAGGGGCGGCGGGTGTGGTGGTAATTTGTTTTAAAACTGTTGGGATGATATTGTTATCAGCCATGCACTTGTTATGCTTTTCAGCTGTATTTGTTGGCATCCACAACTCTACGTGCACTAATCCGGAATCCAAACCGCACTAGGCTCAGAGGCAAAATCGGTTACATGTGCGTGTGCAAATTTAAGGAGGTCATTGTGCATGCGTGTGGCATCAGTAGATACAGGCATGCTTTTTCCGAGCTCCATACTACAATCTTCTATCTCCTAGTCTGTTTGTCTTTGAAGCATTTCTGGGGACTTGAATTGCAATGATGTTATAGAAGTGAATTATTATTGGTGTGTGGGCTTCAAGGGTGCGTTACCCAGCCAAAAAAAGTGTAGAGAAACAATGTATGGAATATTTCAGAGAGCTGCATGAAGATAAATGAATTTAATTGATGTCATTAGAGGGAAGTGAAGATCCAGATGTAATAGAGCCAGAAGTCAATGTAGTGAACGAAAAGGTTAAAGTAAGGAAAACACCTTTAAATCAGAAGGCTAACAGAATACCTAAAAGTTCTGAATGTTAATGTTACATACTGCCAGCCCTCTACTACAAATTTTGCAGATCCGGATTCCTACCTGACGATTTAATGTAGTCAGTGTCTCTTGAGTCAGTGCCACTTTAGGCCTTTTGTTTTCTTTGGAAACTAGAGTGTTGTGGGTAAAGGGTAATGAGCCATGTGATGAAAATAGTTTTAATAATTGTTTTGGAAAGAAATGGTCAGTTAATAGAAGTAGAAGTAGACAATAGTCAGGGCATGGATCAAAGGAAGGAAAGAGAAGGCATCATTCACTTGAGAGTCATTTAAAAATACCTGGAAGTGCAAAAATCTGAACACCTTTTAGACAGTGTGAAGGCATTGAATAGAATCTACCGTCAGAAAATGGGATGCCTAAAATGCCTAGAAATTGACAAACATTAGAGTAATTTAGAACCTATATTAGTAAATCATAAGCAAATGAGACTTGGTAGGTCTTTATCAGTCAGCTTTCCACAATGCAATAGTGCATTGGGGTATAGTCCATCCCAACCTGGGGGCACAGCTATGTTCAGAGACAGATCGACAAGGCTACAATCTTGGCAAATTGGAAGTTAGCAGTTTGAGATGACAGTGCAGTGATTCCAGAGTTAAAAGGGCCACTGGGAGATCTTGTAAATAAAGTAAAATCAAGGACTGTGGAAAATGGTGTAGAATGAATGTGAAGAAGACCAAAAGAGACCTAACCCTGCACGTGAAAATTGAAGTGAGTGGAGAAGTCCTGGAATAAACAAAAGCATTTCCAAATCATGAGTAAATATCACATTGTGTGAGTATGAGATCAATTGGAGAATTGAGATAGCCAAGACCAGTTTTTTCGAAATGAAGAATGTGTTAACATTAAAGAAATTGTGTCTTGGAAAAAGGATGCTGAGTTTCTACAATGCATCATCTTAGGCAAAAACATAAGTTACATAGAAAACAAACAAACTATCAATGAGATAAATGCGTACAAGATGTGGAAATGTAGGATGTTTATTACACAAAATAAATGAAATGCTAGAGAAAAAAATTAGTACATAACATCAAAGAGAGATAAAAATCTCAGCTACATCATTGTAGATATCCTTATATATAAAAGAAACATCAATGGTAGATGTAGGTGAGGAAAGCAGAAGAGAAAGTGGTTGATAGACATAATGGACTGGATGCAGTTGACTGGAGTTAAATATGCAATGATTGCTGAGGCTGAACAGAGAGAGATCCATGGAAATCACCCTTCTGAGATCGAAGTACACCTAAGGCTTGCCTGAATTTTAACAAAATGTTTTGTTCATTGGGAACCTGTTCAGGATTTCTGGAAAGTAGACGCTGTGATTTCTTTGTCTATTTTAATCATTCAGAGGATGTGGAATTCCCACCTCTCATTGTCATTATCTTACCAGAGGGTTGAAGAGAATTGGACTCTTCTAGCTATTGTAAATTAGTAACTTTTTTTTATTCTTGGCTGGACTGAATCTTACATGCAAGTTAACAGCAGTCTGTAGTTTTTATTTTGCAGAACAAAATTGTTAAACATTTACCTGTTCACACAGCAGTCTCATATTTGGTCTCATCCCTAAATCCCAACTTTCCAGTTTCAAAGTAAGCAATACCACCAGTAAAAGTTCATGGTCAAGCAATGTAATTTAACTTTCTAAAATGAAATACAGGCCATCTTGTTGAACCATCAAGGTTTTGCTGGACAGTCTGTGCACTCTTTTAAGCACTGTATTCATGAAGGTAAAGTGTCAAAGCTGACCATTCTCACTCCACAGTTAGGGACAATCATATACATAGTGGGTTATTGAAGCATGCAATGCATTCTCCAAGAAAGGAGTTGCTGAGGTAATTACATTTGCGTTATTTAAGGAAAAATTGAATATATGTTTGAAAGAGAGGAAGATGCATGGAAAGTAGGATTAGTATCGATTTACTTTAACAAAGTCCCACACAGACATGCTGAATAATTTGGTCTTCAGTGTTGAAGATATTTCCAAGTCACTGCCTTATGAATTTTGGCTAGAGAGGAGCTATGAATCCTCTGACTAAAGAGGTACTGCTCTAAACAGTATTGATTTTTGGATGGTGAACTAAGATGGTTTGATGATGGTAATGCCATTGAATATCAAGGAGGCAATGGTTAGATTCTCTGTGGTAACCCCCAGGATGTTGATAGTGGGGGGGATTTGATGATGGTAATGCCATTGAATGTCAAGGGGGCGATGGTTAGATTCTCTCTCGATGGTAACCCCCAGGATGTTGTTAGTGGGGAGATTTAAGGGATTTAAGAAATTAAGGGTTACGGGGAGAGTGCGGGTAAGTGGAGTTGAAATGCCCATCAGCCATGATTAAATGGCAGACTGGACTCGTTGGGCCAAATGGCCTTACTTCCACTCCTATGTCTAATGGTGAAATTGATCTATCTTCATAATTCCTTGGCATTTGTTCTAGTCTAATAATTATTGAGGATGATCAGAGCCTAGTTGTAATTAGCTAATGTGCAGGTTGTGTGCTGCCTCGTTGATCTCCTTTCTCTTGCTTATTCTCTTCTAGTCTTCCCTTAGTGTTGCATTTCTTGAAGGTTAAGAATATCTGAGGTACTATACTGAATAAGGTGACTGGGGCTGGGATGACATGGCCAATTTGAGGTGGTGTGAATGGAGAATGGCCTGCCATGTTTGTGAGTTCATGTATTCCATTTTTATTCCATGTTTTATTTGCCATCTGAGTATAACTGGGCCATCAGTCACTATGGGTAGCTATTTATACAGCTGTATACTTACCTTTTTTGATTTCTTGAGTCTATTTAGCAAATATGGTTGCCTCAGTTAATGTTTCTTCGTATACTTTCTGAATATTGGTACTTAATTTAAGTGTTAGACATTGCACTCCTATTATAACCAGGCCTGGAATTTCCTATCTTCAGTTAATTAGTGAATTGCTGCAATTCAGAGTGCATAATGCTTGCTGTCAGAAAAGGCTGTTTGATCCTTGGCCTGCTTTGAGTTAACTTTGATCAATTGGGCTCTCAATAGCAGTGCCACAGTTTGGTTAAGAATAAGCTCATGTATTTGATGACTGATGAACAAGTGAGCATATTCAGATGTTTGACGAGGTCTGGATTGGCCTCGGTTGTGGCCATCTTCACAGTTTCTTACCCTGGCTCAGCGAGAAGATATGCAGCAGCATTAACTAAGCTATCACCATTTAGCAGTGGCTGCCTAGCAATAATGGAACTGAAGAGGGAAGTATTGGCTGGGGAGATTATTTGCATCAAAATGTAAATGATTTCTTAGTGACTCCACTCTAACCCAGTTTCCTCATTTTTGGGAAATGTAATTTAGTACTTGACGACAATATAATTGATTGCATTGAGAACTGTTTCATCAGGAGCATTGCAAGTTCTCTCAAACAATAGCAGACTGATCACTGATTACCAGCTATGAGATGTCCTTCAAGCTGAAGTCTCTTTCCTCCATTCTGTTGATTCCAGTGAGGTAGTTTTAGGAGCTTGAAATTTGTACAATAATAGAAAAGAGCTTGAATGTTTTCATTTTGAACTTTCAACTTTGTAGTGGTACAGTGTATTTTCATTGTGACCTGACTTTGCCACGAATAGGAAGAGATAAACCCCATATTATTGAAACATCTAAAGCTAACAAAAATAGCAATGGGTGGAGGTTTCACTGAGTCATTCAAGAAGACCTTTATCTCTGTCAGCAAGTTATTGCTTCGTCTGGGATATAACAGCGATACTAATATAAAGAGAAGAAATGGTTTCTGTTCTCCCTCTCGCTCTCGCGCGCCCCCTCTCGCTCTCGCTCGCCCCCTCTCTCTCTCAGCGCGCCCCCTCTCTCTCTCAGCGCGCCCTCCCGCGCTCTCAGCGCGCCCTCCCGCGCTCTCAGCGCGCCCTCCCGCGCTCTCAGCGCGCCCTCCCGCGCTCTCAGCGCGCCCTCCCGCGCTCTCAGCGCGCCCTCCCGCGCTCTCAGCGCGCCCTCCCGCGCTCTCAGCGCGCCCTCCCGCGCTCTCAGGCGCACCCTCCCGCTCTCTCAGGCGCACCCTCGCTCTCAGATTGAAGTGGTTTTACAATTTACCTCATACATTCAACTTCAACTGGCTTTCTTACAGGCTCTTACTTTTTAGTCTTAATTTCAGGATATTCCAGTGCACTTCACAGCTAATTAAGGGGCCTCTCTCCATGTTAAATGACTCTAAACATTTGTTTAGAATTATCATCAATGCTGTAAGAAGTGTAGCTCACCCATCTACACACAATAAACCCTTGCAGACAGCAATGATATAATCAACCAACCGTTGGCCAACATGGACAATATGAGGTGCTGTGGTCTACAGAACTGTAGCAAAAAGATAGAACCTTAAAATTCAAACAATTTTGAGCATGATGTAAATGGGATAGAAACTAAAGTGATTAACGAGCCTCTGTACAGATACTGTTACTCTGAGGTCAGTCTTTTGTATTCCAGAACTTTCGATGACTCACCTAAGATATGGTAGTAAGCAGCTTTGGCCAAGAGAGGGAATTGGAATTGATCCAGCATCTGAATTGATCAGGCAGATCTATCAGAATGCAAGCTATCTGCAAGCTTCAGTTTATGGATTTGAGATTATGGATTGTCAGGTGAGGAGCTGTGCTGAGAGATCGTTTTGGCATCACAAGACAAATTTTGAAAGTGGAGGTTGTGAAGGACGGTGACAAGCCAAAAGAACGGAAAGTCAGGATTGTTGAAGTCAGGGAGTTCTCTTGATATCATCACCATAAAAAGTAATTTCTTCAAACCCGTTGCTGTTTATAGGGTATTAACAATCAGCTGTTAGGTTTGTCAATATAACAAGTGTGAAGAAGTATTATATAAATACTAGGAAAGTCTTGACATGGCAGGCAAAATATTCAAATAATTTCTGGTACTGCCTAATGAAGGAACAGAGACTTGACCAGACCCCATCTGGAGAACTGTCCTCAGTTCTGTGCACCATATCCCAGGAAATGCGTGGCTTCTATGGATAAAACACCATGGAGAATAATACTGCCACTTGGATGCTAAATTCTGATGGACAAGGGGGCATTACCTTAGAATTATTTGTACTATTTGGTAGGGAAATCAGAAAATGCCTTCCACCTGAGGGAGACAAAGGCAGGTAAATGATATTGCAGTACAATTGAATAGTGATCTTGTGTGGAACAGGCTTAGGATATTGAATTACTTATGTTTGTGTTCCTGAGAAGGATCACTTAGTGTTATAATGAATGTGCATTCTGTAACCCTGAGTATTAATGCTTGTTTTTGTTTAAACATTTTTGCCTCTGACTAATTAGCAAATTAGTGTAAAATGTGTTTTAAGTATGACTTGTCCTGGGTTTTGAGTGTGTAGTTGTCTTGATATTGCTGCACTTGTCAACTTCAGTGAGTCTTGGGGAGAAACCTACCAAGTTTCTGTGGCTTATGTATATTTTCTAAGGCTAAAATGGTAACTTAAGACACTTGCTGGGAAAGTACCAGAAGTTATTTTTATTTAGTAGAAAATCCACAGGACTTTTTTTTTTAAAAAGAACAACTGAGCAAATTTTCTAAATGTGCAAAGTTTTTAATGTTTAGAGCACTTTTAAAAATTTGGCTTTTGATCTGATACCATATGAAACAGTGCAAAACAAGATATTAATGTATATGAATATTTTAATATTCTGGGAGTGCTGTTCTGTTTTTGTTTTGCACGTTTAAATTCTTCATTTGCAGTTTTCTGGTCATTACTGAAGTTCTGGATCTTTAAGCTTGGCATAATTCAAACCCATTTACTGTGGCTAGGAGCGCATTTAATTCTAACCTGAGCTATCCGGTGATTGCTCAGCTGTTTATGGGCAAGAATTTCACCTCAAATTGAGATTGATTCAACTGTCATCTTTACTGTTTTTTTAAAAACCTCAGGAGCTCCTTCTGGTGGCTGAAAGAGTGAAGTCAATTTTGTGCAAATCAATAATGATACAGAAACTTGTTTAATGTTGCCTCGTTTTAACATTGTTTTGCATTAACATCAGTTAATCAATGAACTGTGTAATCTTATTAAGCATCATGAGATTTATTTTAATGTTATTTCCTGAATGACTTGTTCTGCATGTTCCCTCTCTAAACCCACACTGTAGCCTTTTCTCCTTAACCACATGGTTGTGGCCTTTTTTCGACTATTGACTTCAGGTTGCAGCCTTACCTATTATTTTCCCTATCGTCTTGTTGCTTCCTTCTCCTGGATTTTTGTTTCTGTTCAAGCTGAGCCTTCAATGTCGTGAAAGTGAGAGTTCAGAGGTTCTGGGATTTTACAATCTGCTTTTTAAAAAATGTTCAGACTTGCCTCTTCACTCTTTGGAACCCTGGTTGTGAGAGTTTGGGAGAAAAGCAGCAAAACAGGTATAATTTTGAAGGTTCTTTTTCAAAACATGGATTATGAAATCCCAGACTTTACGAATCACTGAGACGTGTTTCCATAACATTAGAGTTCCAGCTTCCGGTGAAATCTGGATCTTGTAGCAGATTGTACATTGAGGAAAATGAAACAGCAGGAGTGTGTGTCAGCAACCGAGTAGGAGTCAATGATTCTGAGCATTAGGGAGGATTTTCAGCAATGAGGATCAGGTGTTAGAAGGTTTGGGAAGGGACATTGCCAGCAAGAAGGAGATACTATAAGTATGAAGTCACACATTTCTTAATTTTAAATTTATTTAATTATAAATGTTATATCATTTACAACTGTGGGAATTTAGCAGTGGGAATGTTTTAATTTTTTTTTCCTGATGACCACCCACAGAACGTAACAGTATTAACATTGCTTCCATAGAAATCAATGTTTCACTTAAAGTCTTGATCTTCAGGAATGTGTCCTTAACTTTTAAGTGAGGACTTACCAAGCTAATTAGACTGTTTGCTGAGGTGACTTCTCTATCCAAGGGAGTTTTCTCTGTATGCAATTACCGCATTAAAATATTTATGTAGTGTGGTGACAGCACTGACTCATTCTAAATATTTATATACCCTTAGTCAGGTATTAGATGCATATGTGCTCAGAACAGTCTGCTGAATACTTTTGTTAATGCAGTTCAAATTTTAAAACTGGTGTTACGCTTGAAGTAGTGTCAGATCGAAAACGGGTAGGGCCACTTTTTATACTGGTCTCTCATCTGTTTCTAGAGTCAGGACAAGTCTTGGGTTGTTGTTGTGGATCACTTTATTCAGTAATCAGTTGCAGAAAGTGTAAATGTGGGTGCCTTATGAAGAGATGGTCAAGATTGATGCTAAAGTCCTATTTAATGTAATTTGGCCTGGTTGTTTGATTTAGAAACTTGGATAACTTAGGGGAGACTGACGCATTTGGACAATTGAAAAGAGTTTGTCTTTTGGAAAGTAGAGGAGATCGGTTCAGTCACTTTCTGATTAAGTTGTATAGAGGATCTATTAATTATCAAATTGTGAACAGAAGCTTTCTCTTTTACGACTACTACTAGGCGAGGCAAAATTTCCTGCTTCTGTTCTGGTATACTAACTGCTCCTCCTCCAGTTCCCCAATTGCTGTTGAAAGTTGATATTGAGCAGAAATAAAATTTGGTTTAATGAAACTCGCTAGACCTTGCACAACAAATGACTATGTCAGCAAGATATCAATCTGTGAAACTACGCCCCATGACCAAAAGAAGAGGAGAATCTTGCAGGAAAACAAAATACTTTCCAAAAGTTTCATGACCATTCGCATTTGCTACAAAGTTGAGCAGAAGAATCATCCTTTTTCTGTTGTTTACCTCCATTTTCCTCTCCTGAGTGCATAAACGTTATTTCTAATTAGGGGGTCAGTTACCAGTGAATACAGGAGTCTTAGGGCATTTGTCAAAACATCGTTGCATTACTTGTAATATAATCTGTGACAAAGGGCAGAAGTTTAACAACTCATGAATTACTCATATGGGTTGTATATCCAGTCACACAATGAATGTCTTGATCCTATAATTTGATTTCTGTTTTTTGAACTTGTATAATCCCTAATGGTCGGTTTTTCTTTGTCATGTTTTGCAGTATGATGCTGTTCCCATTCAGTCCAGTGTGGTCCTCTGCTCCTGCCCATCTCCATCAATGGTGAGGAATCAGACTGATTCCAGCACACGGCCTGCTATCTCTGGTATCGCCATGGACAGTAGTGCAGGTGATACCGGACCACTGGTAAGCTCTTTACCACAGCACGCGGGACAACGGCAACAACCGACATCACAGTCCCAGCGGCAACAGACAGCAGGGCACGCTCAACAGCCTCGGAAGAAACGGCCTGAAGACTTCAAGTTTGGCAAAATCCTTGGGGAGGGGTCATTCTCAACAGTATGTATTTTAAATATCTTCTGGTAAATGCCACTTTAAAGTTGCAAATGTTTGCATATTTGGCTAGATCTTCATAGAATCCCAACAGTGTAGAAACAGGCCCTTCGGCCCAACAAGTCCATACCAATCCTCAACGCATCCCATCCAAAACCATTTACCCCTATAACCTACATAACCTGCATATCCCTGAACACTAGCGGGTATTTAGCATGGCCAATCCACCTAGTCTGCACATTTTTGTATTGTGGGTGGGAACCAGAACACCCAGAGGAAACCCACAAAGACACGGGGAGAACGTGCAAACTCTGCATAACTAGTTACTTGAAACTGATTCTAAGGAGAGCCTTATTTACAGAAGTCCACAGAATGTTGTAATACATGAATGGATGTGCTGGACTCTTGAGTTTAAGGAGTTGCTATGATATCTATTTGAATGCAGGAGAATCCCTGGCAGCATTGTGTGCTTTGTTTAAAATACTTGCTATGATTCCAAAACTTGGTGTGAACCTTGATAGACCTGAAGCAAATCTTTTCCCCCATACAGTTGTATTAATGGATGTTAAAATAGTTTATGCTGTTTTGATTTACTGCCTTGCTAAAAAGTGAGTGGGTTCTAGCTGTAGGATTTTTTAAAAAGACTTGCATGTGCAAGAGTTAAATATCATTTGTTTTTTTTACTGCAGGTTTATTCTGTAGAATACAGCTGATCATGATTAATGTTTAACACCATAATTTGGGAATTTTAGAAGTTCGAGGTTTTTTACCCTTTATTGGTTTTGTTTGTTCGCAGCTCTTAGGAAATGCATATGGGATGATTCATGGAATTTCAAAGATGTGGTATCTGTTGATAGGAAAGGGTCACAATCAAGTGCCTGAGAGAACCCTTGCTGAGGTGTTGGTGGTTGACGAACCACAGTTGATGGTTCATAGGTGGATGGTGTTCTTTGCAGGTGCTTTTTGCTAACTTTCAAACTAATGCCAACTCCCCAACATTCTAGTGTGGTTTGCTGTTTTCATCAGTGAGCTCCAGGCATTATTCATATGCCTGTACATCTCTGTGGTCATACAGTTACTGTGGAGAAGGAAATATATACTTCATTATGGTGGTGATTTTGATTCAGGTAGGTTTCACTTTGACGAATGCAAGAATCTCTCCTCCACAGCAAATGATTACTCCCAGTGAACCTAAATAGCCCCTTGCATCTGCAAAGTTGTCTGGATTACAAGCCACAAACATTTTCTAGTATTGATGTGCACCATAATGAACATCGATTCTGTGTACACACCTGGGTTCAAAGCAATATACCATTAACAAAATGCAAGTGGAGACTGAGGCATACTGATAATGTCAGTGAACTAGCAATCCAGAGCTGTGTGCCACTGTTCTGGGGATGAGGGATTGAATCCAATCAATACCAGATAGTGAAATTTGAATTCTGTAACAAATTTGCAACAAAAATGTGGCCGAATGGTGACATGTAACCACTTAGAATTGTCATAAAAATCCATCTGATTCCTTTAGGCAAGGAAATTTACTATCCTTACCTGGTCTCACCTTCATGTGACTCCAGATCCATAACAATGTGGTTGATTCTTAACTGCCTACTGAGCAATAAATGAGCCCCTAACCAACGATGCCTACATCCTGTGAATGAGTGTTTTAAAAATTCTAGCCTAGTACTGCATTTGACTCTGTCCCACTTGCAAAGCATGATGGGTATAAGGTTTAAAAAATTTTCTGCATTACATTAAACTGTATATCCTTGATGGAAAAATTTTGTGAAAATGAACGCCAAGGCAGTAAAGCATGGAAGGAGCTGAAGAATATAATGGTTCATGTGATTTTTTTTTATATATTATTTGACACAGACTAGTGCAGGAAAGGAAAGAAACTTGCATTTACATCATGACGTTCATAACCACCGAAAATCTCAAAACATGTTACAGCCAATGCGTTACTTTTTAAGCACAGCTACGGTTATGATGCAGGAATTCCTGTAAACCACTTTGAACATAAAATGCTCCCACAAGCATCATTGAGTTTTTTTTCCCATCTGCCTGAAAAAGCCTTAGTCTAATGATGTCTCATCCAAAAAAGAAGGCATCTTGCTCTCTAACTCACAGCTGACCACTGCAAATTTCTTTTGTGTGTGTCAGTCCTGAAAACTGTATCTGGACACAAAGGTAGAAGCAAAATTCTGCTAATGCTGGAAATCTGAAATATAAGTAGAAAATGAGGGAATATTTGGCACATCAGGCTGGACCTGTGTAGAGAAAGAGTTAACATTTTATGTTAGTGACCCTTCACCAGGCCATTGATCATCAGATCCTTCACCTTAACTGTCCTGAAGATCAATCATTGGATTTGAAATGTTAACTGTGCTCCTCCTTCACAGATGCTATCAGACCTGCTGTGTTTCTCCCAGCAATTTCTGTTTTTGCTTCGTAGACCAGGTCTTGTTGCCTTTGGATATAGACTCTTTCAGAATCGTAAATGATGCTGATCATTTGTACAGTCATGAACAAGCTTCCTGCTTCTGATCTTGTATTGGAAGAAGGGTCATTGATGAAGCAGCCGAACATGGTTGTGCCCAGAACACCACTCTGAACTACAGCACAGATGTTCTGGAGCTGAAATGGCTGACCTCCAACAACCATGACATCCTCCTTGCACTAGCCTCTAACAAGCGAGAGTTTTTCTCCCCACTGCCAATTAACTCTAGTTTTCCAGCATTTCCTCTGTCACATGCAGCCTTGAGGTCAAGGGCAGTCACTGTCATGTCGCCTCTAGAATTTAGTTCTTGCTCAAACCAGTGTCAGGAGCTGAGTGAACCCAAACTATGCATCAGTGAGCATGTTTAACTTGGCAGGTTGTAGTTGATAGCACCGTTGATGATACCTTTTATCATTTTACTGTATCATTTTACTGATCAAGCGTAGACTGATGGAGCAGTAATTGGCTGGGTTGGATTTGCCCTGCATATTGTGAATACACATGATTTGGCAATCTTCTCCGTTGTTGGGTAGACACCAGTGCTGTATCTGTTCTGCTGGATAGGGCCCTAATAAGTCTTGGAGCACACGTCGTTATGATTGCTGGAATATTGTCAGGCCCCGTAGCCTGAAAGGTATCCCATCTCAAACCAATTTTTGACGTCATGTGGAATGAATTGAATTGTTTGAAAACTGGCATCTGTGATGCTGGGAGCCTTCAGAGGAAGCTAAGATGGATCATCAATGCTTCAGAGCAGCCCCCCCCTCAACAAGAATCATTTGTATGGTGATATTGGTAGCATCGCCACCTCCAATGAGTAGTTGTCCGCCACCATGTGTGATTGGGTGCTGCAGGACTGTAGATCCTAGATCTGATTTGTTAGTTGTGGAGTTGTTTAGCCTGTCTGTCACTTACTGCTTATGCTGTTTGGTATTGGAAGCAGGCCTGTTTTGTAGCATCACTAGGTTGACGTTTTATTTTTAGGTATGCTTGGTGCTGCTTCTGGCATGCCCTCTGCATTCTTCATTGAGCTAGTTGATCCCCTGTTTGATGGTAATGGTTGACTGTGGCGTGTTATGGGCCATGAGGTCCAGCTGGTGTCTGCATGAATGCCACTTCTTGATTTGCTCGATCTATTTCAAGCCTCATCTCCTTTAGCAAGGCGACGGTGCCACATAACATGATGGAGGGTAACCTTATTTGTAGAATTATCAAATCCCTCCAGAGTGGAAACAGGCCATTTGACCCACAAGTCCACACCGACTCCCCAAAGAGCATCCAACCCAGACTTGCCATCCCTGCTTTTCCCACGGCCAGACCATCAACCTGCACGTCTTTGAATCCACATTATTGTGAAGGTGGGACTTTGTCTCCTGATGCCGAGAGACTTCATGGTGTCTGGAGTCAACATTGAGAATTTCCAGGACATCTCTTTTCCAAATACATAACACAGTGCCACCATTTCTACCTAGGTCTGTCCTGCATTGGGAGGATATACCCAGGGATTGTGGTGGTGTTGCCTGGAACATTGTGTAAAAAGTTCTACACAAGTTGTTAGTTGAATAATGTAAATTGTAGTTTAATTTGAAAATTTTGAACCTGGGCTTACACCTGAAAGTGTGCAGAAATAATTGGTTTTGTATTTATGTTGAGATGAGTGGGTCATCATTCCCGTCTAATGCTCCATGCTAACATTTTTTCACTATCTCTAGGACACATTTTGACATGCTTGTGCTACTTATGTGACATGAGATCACTACATATTTACAGATCTTGTGCTGGGCTATTACACTGAATCGAGCTTCCTGTTTCCTATGACCTAAGTCTACTCAATGCCTGCCCCTACTTTCAGAAAGTTCCAGTCTAATTTAATGCTTAGGATGTGAGCAACACAGACAAGCCACATTTTGCTGCCCATTCCTAGTTCAGAGTGGGCAGACTAGAAATTAATAGAACTCTGGTCATACATGTGGCATGGAGACAGGATAATGAGTTCCCTTCAATGCAGAATTAATAGTGAACCGGCTGAGATTTTGCAGTGGTCCGTACATTTTGGGCCTGTTACCTGGTACTAGTTTGCAAATGTCAGTCATTACTCAGTGTGAGCATTCTTGCTGGGTCAGATTATCATGGGTTCAAGTTCTATTTGGCGTATTTAAGCACATCATAATATAGACTAATGCTGTAGTTAAGTGTTAAGGAAGCCAGTGTCAGATTAACACTAAGAATTTAAAAGCAGGAACAAAGCAAAACCTTCACAGTTGAGAGAAGAACCTTGCCTTTGACAATGAAGCATGTAAATGAGCACCTGAAGTTGTATTTACTGCACTGATTTTTCCAGTATGTGGTTGACCGCTTTATTTGTTTCAATGCAGGTTGTATTAGCACGTGAACAAGCAACTGGTAAAGAATATGCAAGTAAGTAACAAGTTTGTGTGGTGTTTAAGTTGTCAACCCCATCGTGGCTCACACGATTGGGATCATCTTGGGAAAACTGCTTTCCAACTTAGGTTGGCTGTAAATCCCAAATCCTCTGCACATTTTAGAAACCCCATGGAGATGTGGGATCGTACTAGATGATGGAAATTGGGTTTGGGCAGACTGCTAGATCTTCTAGATCTTGGCCACAACAAACACCTGACACTTGCTTTCTTTCTTGTGTGTTGCGTATCCCTGAGCTCAGAAGCAATTTGAAGAGGTAGTGGTATAGATTGCCATGTTCCCAAACCCTAGCAACCACTTAACAACAATGTTTCCTGGACCACGTGAGCAAGTTGAATAGCCTTGGGTCAAAGTAGTGAGACAAACAGAGGGAGTATAACTATAAACTTGTTTCATTTTGTTTAATTGGAAGATGCCAGAGCTAAGGATTGCGCTGTAAGGAAAATGTAATAACATTTGTAATTTTCTGTTGTTCCCCAAAATTTAGGCTGAAAATTTACTCCATGCATACTTCTGATCCCAGCAGACCCACTAGAGTTGGCAGTTGTTGGTTAGGCAAGAAACCAACTAGTTATTGCTGGCCTACAGTCTTCTTGATCTACATGCTGATAATTCCTATGGCTCTTCTTCTCCCTGTCCATTGATTCTAATGGGAATAAGTGTTTTTGGAATAATATGTGAAGATTGGATTGAATTGAGCTTTAAGCTGTCAGTGGTCTGTAGCCACGTAGCAATCATTTTCCAGGCATTATTGACAGAGTTGTTCATTTTAAGAGTAATGTACTGCTGATTTTCATCTGTAGAAAACTGGAATTGTCATTTTCCAGTTAACATGTACAACTTCAATAAGACAATTCCTTTGTCTTGCAGTTAAAATTCTGGAGAAACGTCATATCATTAAGGAGAATAAGGTACCATACGTTACTCGAGAAAGGGATATCATGTCTCACCTGGATCACCCCTTTTTTGTAAAACTCTACTTCACTTTTCAGGATGATGAAAAACTCTGTATCCTTTTTGTTTTGTGGTGCCCCAGTCATTGCTTAAAAGTAATACAAGGGAGACACTTAGTTGATTCTTGTCTTGAGCAGAGCTGTCAGAAGCACTGAGATAACAAGGTCAAGAGCCGGTTGAACACTGCAGGCCAAAAAGATTTTCTAAAGAAGGGTCCACAAACGAAACGTCAGCTTTCCTGCTCCTCTGCTGCTTGGCCTGCTGTGTTCATTCAGCTGTACACCTTGCTATCTCAGATTCTCCGGCATCGGCAGTTCCCACTATCTCTGTCAGAAGCACTGTCTTGCATAAATTTCAATTATTCTGTAAAGCAAATTATAAGCATACAAAGAAATTATGAAAAAAAATTTGTTGCAAATTTTTTTTGCAACTTTGCAGTCTGTGCATATCAGCATACAATTTAGTCCTTAACTTCAATGCAGATTTTGGCCTTAGTTATGCTAAAAATGGGGAGCTACTTAAGTACATTCGTAAGCAAGGCTCATTTGATGAGAACTGTACAAGATTTTATTCTGCTGAAATTGTTTCAGCACTGGAATACTTACATGAGATTGGGATCATACACAGGTAAGGAATTTCAGTGCTTTTGCATATCAGTACAAAGAAGTTTCTTTTCTGGTGTCTTTCAATTGAACCGTTCAGACTACTAAAGTCTATTCCACTTGCTGTATTAGCAGCAGTAGAACTATTATAGGTAACTTGGACCGGAAATGCCCTTGAGCCTAATCTCTTTCTGGCAATTGCTACTGGAGGGTGTGTCGGTGTGGAGGACAATGTTGTTTGCTGTCAAACTCTGAAACAAACAAAAGTATCTTACACCCAATTTCCACCTGGCTCCCTGTAATGATACTGTAAATGGGGTTCCACCACACTAATTCTATATATGCATAAATTCAAAAGTGAACCTTGTTCCATGCTCTGAATTTGAGATTGTAAAATATCTATGCATATAGAATACAGTAAAGATTAAGGTACTTGACTGCAAAGGAATTTTAATTGCTCAGGATAAATTGTGATGAAAGCTGATCAGAAGACTTATTACAAACAGAAAATGGGTAAGGTACACACTAGACATTGTCACAGAGGTAAAGTTATCCAACAAAGTTTGAAGTTCCTTGAGTGAGTAATGGAGTTTAACTCAGGGTCTGATTCATGTGACAAATCTAGGGCTTGCAATGCAATAGAAAATTTATGACTGAGTATAGGCAGTGTAGGGAGGAAGGTGAGAGTTTGATTTAGATAAATGTAAGGTGCTGCATTTTGGAAAGTCAAATGGGGGCAGGACTTATACACTTAATGACAAGGTCCTGGGGAGTGTTGCTGAACAAAGAGACCTTGGAGTGCAGATTCATTGTTTGAAAGTGAAATCACAGATAAGTAGGATAGTGAAGGTGGTGTTTGGTATAGAACATAGAACATAGAACAGTACAGCACAGAACAGTATGCCTGCCTTTATTGGTCAGTGCCTTGAGTAAAGGAGTTGAGAGTTGTGGCTGGACAAGGTTTGGTCACTTTTGGTGTATTGTGTGCAATTCTGCTCTCCCTCCTGTAGGAAAGATGTTGTGAAACTAGAAAGTGTTCAGAAAAGATTTACAAGGATATGGCCAAGGCAATGCGGCTTGAGCTGTAAGGAGAGGCCAAATAGGCTGGGGCTGTTTTCCCTGGAGCGTCCGAGGTTGAGGGGTGACATTGTAGAGGTTTATAAATGGATAGGGTATGGATAGAGTAAATAAGCAAGGTCTTTTCCCTGGGGTGGGGGAGCCCAAAACTAGAGGGCATAGGTTTAAGGTGAGAGGGGAAAGATATAAAAGGGATCTAAGGGACGACTTTTTCTCGCAGAGGGTGGTACGTGTATGGAATGAACTGCCAGAGGAATTGGTAGAGGCTGGTACAATAACAACATTTAAAGGCATATTGGTGGGCATATGAATAGGAAGAGTCTAGAGGGGTATGGGCCAAATGCTGACAAACGGGGCCAAATTTATATAGGATATCTGGTCGGCATGTACGAGTTGGACCAAAGCCACTGTTTCCGTGCTGAATATTTCCATGACAATGACTCTAAAAGCCAGGAGGTGACATGGAGTGACAGGTAACAACGAAAGTAGTAAAGAATTTCATCAAACGCATTGAAAAAAACAGGTAATGGATTAGGCATGAGAAATTAAATCTCTGATGGAAGGTAACTGAGTGATGGAGATACGGTTGAAACTTTGCTTTGGATTTCCCAAGAATATGGTCATGGAATTTAAAAGATACAAAGGTTATATGAGTATTATCAAAGTAGCAAGGGAGCACACAAAGTGGCTTTCCTGCTCTTCAGTGTAACAGGTGAAATTCTGCAGATGCTGGAAAACAGAAACAAAAACACAAAATCCTACAAATATACAGGTCAGGAAGCACCTGCGGAGAGAATAAGAGTTAACCTTTCAGGTCTGTGACCTTAGGTTGAACAAAGTTCACTTCAGAACAGATTTTAAGCATTCACACTGAGAGAAGATGGAGATATCAAAAGGGAATATTTGTGATGCAGTGAAAAGCAGTAGAAATTAATGAGAGAAAGTTATGATGGTACATTAAAAAATACGGAAGTAAAGAAACACATTAAGATTCAGAAAGTTTTCCAGAAGGAGCAGCTGCTGCATGAAAATGTAGTGGTTATAATCTGAAATTGTTCAACTCATTGTTGAGCCTGAAAGACTGTGAAGTGTCAGTGAAGAAGGTTTTCTAAGATTACAAAGAGATCTTGATCAAATGGGTCAATTGGCTGAAAAAGGCAGATGAAGTTCAGTCTGGATAAATGTGAGATGTTGCATTTTGGTACAACAAACAAGGGTAGGGCTTGTACAATTAATGATAGGGCCTTAGGTAGTGTTGTAGAACAGAGGGACCTAGGGGTGCGAGTATGTAATTCTTTGCAAATTGCATCACAGAGAGACAGGGTGGTTAAAAAGGCTTTTGGCACACTTGCCTCCATTGCTCAGGCCTTCTGAGTATAGGCGTTGGGAAGTCATGTTGAGGTGGTGCAGAACATTAGTGAGGCCTCTTCTGGAATAGTGTTCCGTTCTGGTCGCCAAGTTATTGCAAGCATGTTATCAAGCCGGAGAGGGTTCAAAAGAGATTTACCAGGATGTTGCTGGATATGGAAGATGTGAATAATAAAGAATGGTCGTATAGGCTGGGACTTATTTCCACTGGAGGGTAGGAGATTGAGACGCAACCTGATAGAAGTTTATAAAATAATGAACAGTATAGTTAGAGTTAATGGCAGTTATTCCTAGGATGGGGAATTTCAAGATTAGGACGCATATTTTTAAGGTGAGAGAGAAGGAGGCAAATGTTTTACGCAGAGGGTGTTCACATGTGGAATGAGTGTCCTGAGCAAGTGGTGGATGTGGGTACGATTACAATGTTTAAAAGATATTTGGATAGATACATGAATCAGAAAGGTTCGGAGGGATATGGGCCAGGAGCAGGCAGGTGGCTCTCGTTTAGTTCGGGATTATGTTCAGCATGAACTGGTTGGACCGAGAGGTCAGTTTCTGTGCTGTATGACTCTATGAAATGCTGTTCCTCAAACTTCTTTTGGGCTTCATTGAAACATTGTAGGAGTTTGAGGATGTATTTCACTATGTTGGTGGTAGGTGGTGAATTAAAATGATAGATAACTGAATGCTTGGTTAATGCTAAATCCCTTTTCTCAGTGTGCAGGAGAGAATGCAGAGGTGCTGGTGATAATTCTGCTATTTCCATTTACATCTATATAGGCTTCTTTATATCGTTTCCCATTGCAACTTGCTGTTGTCTTGTATCATCATCCACTTTGTCATTAATGTCTCTTTTGTGCTACCACAGATTTTCACTTTTGTTCCTTTCTTATTTTTCTCTGTCTTGCACACTATCTCGCTCCACCTCCCATAAAAACACTGCTTTTCCTGTAATAACAAGGTGTAGAGCTGGATGAACACAGCAGGCCACACAGCATCAGAGGAGCAGGAAGGCTGACGTTTCGGGCCTAGATCCTCCTTCGGAAGGGTTATCTCAGATTCTCCAGCATCTGCAGTTCCTACTATCTCTGAAACTGCTTTTCCTGTATCTGCATTTGTTTAAAATCTGTTTACTCGCTAGCTTTTCTAGTCTAATTAAAGGCCATTAACCTGAAACTTTAACTCTTTCTCTTTCCACAGATTCTGACTGTTCAGTATGTTTCTAATAGTTTTTGATCATTTTTCGCGTTCTTTGATGCTGCAATAGTCTAACTTCTCAGTGCTGAACTTGGTGAAAAGGCTTCGTAACCAATGCTGGCCCCATATTGAACACTTGAAAAATAGGTTGCCTCTTGATCAGTTTGCCATGATTTAGTAGCTCACCACTTAATGTTAAGTGTGGGACACAGCAGGAAATTGTTCAAAAGCAGTAGCCTTCTATAGTCTTTTGCCTGATCTCTACTTCTGCTTATTGAAAACTGGCACACTAAGACTGAAAACTTCTATTATTCCACCTGCAGTGTTTGTGGTCAGTCCTCATAATGTGTTGAGCCTTACAAAAGGAAATAGGAAATTAATGCCAGTGACACATCTGCTGATGAGTGGCATGGATCAAAAGTGGACCATGGCATTCCTGCTCCTGATTGGAAACATACTTACTCCAACCCTGAAGATATACTATAGGGGCAGTAACATAATATAGCAATATATAATATTGACTGCTGTATCTTGATGTATTATAGCTCATTAGTACTGCTGTTTACAAGAATAAATGTTTCAATTGAACCATTCAGATCTCAAAATTCTGTTATTCCTGCAGTTCTGTGCTATATTAGCAACAATAAAACTAAGTACAGTATCTTTGAGTCAACAGAGATAACAAGATGTAGAGCTGGATGAACACAGCAGGCCAAGCAGCATCACAGGAGCAGGAAAGCTGACGTTTCAGGCCTAGACCCTCCTTCAGAGATCTAGGCCCGAAACGTCAGCTTCCCTGCTCCTATGATGCTGCTTGGCCTGCTGTGTTCATCCAGCTCTACATCTTGTTATCTCAGATTCTGCAACATCTGCAGTTCCTACTATCTCTATCCTTGAGTCAAAGCGGTTTTTGGCAGTTCTGAAAAGGGCAAAGAGAGGCAGATTGCAGGACAGGAATTGGGTTGGTTGCTGAGAGCTAATACAGTTGAAGAGTGGTATTTGTGTTTTGAAGGAAAGAGTGATGTTGCACAGTTGAGATCAGAGGTAATGGGAACTGCAGATGCTGGAGAATCCGAGATAACAAAGTGTGAAGCTGGATGAACACAGCAGGCCAAGCAGCATCTCAGGAGCACAAAAGCTGACGTTTCGGGCCTAGACCCTTCATCAGAGAGGGGGATGGGGAGAGGGTTCTGAAACAAATAGGGAGATGGGGGAGGCAGACCAAAGATGGATAGAGGAGAGTATAGGTGGGGAGGTAGGGAAGGGATAGGTCAGTCCAGGGAGGATGGACAGGTCAAGGAGGCAGGATGAGGTGAGTAGGTAGGAAATGGAGGTGGGAGGAGGCGATAGGTGAGAGGAAGAACAGGTTAGGGAAGCGGGGACGAGCTGGGCTGGTTTTGGGATGCAGTGCGGGGAGGGGACGCGCTGGGCTGGTTTTGGGATGCAGTGGGAGAAGGGGAGATTTTGAAGCTTGTGAAGTTCACATTGATACCATTGGGCTGCAGGGTTCCCAAGCGGAATATGAGTTGCTGTTCCTGCAACCATTGGGTGGCATCATTATGGCACTGCAGGAGGCCCAGGATGGACATGTTGTCTAAGGAATGGGAGGGGGAGTTAAAATGGTTCACGACTGGGAGGTGCACTTGTTTATTGCGAACCGAGTGGAGGTGTTCTACAAAGGGGTCCCCAATCCTCCCCTTTGTTTCCCCAATGTAGAGGAAGCCACAGTGGATGCAGTGTACCACATTGGCAGATGTACAGGTGAACATCTGCTTGATATGGAAAGTCATCTTGGGGCCTGGGATGGGGATGAGGGAGGAGCTGTGGGGGCATGTGTAGCACTTCCTGCGGTTACAGGGGAAGGTGCCGGGTGTGGTGGGGTTGGAGGGGAGTGTGGAGCGGACAAGGGAGTCCCGGAGAGAGTGGTCTCTCCGGAAGGCAGACAAAGGTGGGATGGAAAAATGTCTTGGGTGGGGTTGGATTGTAGATGGCGGAAGTGTCGGAGGATGATGTATTGTATCTGGAGGTTGTTGGGGTGGTATGTGAGGACTCTGCGGATTCTCTTTAGGTGCTTGTTGCGGGGGTGGGGTGTGAGGGATGTGTTGCGGGAAATGCGGGAGACACGGTCGAGGGCGTTCTCGACCACTGTGGGGGCGGGGGGGGGGGGGGATGTTGCGGTCCTTGAAGAATGCAGACATATGGGATGTACGCGAGTGGAATGCCTCATCCTGGGAGCGGATGCGGCGGAGGCGAAGGAATTGGGAAGAGGGGATGGAATTTTTGCAGGAGGTTGGGTGGGAGGATGTGTATTCTAGGTAGCTGTGGGAGTCGGTGGGCTTGAAATGGACAGAATCTCCCCTCCCCCCACTGCATCCCAAAACCAGCCCAGCTCGTCCCCGCCTCCCTAACCTGTTCTTCCTCTCACCTATCCCCTCCTCCCACCTCAAGCCACACCTCCGTTTCCTACCTACTCACCTCATGCCGCCTCCTTGACCTGTCCGTCCTCCCCGGACTGACCTATCCCCTCCCTATGTCCCCACCTATACTCTCTTCTCCACCTATCTTCTCCTCTATCCATCTTCGGTCTGCCTCCCCCTCTCTCCCTATTTATTTCAGAACCCTCTCCCCATCCCCTCTCTGATGAAGGGTCCAGGCCCGAAACGTCAGCTTTTGTGCCCCTAAGATGCTGCTTGGCCTGCTGTGTTCATCCAGCTTCACACTTTGTTATCTATGTTGCACAGTTGAGGTAGTTTTGTGCAGAGTCGGGCTACCTTGATGGGGGGATATAAGAGAACTTACCTCCTTTCAAGGGGATGGAGACACATCCATCTTCAATTTATCTGTGGAATGGGGGAGGTTAGAATGCCCTGAATCAAGCCTTTTAACTTTGTTTTTTGATTCTTGGCTTGTTCATTTTCCAGTTAAATCTTGAATGTAATGATTAATATTTAGGTTTAAAAAGGAAAGTTGGGAAAGTCTATTACCCAAAGATAATAGGATTTCAATTGTAGATCTCCAGAAGGAACAAAATCTATCAGCTCGTGGGTTAATTCTCAGATTGGGGAGACCAGAAAGAGAAGGATATTTTGAGAAAGTAAGTTTTGGTTGAGACAAGGATCACATCTTGTTACCTTTGCCCAGTTTTAAACTGAGTTGTGGGATCAATTAGATTTATCACTTGCCACTTCAAGTATTTGTCAATTTGAGTTCTCTGTTGCAGCTTCATCAAAGCTTGACTACATATACCTGGTGCTGATCTTGGCATTATCTTCTACACTCTTCTTTAAACCAGACTTAATCCCTGGCTTAAGATAATAAAATGTGAGGCTGGATGAACACAGCAGGCCAAGCAGCATCTCAGGAGCACAAAAGCTGACGTTTCGGGCCTAGACCCTTCATCCTAGGCCCGAAACGTCAGCTTTTGTGCGCCTGAGATGCTGCTTGGCCTGCTGTGTTCATCCAGCCTCTCATTTTATTATCTTGGATTCTCCAGCATCTGCAGTTCCCATTATCTCTGATACATCTTTACCAATTCCATCAAGCCAGGGATTAATGTGTGGGATATATCGGATTACAATATTGGTCGAATACAATAATGCAAAAGACCCGCAATGTTTCATGAACGTTGAATTTTGGGCTGTTAGATCTGTTCAAAATCTATCCCATTTAGTACAGTGGTAGAGCCGCACAGCACACGAGAAGGTATACTGAATGTGAAAACAAAACTTTCTTTGCATGAATACATGTGCTTGCTGCTCCAATGAGTACAATTACAGCCAGATTTATGTGCAGCTGGTAGGTTGATCGGAGTCGGGATCAAATAGGTTTTCCCCTCACCACCTACTGCAAATCCAGTCCAACAGATATTTGGAAATCTTATTTAAATCTGCATTTTCTTATTTACACATATAATGCAGCCCAGCTAAAATGCAGTTTCACCTTTTGGACCCCATCGTTTATATTCTAATGAGCTTCCATTGTGTTAATTTCAGATCTGTTGATGTTGGTTCCACTGAACTGCTGTTGGAGGACCCCACTCAGAATCCTTTTCATGCCCTTGCCATTCTCAGTACAATCCAGTTAGTGTTCAGATTCATCAACTTCACCCTCTTCAGTAGGTAGTAAGCAGGAGGTGGATTCCATGGCCATGTTTGATCTGATGCCATGCGATTTCACGGGGTGTCAATGTTGAGGACTCCCTCTCTGACCACATAGCACTGTAGTGCTACCTCTGGTGGGCCTGTTCTGCTGATGGAGCATACCCAGTGATGGTGATGCCTGAGGTGTAATTTTTGGGTATAGCGACATCAGCCTGTAGCTAAACCAGGCTTTGGGATGGCTCCCCCAAACTTCATGTAAGAGTCCAGACGTTAGTGAGAAGAGCTTTGCAGAGTTGACTGGACTGGGTGTGCCACTCTCACTTTGTGGTCTGTCCAGTTTTTTGATCCTTTTTAGACTTTAGTGGTTGGTAAAACTGAGTGGCTTGCCATTTCAGGTGGCATCTGCAGTCACACCTAGGTGAACCAGCATGGTAGATTTCCTTTCCTAAGTGACATCAGTGAACCAACTCATTTTTATTACAATCAACATTTATTTCAAATAATTTATTTTAGTTCCAGATTATTTATTAATTCAATTTAAATTACAACATGTGATTTGAACCCTGGGCCTCTCGATTACTAGCCAGTGACATTGCCACTGCCTCCATTACATTGACAAAAGAAGCTATGGCAACATTGCAAGAGAAATTTTTCAATGAGTGAATAGAATCTTGAAATCTCTACCTGAGAGGGTGGTAGAAGCAGTTTAAGTCAAGTCATTCAAGAAGAAATTAAGTTTTATTTTCTGGAAAGGAAACGTGTGCAGGCTTATGGCAAGGAAAATGAGAAGCAGCAATAGATAAATTGTTGTTTGAGAGCTGATGGACCAAATGACAGCTGCCTCTGCTGTAAATATTCTATTGTTATTTGTGCTTTAACCTGTTTTTAAATTATTACAGGGACCTTAAACCAGAGAATATCCTGCTGAGCGAGGACATGCACATACGGATTACTGATTTTGGAACAGCAAAAGTATTATCTTCAGATAGTACACAAGGTGCAGAATTAATCCTTTCATGTGCATCAACCTTTTGGGTGGAAAATTCAATTGCAAAAAAAATTAATGACCAAACAAATCGTGGGGCATGAGTACCCAGTGTTAGCATCAGGCACTCAGCACTGAGCTACAGCATAGTTTCTGTGCTGTGCCTACCACCATAAGCTACTGCATTTCTGAGTTCATCTGTTCCTATGAGAATTGATGAGGTGCTTTGAGTACAAATCTCTTACAGTACTTTGACAATGGGAGCTGCCTTTGTAATACTTTGGCTTAAAGAGAAGTAGGAGCACATCTAATTTAATTTGCTGTCAGTTTGAATTTAAAACACTGGGGTAAGAGTACTGGATGCAGTGAACAAGTGCACTGTTTGCTCTGCATGTAAGCACAATTCACCTCATCTTGTTTTGGTTTTGCAGCAAGAGCAAATTCTTTTGTTGGAACAGCACAGTATGTTTCACCAGAGCTTCTGACAGAGAAATCAGCTTGTAAAAGGTAATGTTGTAGATCTGTGTTGTCACTGATTTTTTTTCTATTAGAATTGTATTTTGCAATAATTACCCTTCCATCACCAGAGATATGGTGATGATGCCACGATGACCCTTTGGTATTGCACCCTAATGGTGTATTATTCATATGTGACCCTCAACTACGCACCTCAGCTTTGGAAACATCAATCAGACCTAAATCATCAATAGGAGAGATTGGTTAAACATTTTATTGCTGTTAGAAGCATTTGTGTTCCTCCCTTCTGACCAATGAACTCCTTGATGTGTGCCTTCATCACTGGGCACCAATCTGCCAGGTGTTTTGAGACTGGAGACTCCCCGCTCTACTCCCTTGCTGGGAGAGATCAGTGGATTTATATTGGTGCTGCTGAGATCAAAAGGGTGGATGTAATGGCCTAGTGATATTATTGCTAAACTATTAATCCAGAAACTCAGCTCACGCTCTAGTGACATAGGGTCAAATCCTGGATGCTGGAATTTGAATTTAATAATGAATCTGGAATTAAGGGTCTACTGATGAACCCAAAACCATTGTGTCAGTTGTCAGAAAAGAAAATCTAGATTTACTAATGTCCTTTCGGGAAGGAAACTGCCAATCTTATCTGGTCTGGCCTACGTGAGACTCTGGACCCATAGCAATGTGGTTGACTCCCAAATGTCCTCTGGGCATTTAGGGATGGGCAATAAATACTGGTCTAGCCAGCGATGTCCAAACTTGTGAACAAACATTTAAAAAAAAACTTTATTTGAATGGAATTACAAACATGATCTGTTGCACAGACTTGAGCTTGATTGTAAATCTTTCAATTTATTCACAGACTAGCATTCAACTGTTATATCTTTGAAGTACAATCAGTTAGGTAAAAAGACTTACTGGATTGATATTTATTTTTCTAACCCCCTACAGTTCTGACCTCTGGGCTCTTGGCTGTATTATATATCAGCTGGTAGCTGGATTGCCACCATTTAGGGCTGGGTAAGTGCTCGAATTTGAGATGAATGGCAAAAAGTAATAGAGAACTAGATTCTACAATATTTCATTTCAGTGCTGACAACTTGATCTACTGTGTTCAAACTTTTTATCACTATTCAAGTTTTTGATGTTTTTTTAAATTAGTTCCCATTAACTTGGCTGAAGGCACTCTGAAGAAAAGTGCTAAGAGTGAGACTTCTGGGTGCTGTAATATACTTCTTGGAAAACAAATGTTTCCCTTATGGATTGAAGTTCTTCCTCCTTCCTCATTTCACTAAGATGTGCCATTGCTGATGAATATAGATGTGGCACAACTAATGTGTTACATGGATTGGCATCAGTAACTGGCTGTCTTTTTAATATATCCCCACCATTCTCTGTCATTTAGTAACGGCACAAAGTATTTGTGGTTGCAACTTGATGCACACAAAATGACATTTGCATGGTACTATAGTTGGCTACCTGTGAGCTGCCTTGTCATAAAATTTTAACTTGATTGATTAGAACAGGCTTAAATTTAAAACAAGGCACCAAATTTGTAAAATAAACAGCTGTGGATACTGGAGATATGAAACAGAGGTCTGGTAGCATCTGCTGAGAGAAAAGCAGAGTCACTGTTTGACAAGGGACATAGAATTCAACATTGACTTTTTTTTCCTCAGCAGATGCTGCCAGGCCTGTGTTTTTCCAGGGCACTCTGTTTTTGTTGACCAAATTTGTTCATTGACAACAGAATTTAGATTTTTTTTAATATGTAAATGTGTTTTTAGGTAGCAGTTTTTACTTTTTTTTTAATCTGCTGAGGACTGAATGTTTTTATTCAGTGGCAGTAAGTCCCTTGAACTTTATAATTTGATAAATTTGGTAAGCCTTGTGAAAATTTCAGGTGTCTAGGTATCAGCATGATACAACTGTTAATCTCTGGTGTTATATCTCCTCTCCATAGCAATGAATATCTCATATTCCAGAAAATCATTAAGTTAGAATATGAATTCCCAGAAAAGTTTTTTCCAAAAGCAAAAGACTTGGTGCAGCAACTTTTGGTAAGTGATTTAATGACCCTTTTACCCAACCAGTGCAGCAAACCAAATCCTGACCAACTCCAACCCTGTGTACTCCTAACCTCTCATTTGAATAACCAATCACAATTCAATAATATTAAAAATACAGTTGCAAGATATGATTTGAAATTCAGCTTTCCCTGATCAAAATGCTGTCACAACCCCCTTAACCTGCAGGGTTTGCCCATGAGAGTGTTTTTAACAAATGTGATATTGTCTCCC